>NW_021319410.1:450319-633406 GCF_001605985.2 Dendrobium catenatum
AAGGACATTTTCTCATAATTAGATGTAACAAATGCAGTTAGAATTTAATTATGGGAGAATGTTTATTACATTAATAATAAAAAGTTTTGATATTTATCATTGAGCGATTGGTATTAGATGTATTAATTTGAATGAGGGTGTGTCAAAAAGTTAGGCGAGTTCGTTAGTTGTTTTGATATGAGAGACTAGCATTTGGCGTGATGGTTTGTGGGATGTTGGCTGTCAATAGATATCACATGAATTGTTAATGAGAAAGTTCAAATGTTCTTTGTTGAACCATTGGGCGAGATGCCTTCCAAAACGATTAAAATCAGAATTTAATAGTTATTGATGGCTCGACCCCTTGTCTTTCGCAATGTATTTGTCTCTTCTAACTATGAAGAGAACAACAAATGCGGTCCTCCTTTATATTAACATCTGAAACATCAAACAACTACCATCAACTATTATGTGGGTTCCGAAATCACTTCCCGCCATCTCTGGCGGCCTTTTTTCCCTTCTTTGGGTTGTCGAGGAGAGTTAACATTTAAGTTTTGAGGCTTATTTCGAAGGCATATTGGGTTGTAAATAAAGACATCATTCAGAAGATTTCGTCCTCATTTTGGCGACTTATGATCTGAATTTAGCGATTCCTATAGGTTGCGAAGCCCCTATAGTTATTTACTCCTCCCGAATAGCGAGAGAGAATTTTCAATTAAGGGTAGTTGTCAAAAAGATGCATTGGATCGACATATAGTAGCAGCATAATTTAGTATTTGAAAATTTAATATTTAAAATTAAAAATTAACCACATTGCATTTAAAAGCATATCGTGGGAGAGTGATGATAGCCGTTCGACCCGTTTAAGATCCCGTGGTTATGTCATCTTGGGTCATCATGATCTTTAGTCTACTTAGAGGAGGTTGTGGACCCAACCTCTGAGTAAGAGGCAAGGTCATTCGGTGGGTTGTAGTCAACTTTAATTTGTTAGTACTCTTATTACCCACATGTCCTATAACCATTTCTATTATTTAATATTAATATTCTCTCTAATTATAGTTAGAGCAATCTAGTGAAACTATTTAAATTGGGCAAGATTTTGTAATTTATTTTTTATACTTGTTAAAAAATCTAGCGTCCTTAATGTGGGGCTCTTAAATCTATGTATATGGAAAATTTTGGTATAACATTAATACGTTAAATTATTTCTATTGCTATAAAAATTTTAGCATATAACAATTTGACATCATTTGTGAGAAATATTATCACCTTTATTGATTAGCAATTGCAACACTCAATGATAGTTGATGCATATAAATCTAAACACCTTATATTTAGGATTAATTATTATCTGCGGATGCCAAATGCTATTCGGAGACCAATCAGAATGCGATATATCAACTTTGTTCGATAACACGGTTTGGTACTGTTGATGTGACAGATTTTGATTGAACTTCAGATGATATTCTGCATCTGTTCTCCACAAAAAATAATTTCTCTATATTTAAACTTCCATGACTGGTTTGCATTTCTTTGCTCTCCTTACATTCATGGATGGCACTCCTCCTTGGTAATATCATAAAAGAAAACTATGAGGCTTTCATCCAACATCACTGAACTATAATTGAAGCCAATTCTATCAAATCTCTTGCTGTCTATGATTTATGAAGGCATACTGAGAAGCAAATCCTTGAAATTTCATCAGTATAAATGATACATTTTTTATCTATATTAGAGCTAAATTTACCGTTGAATAAAGCTTCTTACATATTTTCTGTGCATTTCCGATGTAAAGGAATGTGAAGTTTCATAAATCATTCTATGAAATTCAAATAATGATTTATAATGTTTCAGAGTTTTTAGTTTAATTTTATATTAAATAGATAAAAATATGTTGGTGTGCATAAAAATATCAAATAGATATGATAAAAAAATATAATCATAGATGCAAAATTTAATTATAATTCATAGACTCAATAATTTCTACCATCTGTGAGTTGAAAAAAAAAATTATGATAGGATGATATTAAGATTTTATTTGGGATAATTTTCTTACTATTTTTTAAATAAATTTTTTTTAAAATTTTGAACTAGAAATTTTTGTAATAGAAAGTTGTTTTTAAAAAAAAAAAACAGTAGGAAAATTGTCCCAAAATAACCTAAAATCTTTTAATTCTATTTTGAGAATTGGATGAAATAATTGGCTATATATTTTCACTAATCTTAAAGCATATCTGAGAATTTTAAAGTCTATTCTATTCAAAAGTCATCTATGAAATGGAGCCTTTTTTGAAGAAATTATTCCGACGGGAGGACGGACTCCGGACGGGAAGTTTATGTCTGAATTGTGAGTGTACAAATTATATATAAAAATTATATATAATGTACATAATATGTGCACTCACAGTCCGATCTCTCCATACAAAATGATTTCTCTTTTATTTTTTCACTCAAAACCTATTTTAACTATATTTTTCATTTTTTAAAATGAAAATTTTTATTTATCGAACATAATCTTAAATTTCATGAAATATTAATTGCAAATATTTCCATGATATCAAAATTTATTTGATGATAAATATCTCATAGATAAATACTAAAATCTTACGTATTGATTTTTTTAATCTTTTTATAAGATATTACGGTCCTTGCATGCAGGTGTCATGCAATATAGGATTTAATTTGTCTTATTGATAATCTCTATTGCTTTGATGTTTGTATTTTATTTTTTATTTAAGTGGCTCTGTAAGCTCCACCAAAGTTATTTGTCTGGTTCTTAACTTTTGCATTTCCAGCCCAGGCCATAGCTGTATCTGCTGGTCAAAGTCTTAGCCGCGTTGCACGCTTTATTTCCTAATTTTATAAATATTTTTGGCTCTTTGCTATTTCCATTTTATTGATAGTTTTGTTCTGCTTATAAGCTTCTTTGACTGTCGGTCGAGTTCTTACAGAAAAAAAAAAATTTTTCAAATATTTTGATGTAAATTTTAATTATGATAGAGCTCAAAATCTTTACATATAATGTAAATAATTAATCGTATTTAAATTTTAAAATAGGTTTGGGTTTTAAGTGTTATTCTTGATTTTTAGAAGATAATATATTAAATCATTTAAAAAATGACATTAACTTTAGAAATTTAATAAATTAAAAAAATTATTCAGTAAATGAGTGTTATATTAAAAATTTTATGTGCAATATGTAAAATAAATAATTTAGTTTGAAGTTAGAATATCTTCTATCTGAAGGGATGATATATATATATATATATATACAAAAAAATTTGGATCCATAAAATTTAAATAAATAAAAAAGTCAAAATGTGTGTTAAAACCACTAAATATATTTTAAGATAAACTTCATTTTAATTTTAATTTATTATTCAATTATTGCATCTATGATCTATCTCAGAAATAAATTTAATATCTTTGAAATCCGTCATAATCATAATTTGACGAAATGTTTAAGCTCAGTAATCAAACAAGTTCGTTTAAATTAGGCTTCACTTAGCAAAGCTAATCCAGTGAATTTTGACCCTTGTGACGTTCATTTTACTTAATTTATCTTATAATTTTGCTTATTGCTAATTGCACAAAATTGTACCTCTAAAAGCTGTTAGATTGGACCCCATCGGGGTCAGTTCATGGTTGGGAACCTCCCAACCCATATTTAATTCCTCTTTCATGCAACGCGACTCTTTAAATGAGGAGAAAATAATTGTGTGGTCTTGCACCTATAGGGTTGGTTACTGCTATGTCTATCGAGGGATTTGTGGTTGGTTGCTGCTAAGCCTATCGAGGAATTAGTTATGCCGCCATGCGCCTTCTTTGGGAGTAGTAACGAATAAATTATTGCTTCTTAAAATAATTTATTAATACAAAATTTTAATTTTATAAGTAATATAAAGACCCAGCTCCCAAATGAAACAAAAATGTCATTAAAGTGAAGATTGGTGAGAATTTTTAAAATATTTTAAAACTATGATTAATTCATTTAAATTAATTATAAAATTAACTTCTAACATTTAAAATAAATTTTATTTATTTATTTTTTTTTTTTTAAATCAGTGATGTAATATAGTATGCCCATCATATCAAAATCTATCACATTTACTTTCTCAAATAATGAATGAATTGGAGAGACATACACAAACACAAATGAATGATTTAATTTTGATACAAAATAAAAATATATTTTTTTTCTGTAATTACACACTAACTTCCTCCATTAATATTTAAATCACCATTAACCGCGGGAACCCCATCGCAGGGTGAGGCGATAACGGCGGCAAGTTAAAACAGTCGTTTACGTCCGTGCTTTCCCAATTTGACGGCGCCAACGGAATATTCTCCTCAAAACTCTCCGACTTTTCCCTCTTCACTCTCCCCTCCACTTCCATCTCCGCTTCCTCCCGCACCCTCTTCCCCGTTGCCGCCGTCGATCGCCGGATCCAATCACCGGAGTTTGCAACCTCGTTGGGGAAATTGAGAATCGCTTTGCTACCCCTCATCTTGAACGCGGCGCGATCATAAGCCCGTGCGGCCTCCAAAGCAGTGTCAAACGTGCCAAGCCACACCCTAGATCCGCGCCGTTCGGGATCCCTAATCTCCGCTGCGAACTTTCCCCATGGTCGCTGCCGTACGCCACGGTACCGCCGACAATCGACGAGTTCCACAGCCGGCGGCGGCTTATCGCCACCGGATCCGTCGATCCATTCCACTGTAGGAACAGCGGCTTGGGGGATGGTGAGCTGGAGGTGGGATTCGGAATCGCTGTACTGAATGATCGAAGTCGGTGCATCGCTGAATCTGAACATTTCGGCTCGCGGACCGGGGGAAGCGGGATTTAGGGTCAGGGTTGGGATCTGGTAGACGTAGTCGGAGACGGAGAGGTCAGCGAGATGGGCCTGAGGGGGAACGGGTGCTGAAGGTGGTGGGGTTAGAAGGCCGGCGAGGAGGTCGTCGAGGAGTGAGGCAGGGGGTTCGTCGAGGAGATGTCTGCGGATGCGGTCAAGGGCGGAGAGAGATCCGGCGGCCTTGGGGGGTTTTGTGTGTCTGAGAGAGAGAGAGAGAGAGAGAGAGAGAGAGAGAGAGAGAGAGAGAGAGCACGACAGAGTTTGGGGAGTATGGAGCAATATATACGTGGAGATGTTGAGGGGTTGAGGATAAGGTTACTGATTTCGTCGTAGTTTCGGTGGGTTTTGATCCGTTGAGATTTGAGAGAAATAGTCTGCGCTGGAGAAAGTCAAATTTTCAAACGAAAGGCTTTGTTTGGAATTGGTTTTTTTTATTCATTGGTGTAGCCATAAAATGTATTAAGGGAAACTTTTTTTTTCTTCAATTTTTTATATCCGAACTTGGGACAAAAATAGTCAATTTTAAAAATGATAAAACTTTGATAGTTAATTAATTTATTTTTTCCTTCACAAAATGACTTCCAATCATCAAATCACTTATTACTACTAGAACGAGTTCAATATATTAACTAAATACGTGATATTAAAAATCTCATTGTACAAAAACAAATCATAAAATCTCTTTAAAATCGAATCAATATAGGATTAAGCTGATAGCAATCAAGAAAAAAAATGCAAATGAATAGGAAATTAAATTGTGAGTGATTTGAATGGACGACAGATCTTAAATATCTTGATCGTGGATCATTTATTGGACATTTAAATGTCTCTGTGATATAAGAATTCGACGATCTTGGGCTCGTTGGATTCATATTGTCTAGCAACTCAATTCGTCTATAAGCATGTCATGTTTGGAAACCATTTGGTAATCCAAATTATGGTTTAAACCTTCCAAATATGCTTTGAGTAGTATTTGATTTGGAGTCATTTGGGTTCGGATTGAGTCGAATTTGGTGCCGTTGGGTTCGTATTTTTGAGATGTTCAGTTCGATTTTAAGTTTGTTGAAATCAAAGTTCATGATCTCCGATTTAATTTTTGAAGTTTCCTACCTGATTTTATCTCTTGATTCTTTTTTTTTTACCCTAAATATTAATTTTCCTTTTATTTTCAAGAGTTATGAGAGTGTAATGATCAATCTCACGAGGTATTCTTGTAGGGACACATGTCTTTGATATTTGATACAGATGCTTTACTTATCTCAAAGTTGTAAGTTGTAACAAATTTATGATTATTTTTGTTGGATTCAAATTTATTTATGGAAGACACTTAACTTTATTAGTAGGTTGTTGGCAGATTAGAGCTAGAAAATTAAATAAATGAGATTAGTAAGAAAGAAGATTATGTGAAAAAAAAATTATATTAGCAAATAACCCAATAATATAAAGGGGATCTAAAGATTCAAAAAATATCTTCTAGAATATTTATTCACCATTTATTTATAGAGATTATTTACACACATAACATTTAAAAGTTTTTTATTTACTCATCTAACACATAAACTTGTCTGTTTACACAATTACCACCTAAAACTTATTCCAATGCCGACCCAATCGAAAACTTGCAAAATCCTCAACAGCGCCAAAGCATGATCTCCATTGGCGACCAAGGCCTATCTCAGTCACATTCTTCAATTCATACACGACTGCGCCACTCGCCACCGCCTTCCCCGAAATCCTCTCCCACGTCCTCTTTCGCCAGCTCCACCTCTTCTCCCCTTCCCACCGAAGGGATGCCGATGAGCCCGACGACAACGTTCTGACGACACCTACTTTTCCCTACATGGATTAGTTGTATGATGTACACATGAATCTCTATCTCTAATATGACCTCTTCCTCTCAGGCGAATTTTTTGAGCGAGGATTCCATGGTGAGTATTTTTTGCGAGTCTTTGAGATATATGTTGTAGGGAAAAGTAGGTGCATACAAGTCCCAAAAACAAGAGGCCAGTTCCTCGTAATAAGAGTCAAAAGTCCCCAAGAACCAGGGCTGAGTCCCCAAGAGTCTTCGGGTCGGGTTCAAGTCGGACCCGTACTGACCTGGGGTTCAAACAGGTCAACCCTAACCCGACCCGGATATGTAAACGGGTCGAAAAGTCTGACCCGGACCCGACCTGCCGGGTTGACCCGACCCAACCCGGATTTGGGTTATGCCGGCACTTGAACGTCGGAATGGAGGCGGGCGAAAGGCGTGTGAGGGGGCGGACACGACACGTGAGGGCTTGAGCGGGCGGGGGCATCGGGTAGCGGGGCACGCAGGGCAGCGAAGTACGCGGGAGCGGGCGTGGGCACGCGGGGCAGCGGGCATCGGGCAGCTCGGGCGAGGGCAGCTGGCAGCGGGCTGGAATCCAAATTTTTTGGTTGCTGGGTCAACCCGAACCCGACCCGTTTTTTCAAACTGGTAGAATACGGGAACCCAAAACCCGACCTGTTTTGAAATCGGGTTTGGTCCAAACCGGATTTTTCGGGTCGGATCCGGGTCGGATTTTCGTGTCGTGTCAAATATTGACACCCCTACTCTGGACAATGGCGTTTGCAAGTTAGGGACGAGTTCGACCACTAGAATGGGTGAATCCTTTGATTTATTCTCTTAGGGCGAATTTATACGCTGTGATATTCACATGGGAGAGTGGCTATTTGACTACGGCCTTATATCAACTCTTAACTCCATTCACTATCTACAATAAGGAAGTAATTAAAGCAAATAATCGACCTCTAACTACATTCCAAACCACTTGCAAAAAATAGAGAAAAAGTCTTCAGTCAAATTCTGATCTCTCAGATTTTATCTATATCAAATTTACATTTTAATCCATCTTTTCCCCAAAAAAAAAAAAAGAAAGAATAGATAGTTCATATAAGTAATACGCAATATTAGAATTTGCAAATCTACCTAATCAATTTTTTGGAGAAAAAACAAAAAATTGGAAATGTAATACTTAAAATTATTATGATTCTATTACGTCCTAATCATGTCTACTATTATTTATATTTATATAAAAATATATGGAGAGCAATGATGCATTGATTTTATTAATGTATATATATATATTAAATTAAATTAAGATAGTTATTTTTGTTTAATGATGATTGATTATGTACCAATATTGTGACTAGTGGATGAATTGTGCTATTATGAACTTATTTAAAGCGAAATATAAATTTTAATGGATATATTTTTATATATTTTAAACAATAAAATGTTATAAAAATGAGATATTAAATATAACTGGGGTAGAAGTATAAAATTTCTTAATAAAATGTATTTAGTATATTAAATATAAAACTTTAACCTTATTGAATATAGCATAAGTTGTTGATTTGTACAACGATGATGAAGATGATAGTGATGGTAATGACTGCGACGACTAGCGATGATGGTGGTGGTAAATAATGATAATGACGGTTATCGATAGTAATGACAACAATGGTCGATAATGACAGAAGAGGGTAAGGTGGCTAGATTATGGGTGTTAGTATTTGACACGACCCGAAAATCCAACTCTAACTCGATCTAAAATTTTCGTGTTAGGGTCAACCTGTTTTGCAAATGGGTCAGATTTGGGTTAACTCAGAAACCCGACAGGTCAACTTGAAAACCTGTTTGAAACAAGTTGACCGCGCTGTCTGGGTTAACCCGACGTATGCTCGACCGAGTTGCCCTTGCCCGCCAGCTTGTTGCATCCGAGGCTACTTGACTGCCCAACCGTCCCACTATCGACACAAGCCCTGTCGTCGCCTTCCAGCGGTATAGGCTTGGGTCAACTTGGTAACCCAAAGGGTTGGGTCCGGGTTTGAACTTCCAACCCGTTTACATAATCGGGTCGGGTTAGGATCGATCCGACTGAACCCGGGCCAGTTTCGGGATCAACCCAAATCCGACCCGAAACTCAATTTTTACACCCCTAATCGAGATGTTATTGTAAGATAAAATATGATGAAATAATCAATTAATTGTTTATTTATATTCATCAGAAGTTAAATTTCTGAAAGGGCTTATGCATTGTTCACAAAAGATTTGTGCCTATACTAACCAGCTGTCCGATCATTAGCAACTTATGTGGCAAAAAGATTGACTGAATTCTAATAAAAAAATACGATACAAAACAAAACAATAAAGCCAACACATATATTGCTTGCACACAATTAATTCCATAACAGCTTCAATATGACGACTGTTTCGTCGTCTACGAAACAAGTAAATGCATATAATCGTTGCTGATTAAAAGAGTCTTGAACCTTACATAATCTATAGTGGCCATCAAAATTAGCACTTGCTGGGCTCAGTTTGGCGAACTTTTATTTGGTCCGGTCACAGAACTTTTATTTGGTCCGGTCCAGTAGAATCGCGTCACGCATTCTCACTATTTACCGCGCGCCCCGACAACTCGATCCTGAACGGACCCAGGATTCTCGGTATTTCTCAATTTTGCTAGGTATTGCTCGGTATTGCTAGATATTGGTCGATTTTGCTCGGCAATAATCAATGCCGAGCAAATACCGAGTAATACCGAGCAAATACCGAGCAATCCCAAGTTGTACCGAGTTTTTCTAGAAAACTCGGTACAACTCGGTAATGCTCGGTAATACTCAGTATTGGTCTTCACAGAGCGGTATTTCTCATTATTGCCAAGCAATACCTAGAAATACCGAGCAAATACCGAGTAATACCTCACAATATGCGAACATAGCATTCCTGGGTTCCGGTCTGAGTCAAGTTGTCGGGCCACACGGTAAAGAATAAGAGCACGTGGCGACATGTTATTGACGGCCGAACGTAGCTCTACGTCCGGTCAAAGGACGTAATAATTCTTCCAGTTTGGCTGTCATGAAAATGACCTCCAAACTTATTTGGGATATATAGGTACATTTATGCTCGTGTATATGCATATATTATAAATATTTATATAATAAGGGTGTCAAAGTGAATTAATATGCCGGGTTCAAGTGAAACCCATAATTGACCTGATATGAGTATAGTCGATCCAAACTCAATTCTTTTAATGAACAAGTACTCAAAAAAGGTGGATCCAAATCCAACACGTCGACAACCCTTAATGGTTCAAATCCGACCCAATAACCTATTTTCATTAAAAGGAAGTTTGTAACTTATCAACTATTAAAATTTGATTAATTGACAAAAAAATAAAAAAAAATATACAAACATGCAAAATAATTTAACGGGTCAGTACTATCGGGTTCGTAGGTCAACTCAAACCCAACACGTTAATATATGCATCAAAATTTTGGACCCAAATTCGACCTTATTATTAAATTTGTTAACCCAAATCCGAATTATTTGGGTCGGGTCGAGACAAAGATTATCAACCGGAGCATTTGTTGACATGCCCATCTCAAAGCATTTTGAGAAGACTTTAATCAACAATCAATTTACTTCAAAAATTATTTTAATAGTCTAATAATTTTTTTAAAAATATATGAAATTGTTGCAAAAAAAAAAATTTCATGGCAACAAATTTAATTATTTTTTCTCTTCTCATCAAACAATAGTTGGAATGAGTCTCAGAATTTTTAAATTTCTTTTTGATGTCAGTATATTATTAAATATTTACATATATATTTCCCTCATCTTAAATAAGATTTAAAATTTTTGTTACTCAACTTAATTAAAATTTTAATGATATCATGATATGATTTTTTTTTCCCTAAAGTATTTTGCCAGCAATACAAAATGACAAGGTAAAAATCTGCATAGAGTTTAAATAAAATAATTATAGCTTCCTTTTGGACATATTTTGGCTATTATTTTTTTTGTTCTTTAAAAAAAATTATACTAAAAAATTGAGTTAGAAAACAAAAAGAATAATGATTAAAAGAAGTCTAACTTTGACTTCGTTTGAGACAGCTTTCTCATATAAAAATAATTGAATTAAAAAAATTTGTATTAAAAATTACTTTAAAAAATAATATAAAAATTATCACAAATAAAATTTTTATCCTAATGTATGTGACTTATAATAAATATATTTTAGTGTAGTGTACAAATATAATTTAATATTAAATTTTTTGGAAGACTATTTCTTGCCTGCTTGTGATTATGGTTGCAGTACGTTGGCCAGGTCGACTCTTTATTTTGTTAGAAGCATGACTGCATGAGCATGCATTAATTAATTAAAACCTAATCATACATAGAGCATTTAATTAAAAGAAGAATTTGTTACGGCACTCAGCTCGTTGGTTGAAAGTTTCGTGTTTCGTTATGAAGATCATAATGAGATTTTGACGTATGTGAATCTGTCATTATATATTTTCTCAACATTTAAGAAAATTTCTTCTAATAGCTTTATTTAATTCCTGTTTCCTCATGTTTATTAGCAAAATAAAGGTGATCCTAAGTATAATTTTATATTGAGAAAATTTAATCAATTATAAGCTTAATTATCCTAATTATGTCATTAATCAAGGGGAAGTCATGAGATGGTGAGTTGTTAGTGTGAGTTGGTGAGTGCTTAGCTTGATCAGAGGTAGGGAGATTGGGAATATTAGCATAAGATGTCAATGATTTCGAACATTGATTAATAGTAGTATATATCAAGTGATGGTGATGGCAGGCGACGATAAATGTTGTTTGACAAGGCTGATGGCGTGCGTCGGAGTCGGCTTGGTTGAAGACTAATCATACGTGGAAGCTCAAATAACTCTAAAATTTTTAGAGTTTGACAATTCTCTATCCTAAAGTTTTTCTTTGAATTATGTAGAAATATGGCTTATTTATATATTTTGGGAGAGGGTAACATGATCTTTCTATCGAGAATTATTACACTGCATTGATTTATCTTTGATTATTCTATAGTTTTTTGAACATCTTATTAACTAAATGAACCATGGTTTGAGCAATCTATGGTTTCTAGAGATGCTCCTAATTTGGATGACTTTTGACCTCTCCAGTAGCCTCTGAAATTTCTTAATTATGCTTCTAAGTATTTAATTAATTATGCTCATTTGCACTCATATCAAGTTGCTCTCGCTATCTCTGAGCCTTCCCGTTAAACTATATTATCATCTTGACCATAAATTTATCAAAAATAGTGTTTAAAAAATCTAGAAATCACTTCTTCGATTTAAAAAATAGTGTTTCTTCATTCTCTTCTTGCTTCCTTACTTCATTCTCTTCTTTTCTTGTTTGGGGTCCCTCTCATGAGAAATGAAGAGTTTATTTATAGTTTTTTGAGAGTGACATTGACCAGTAAATAGGAGAAAGATCATTGGTAAATTGAGAGTGGTTTGAATGGGCGGTCGATGTTGAATCCCTTGATCGTCAACCGTTTATTGGGCATTTAAATGTCTTAACGATATCAGAATTTAACAATCTTGGGCTTGTTGGATTCATCTTTTTAAGCCGCTCGACTAACTATAAGCATGTCACGTTTGGAAACTGTTTGGTAATCTAAATTATGGATTGAACTTCCCAAAAGTACTTCGGGTCTTTGATTTGGACATGTTTGAGCTTGGATCGGGTTGAATTTGGTGTCATTGGGTTCATATTTTTTAGACTTCAGTTCGACTATAAGTTTGCTGAAATCGGAGTTCAGATGGTTCTGATTTAATTGTTGAAGTTTCGAACTTGATTTTGCTTCCTTATGTTCTGGCTAACCCTTCATGACCTTCACTGTAGCAGAGAATCCTAAAAACACTTATTTAGATGTTCATGCCACTAATGCTACTCTATTTTCATAGAATAGAGCCATTAGACAACTTTTTTTTGGGATATTTAGGTCAATTAAGATAAACTCATACACACATCACATATATACGCAAAAACTTCAACCAAGACTTCTTAGCTGATAGCCAAAACTTCTAACTAATAGATCAAAATGAGTTGCGTCCATTAGGCAACTTATAGACCTTTTTCATCGCTTTGAGACTTCCTTGCTGTTAGAAAGAGAAAGACATTGATATAAACTCTTCTTATAGCCAAAGTTTGTAGATGCTCAGCGGCCTATAGAAAGTCTTCTAGCCATTTCATTCCTTGTTTCATTTTCTTAAAAGAAGACACGTAGTGGGGAAAGAGAAAAATCCAATATATATATAAGAATGATATTACGACCCAATTTTATTCGAACTACGATCGAACCCTATTCGAATCGTGTGTGAGCTATGTTCAAATCTTGTATGAACTACATTTAAAACTTGTTCAAGTCGTATTCGAACCTTGCTCGAACCCATCTTGAATGATATTCGATCGATGTTCTAACTTTGTTCGACTCTTTTTCGAACATTATTTGAATTAATGTCATTCACAACATGCTTTAAAGTTTAAATAAAAAATTCACAATAAAAAAAAGGGTATTTTGCTACGACCAATTTTTCAATAATATTTCTTCGAAAATAAATAATTGACATTTTTTTATTGTGACTATTATGAGATATATAAAGCCTATTTTTTTGTAAAAAGACATTGGAATAAATTTATATTTTTTATTTTGTTTATATTTTAATAAAAAATAAAAATGCATTTGATATCTTCAATAAATAATATTTTTATTTTTATTGTATATAGCATAAGGAGTTGATGCCGATGATGATATGATAATAGTTAAGACTGGTCTTGAATGATATGGGCTGTGGTTTCACTAAAACATTAAAAAATGTCTAAAAATTATTTTTGATAATAATTTATTTATTTTAGAAAAGTAAACTAAAAAATATGAAAAAACTATATTTAAGAAAAATGAAAAATGACTACAATTTTCCCTTTGTTTTTTCAAACAATCCAACAAAGAAACAACATGAGCTCCCGAGAAATTATTATGTGCGGACAACAAACGATGTTTAAAGACCAATTAGAATGCGTCAGATCACACCTTACTCGATAACCGGCTTGATACTGCTTGTTAAAACGGCTCGATACCACTCAGCTCGATACCGCTCGATACTTGACTCGATACTACTGATGTGCCGGATTCTAATTAACCCCCGGACGATAAAATGTGTTCTACATTCTCCTAGAATAATTTCTTTCTTTGACATTTCTTAGGACGAATTGGCGGCGGTGAGCACAAAAATGCATGGAAGCGACTTCCGGTGACCGGAGACGCAGTCACCTTTCTCTTTTTACACAACTAGAAAAAATTTGACGTCCCTATTGGCCTATTCACAATGAATTGTAGCGACTGCTTCCTGCGAATTTTCAACCTTTTCCTAAACGCCACCGACGGCGGTGACCTCATCCTCAATCCCCTCCTATATATACTACTAAACATTCCATAAACTCTCGCTTCCAAAGTCTCTCTACCTCGCTCTCTCTCTCTGTAAAATCCATGGCTTTCGCATACCTCTCTGCCCTCGACCGCATCAACAAGCACCTCTTCAGCGATCCCCCTGCCTCCACCCTGGATGAAATTCTCGCCGCCCTCCCAACTCCACCTTCATTACCCGCTCCTCATCTCGCTGACCTCGACGTCTCCGATTACCTCGACCACAATGAAACCCTAATCCTACCTCCCGCTTCCTCCAATTCTCACGGAGGGGTCCGATGCCCTGATCCCACATCTTCAATCATCCGGCTTGACGCCGATTCGCCATCCACGCTCACCAACCCCAACGCTGCCGCCGACCAGTTATCGCCACCGCCAGCCGCAGCTGTAATCGACAGCCGTCAGTACCGCACGCAGTACCGCGGTGTGCGGAAGCGGCGGTGGGGAAAGTTCGCGGCAGAGATTAGGGATCCCAAACGGCGGAAATCTAGGGTTTGGCTCGGTACGTTTGATACGGCGCTGGAGGCCGCAAGGGCATATGATCGCGCCGCGTTCCAGATGAGGGGTAATAAAGCGATTCTGAATTTTCCGAATGAGGTTGGGCGATCCGGGAAGTGGATCCAATCGCCAGTGGCGGCGACGGTAAAGAGGAAAAGGGAGGTGGAGAAGGAGAAGTTGGAAGTATTTGAGCGGAATATTCCGACGTTAGATGGGCCATCTACGACGTCAAGTTGGAAGGCGGTATGGGATGATTTGGATGTGCTGGGGGATTTTGCCTTGCAGCCGCTGTCGCCGTTATCTCCCTACGCGGCGATGGGATTCCCTCGGGTAATGGTGATTTGAATGTTACTGGTCGGTGCTCAAGTACACTTGCGGCTTACTGGCGCAGAAACCCTAAAAGAAAAATGGAGTGGGAATTTATTGCTTAATCTTTTCAATTAAAATTCAAATGAGCATCATATTAAAATTCAAATTAATGTTACTAGTCGGTGCTCACTGATGCAATATGCTATAGATGTTAGATTAATCCCCTAACAACTTGTAACCCTTATATAATAGAGGATATTTACCATAATAGTGTTAAAGTAATTTTCTATAATCAAAAGTATTCCTATAAAATTTCAAATTTTATTGAGAATTATGCTCAAGTGTTAGTGGCCAAGTGGATCACTTTTTTTAATTGGGTTACATAAATTTAGTTAACAATCTTTTTTAAAAAAATTTAGGTCAAATAAGGCAAATACATACATCACATATATAAGTTTCGAATATAAAATCTTCTCGTTGATTGTCGAAGCTCTCAACCAACAGATCAATATGAGCTACATCCTTTTTTTTTTTAAATTTCTTTTATGAGTATAGAATTACTCATGCTATTATCATAATAATATTGTTATTTAAAGGATAATATTATAGCGATAATACTCAATTAAATAATTCATCTTAAAAAATAAATAATACATCAGCATCTATAAATTTAACAACTAAATTTTAATATTCGTATAATTTAGTACTGATAGTGAACTCAAGAGATATAGTCATCATTGGAAGGTGAGATTAAGGCTTCATTTGGGAGGTCTTGGAATATTCACGACGATAAAGAAATATAAAGTTTAACGTCTAAGCTTTGAACGAAGATCTAACACACAATCAGATAAAAGAGAGGGTGTCGTGTTTATAAGAGACACCAAAGTTTTTACGTTGAAACATCTAAAAAGGGGAAAAATTCATTGGGCCTGACATGATTTGAATAAATCCACTAGTGTTTATAGTCAATTACGAATGAGGCCCTCTTTTGGCGAAAAGAGTTGGTTTGATGTATTAAATATAAATCATATAGAGTGCATTACATGGTGGGAATTAGAAGAACCAATATTGACATGGTCATTTAGGTTGCAGGACCATAGTCGGAGGGCGACAGAGGTAGGAAAGATCATAGTTGGGTGACGGTGGTCGAAAGGACCGTAGTCTGCGAGTGACAGAGCAACGAATGTCGGAAGGATTGTAGTCGGCATGCGACGAATGTCATAAGGACCGTAGTCTAGCGATAGAGGTCGGATGGACCGTACTCGAGTGATGGTGGTCGTAAGGACCATTATCCAGCGACAAAGATAATAAGGATCGTAGTTAACATGCGACACATGTCAGAAAAATCGTAGTCTGGTGATAGAGGTTGGAATGACCATTGTATGACAACGAAGGTTGGAATGACCATAATTGGTAGGTGATAGAGGCTGTAAAGACGTAGTTTGGCTACAGATATTGGAATGATCGAAGTCGGCAGACGACAGAGATCAGAAAGACCGTCGTTAGCAAGCGACAGAGGTCGAAAAGACCGTTGGCAGGCGACAGAGGTTGAAAGGATCGTAGTTGGCAGGTAACGAAGGTATAAGTCCGCCGATAATTAGTGGTCTGATGGAAGTTCGATGACAGTCAGTGGTTGGGCAATGGTCGAGGAGGAGCTTGGTGGTAAGAGAGATCAGATTTCTCTTGATCTCCTCTTTTTTTTTTCTCTTCCTTGCTCCCATGCTTCCTCTCCCCTCAATGAAAAATGAGGAGTCTATTTATTATTTTTCGAGAGTGATATGACCAATAAATAGGGAGTAGATCAAGGGTATGTTGGGAGTGTTTTGAATGGACGACCGATATTAACTCCTTTGATTATATATAATTTATCTAGTATTTGTGTGCCTTAGTGATGCCAAAATTTGATGATCTTTGGCTCATTGGATTTGTCTCGTCGAGCCGCTTGATTCGACTATAAGCATGTCACGTTTGGAAACCATTTGGTCTTCCAATTTATAATTTGAATCTTCAAAATGTGCTTTTAGTCTTCAATTTGGTCTCATTTGGGCTAAGATTGGGTCGAGTTTGGTGTCGTTAGGTTTGTCTTTTCGAGACGTTCAGTTCGACTGTAAGTTTACTGAAATCAGAGTTTGCATGGTCCCGAATTTAATTTCAGAGGCTTTCAACTCAATTTTATCTCAACATTCGTGCCCGATCAAGATAAATTTTTTTATGATATGCGCACACTTAAAAATCTTTATGAATGATGAAAGAATACAAAAATAAATGTAAAAAAATTCTTATACTCAATCATAAAAGTTGAAGCTAGCTTTACTTTTGAGAGTGAACAAAGCTTATGTTAGATGTTCAGAGGATCGCAGATAGCGAAGATTTTTAATGGATTGTAGGAGAGGCAGAGTCCAAACACCAGAAACAACGCACAAGAGAAACAATGAGTTTTTTGGGTCTGGGTGAATTGGATTGGGATTGAATGTGGGCAAAACTCTTTAAGATAGGGCAAAATTTTTTTTTAAGGGGCAAGAGAATTTTTAAAATTGCTCTCCCTCATAAGTAAAACTCAATTTTGAGGTTAGGCATTTGTATACCCTCCATTCAATGTGGTTCCACCTCTCTTAATCAGAAATGATCTAATGCCATTAAATATAAATGAATGCTGGAATATAAATTTTAATTGATTATTTATATAATATAATAAATTTAATATTCCAAAATACTCAAAATATTTCAAAATATCTCACTAAAATTAAAAAAAAAAAAATTTTGAGGGGGGGGGGCATTTGCCCCCCCTCAACTACATGGGGATCCGCCTATGTCGGCATGCAACGAAGGTCAGAAGGACTGTAGTTTGGCGATGGAGGTCGGATGGACTGTAGTCGAGTGATGGTGGTCGTAAGGACCGTTATCTGACGACAAAGATCAGAAGGATCGTAGTTAACATGTGACAGAGGTCGAAAAGATCGTAGTCTTGCGATAGAGGTCGAAAGGAATGTTGTCTGACAACAGAGGTTGGAAGGATTGTAATTGGTAGGTGCAGAGGTCGGAAAGACCATAGTTTGGCTACGAATGTCAGAAGGATCGTAGTTGGCATGCGACAGAGATCGAAAAGACCGTCGTCAGCAAGTGATAGAGGTTGAAAAGATCGTTGGCAGGCGACAGTGGTCGAAATGACCGTAGTTGGTAGGCGACGAAGGTATAAGCCCGCTGATAATTGGTGGTCTGGTGGAAGTTCGGCGGTAGTCGGTGGCTGGGCGATGGTCGAGGATGAGCTTGGTGGCAAGAGAGATCAGATTTCTCTTCTTCTCCTCTGTTTTTTCTCTTCCTTTCTCCCTTGCTTTCTCTCCCCTTAATGAAAAATGAGGAGTGTATTTATTATTTTTTGGGAGTGGTATTACCAATAAATAGGGAGTAGATCAAGAGCATGTTGTGAGTGTTTTGAATGGACGATTGATATCAACTCCTTTGATTATATACAATTTATCTAGTATTTGGGTGCCTTCGTGATGTCAGAATTTGACGATCTTAGGCTCAATGGATTCATCTCGTCGAGCCGCTCGATTCGACTATAAGCATGTCACGTTTGTAAACCGTTTGGTCATCCAATTTATAATTTGAACCTTTAAAATGCATTTTGAGTCTTCAATTTGGTCCCATTTGAGCTAAGATTGGGTTGAATTTGGTGTCATTAGGTTCATCTTTTGAGACTATAAGTTTACTGGAATCAGAGTTCAGATGGTCCCGAATTTAATTTTGGAGACTTTCAACTCAATTTTACCTCAAGATTCGTGCCCGGTCAAGATAATTTTTTTATGATAGGCGCACACTTAAAAATCTTTAAGAATGATGAAAGAATACAAAAATAAATATAAAAAAAATGTCTTATATGTAATCATAAAAGCTGAAGCTTGCTTTACTTTTGAGAGTGGACAAAGGTGATGTCAGATGTTCAAAGAATCGCATATAGCGAAGGTTTTTAATGGATCGTAGGAGAGGCAGAGTCCAAACTCCAGAAACAGTGCACATGAGAAACAATGAGTGTTTTGGGTCTGGGTGAATTGGATTGGGATTGAATGTGGGCAAAATGTTAGAATAATTAAATATATTAATTATGCGAGACGTCGCAATAATTATTTAAGAATATATATTTAATTATATAAACCATTATGTGGCCCATATATTTGAATTATTGCAATTTAATTATTTATGTTTAAATCCTATTGTTCAAGAAAAGATAATTTGATCATTCGTTTATGGACCGTTTGATCAAATAACTCCTATGAGCGGTTATTATAAAATAACTCCTTTGAGTTATTATAAAAAAACTCCTATGAGTTATTGTAAAATAACTCATATGAGCGTTTATTGTAAAATAACTCATATGAGTTATTTTATGAGTTATTGTAAAATAAATCTCATGAGGGGTTATTATGACAAATCCGTAGGAAATAACTATTGGTCATCTCTCTCTCTCATAAGGAGGAGTTATCTTGCTCCATAGATGATTAACTCATGATAGAAGAAAGTGAAGGGAGAAGGGAGAGAAACCGTAGTTCGAAATTCGACGAATTCAAAATGAATCAAGTTATGTTTTTCTTTCGATTAAAGATTGTGAAAATCATCTTGTTTTAAGATCTTGAGAATTTAAGACTTATGTAAATTCAAGTTTCATTTTTTTTGTTTCGATTTCTTTTACATAAATTATGATGCGAGTTCTTGCAAGAGTTAGAGAACTCCATTAAGTCTTACATGAGATATTTTCATGAAGTTTTACACAAAACTCTTTAAGATAGGGCAAGAAAAAATTTTTTTAGGGGCAAGAGAGTTTTTGAAATTGCTCTCCCTCATAAGTAAAACTCAATTTTGAGGTTGGGCATTTGTATACCCTCCATTCAATGTGGTTTCACCTCTCTTAATCCTAAATTATCTAATGCCATTAAATATAAATGAATGCTGGAATATAAATTTTAATTGATTATTTATATAATATAATAAATTTAATATTTATCATAATTACTTAATTTTACTAATAAATAAATTTAACTTTTTAAATGAATAATAATATAATTATTTTTCGCCTTATCCTGAGTCCATTTCATGTGATCTTATGCCAGTGTCCAGCATTTTTCTATCTTTCATTTATGATTGAATTTAATATATGGGTCCTGTACTTGACAAAATAATACTTATGAAAGAATAAGTCGTCTTTAGGCTTTCTAGCTTAGTTGGATTCCCATTGAAATCTTTCGAGCTTTTCTCTTTTATCACTTGAAAGATTAATAGGTCCAATATTTCATTGTTTTTAGGAAGCAAAAAAATATTTAATGGTGAAACAAAAGATGAAAAAGTACATGATAAATTTTAGTGCTTAGGTTAAGAGTCAGAGTTAATATCAATGATATGCATTTGACTTATAGGTGATGGTGGATGTTGAAGCTATTAGTGAAGACAGGTGATGAGATTATTAAGCGTCAGTATAGTTGGGCTATAATGGTCAAGAGAAAGTAATGGGGTGGTTAGAGATTATAGTCGAGTGATGGTGGTCGTTAGAGGGCCACAGTCAGACAATTGGGATTGGGAGAGCATTTTAAAGATATAGTAGTCAGAGGACTTAAGTAGGACGGTGATTGTTAAAGAACTGTAATATGACAAAAATGATTTAAGAATCATAGTTGGACAAAAGTGGTTAGAAGTTCATAGTCGAGTGAATGTATTCAAAGGATTGTAGTCAGACAACAAAGGCTGAAATACTTTACTTGGGTGATTGTGGATGGTTCTTGAAAGATCATAGTCATGTAATAGTGATTGGGAGACCTTATTTGGGAAATAATGGTCGGGAGACCTTACTTGTGTGATAGTGATTTAAGGATCATAATTGAACAACAGTAATTAGAGGATTGTAATTGGACGAAAGTGATTAAAGGATTATCGATAAGTGAAGGTGGTAGGAGGGTCATCGTGGGGCGATGGTAGTCAGGAGATTGTAGTTAAATAATAGTAATTATAGGATCATTTTCAGACAAAAATGATTGAAGAAGAACCAAAGTCAAGTGACGATGGTTGGAAAATCATAGGTGATTGTCAAAGGCCAAAGCTCTGACAATTTTGGTCATATAATGGTGGTTCTATGGCAGTTGTCAAACTGTAATGATCAAATAACAAAGGTACAAAGATTGTGATTCATTAGTGGTGGTCTATTGACGATGGTTAGACAATAGAATCACTCTAATTTCAAGTCAATATTCAAGCTCTAGCTTCATCTCCAATTCCTCTTTCATATAGATATGGATCATGATTTGTATTTATATGATTGAAAATTTGATTGACAAAAAATGGAATTATTTGTATGGTTAATTGAGTGTTTTCTTTATAGGTTAATATCATGGACATGATATGTATTTCAATATGTCACAGATGAAAATGGAGCATGATAATGAACATGTCGAAGTTAAAATGTCTGATGAGGATCCTAACTTAAATACGACAAATTGAGAAAGAATTTAGGGAGAAGCGATAAGACATGTCATCGCAACAGATTTGTGGAATGCTCGGGTAAGCATTTATTTATGCATTTAAAATATTTAAACTTTGAATAAATTTTGTAGTAATTTTATGATTTTCTGATTTCAGAAATATTTTCAAAGAAATTGATCGTTATGGTAGAATTACTCTCCAATGCAAGATATATCAATTTCCTAATCATACTAACGTGTATTATCAAATAGCAGTCTATTGATGCCTAAATAAATATTACTCTATCATAGTGTCATGTACTCGTTCTGCATGTACTAGTTTCTATCATACAAACTCATGTTCGATTTATTATATGATATGAAGTTATCTTGAATCTATAACAAGCGTATTATTGTAATTCATCATTATTTCTTCATATTTAAATTGCTAATTATCATAAATCTTAAAATCTATTACCAAATAGTTTATCAGGATTTAACATTTCATATCTAATAGTTTTCAGGATTTAACAGCCTCGAGATTTACTAAATCTGGATTTATAGGATTTACTAAATCCTATTGAAGTTAAATCCAATCCAATACCAAATAGCCCCTTAGTTGGAAGAAAAAGAAACAGAATATAAAATATTATAAATGTAATACCAAGTATTATAATTCATTTTGAGGTAAAATAAACTCGTTCAATTTTGAATAAAAATCGTTTTATCACACGCATGCTACATTGTCATCACCCCCACTAGCTTTTGCTCACATGCCAATTGTGGTCTCTCGTTCCGTTGCTTGCCACTCCCCTGCCGACTACTACCATCCTTAGCGCGCCACCACTATCACATCTGCCAACTAGCACAATCGGCACCACCCATTGTCTATTCCTACTGATGGCCATCACAAGTTATCACATCCACACACCTTTACAAGCATTGTCAGCCACGACAACACCATCCGCTGCCCTCTCCTATGAGTCAACCACCACAAATTAAAATTTTACATTGTATTTATTTTCTTCAATTCAAACAAAATAAAATTAATATCATGCATTTATTTTACACATCTAAATAATTTCAAATAATTATATTTCCTTTTTAACAAACCAAATAGCCATTAAAAAAATTAAATTTTTTATCCTATCACTTAATATCATGAAGTCATTATTGTAAAATGAACAAGAATTGTTAACTAATTTCTTTAATGACTTCCATCTATCCGCATCAAGAACAATTCCAAAATGTTCCTCTGCTACTAAATTTCTTTTGGGAATTCTTCTACTCACTTCAGATAGAAGACAAAATTTCTAAGTGAGAAAACGACACACAATGACTCGCCAACAACCCTGTGGTCGCGCGACCGCCATGTCAACGGTGACCACGTGGGTGCGACAGTGGGTGATCAACTTGGGAAAAAAAATGATCTTCTACTTCATATTGGGAAAAAAACAGAAGGTTGATTGCTTCCAACTTTGTCGCCGGCGGCTCTCGTAAGAAGAGTTGCAGCTGACTCATTCTTTTGACTCTTTGAGTATGTCGAATTTTTATTAGGTCCGGATAACTGACGTAGTTCTACATTCGGACGTCAATAAAATGTTGCCACATGCTCTTACTCTTTACCGCGCGGCCCGACGACATGACCTGGATCGGACCCGGTATTGCTATGTTCGTGTATTGCTAGGTATTGCTTGACAATAACGAGAAATACCGCTCTGTCAAAACCAATATCGAGCAATACCGGGGTATTGCTCGGTATTGCTTGCTATTGCTAGGTATTGGTCTTGACACAATGGTATTTCTCGTTTTCCGAGCAATACCGAGCAAAACCTAGCAATACACTAGTCTGCACAAATCAGCTAAATCATAGTAATACTGGGTTCCGGTCGGGGTCGGATCGTCGGGCCACGTGGTAAAGAGTAAGAGCACGTGACGATATTTTATTGCAGTCCAGATGTAGAGCTACGTCACCTCCGAATGTAGAGCTACGTCTAACTCCACACAGAATAATCCCTCCTGCTTGTGTGCTCCAACAAGTTGTCGGATGGAGTTAGAATCCAGTAAATTAATATAATGGGATTTAAATTCAATTGATCCGAATTCAAACGCCTTTAATGAATTATTAAAAAGAAAAAACTAAATTATATTAATTTGTTTCAAAGTTTTAATTAATGATTACATATAAATAAATAAGTGACATACTGGTCAATATGTGTATTTTTTATTCCACATGCTAAAGTTATATATTATTAAAGTTAAAGATAATTAAATTCATTATTAAAATTAATTATATTTTGGTTCGTCTTAGTCCAAATCAAAGAAATCTAAATAAAGTATGGTTTGATTTAGACTTCGTTTGAAATGACTTTATTGCTTCTTAAAGCAATTTTTAATACAAAAATTTTTATTTTTTATATTAGAAAGCCGCTTTAAGAAGCAGTAAGAAAGCCGTCCCAAACGAAGCCTTAGTTTAGCTTGAGAAATAATTTGACAATTTCAAATTTCTTAAGTGTACAATTAAGATGAATTTACTTATCGAATTCTCAAGCCAAACTATACAAATAATCAAATTCACATCCCCATGGCTACTATAGATAAATTAAATACATAAATACCTATGCATGTACTGAAAAATAAATAATGTAGATTTACATAGGTACCAATGAATTCTTGTGTATTTCAATATCTAACATCTCCAGATTTTGGGCTGTTGTTTTTCCTATAGATTTTGAGTAAACAATACAAAGCATGATCACTCTTAGATCATCTTGGTGTCAACTCGAAGTGTAATCGAGTCAAACTTACTCGTGAGCTAGATCGGGCTCAACTTGATGAATAGTTCATGAGCCAACTTTTATGAGCTAATGAGCCCAACTTTTGCAAGCCCCGACTTGACTCAATAGACTGTGAACTGGCTTCTTTAAAAAATATTAATTATTAAGTATAATTAAAATGTATTAAAATTCAATTTTATTATAAAGTTGTTAAAATTTAAATTTTTGTCTCCTCGTCATTTTAGATAAAATTTGAACTATTTTTTTATTTAATTTCTTAATGCTGAAAAAACAACTTGGCTGCTTCCTCACCTGTGACTGTTTTCAATTTCAACCAGCCACACCATCTTGCTAAAACGGTCAATCACCACAAACAGGTAGTTATGTCCATGCTTTGACTGCTGTAATCTCCTAGGAAGTCCATCCAAAGACTCTGGCTGCTGGGCACTGGTAGAGACGTTTAGAAACCCAGCTCAGCTTCCGGGTTGAGGTTATTATGTTGTTTTTTACTTTTTTTTTTTATAAATTTAAAAGATATATTTTTTAACTTAATAAAGTTTGAAAAATATATATTTTAAGGTGGGAATTATATATATTTAAATCTTATGGAAAAAAATTCCTTAGATCACTTTGCTACAAAGCCTATAAATGCCCCCCATTGGGGCTCAAAGTGAAGTCATAGTTTTGCTTTCTATGCTCTAATTTTTATCCAAAAAAGAGATCACAAAACTTTCTTATTAAATACACAAATCTTTATGAAAAAATAGTAAACACTTCTGAAAAAGATAGCGGTAAATTGGTAGCAAAAAGGTTTTCCGGATTGCTTCATTAAGTGGATTCAAGGTTGTATCACTGCTGTGCACTTCTCTATTAACCTTAATGGTGCCTTGGAGGATTTTTTTAATTCTTCTTCCAGGTTAAGGCAAGGTTGCCCGTTGTCTCCTTTGCTCTTTTGCATCACTATGGATGCTCTTTCTCACTGCCTTGATTCTAGCGAGCAAACACCTATCTTTGGGCTTATTCATAAGAATTTTAGGTGCAGTCATCTTATGGACGTTGATGATTTATTGGTGTTTGGTTTAGCCACTGTGGATAATTCCAACAATTTGAAAAAATCTCTTCACTGTTTTGGGGCTGCTTCGGGTCTTCTCGTTAACCCAGCCAAGAGCTCTATTATTTTTGCAAAAGATTTTCCTTTGGCCCAGCAAATCTCTACCTGCCTTGGTATTGCCTGTGAAGATAACTACTTTACCTACTTGGGGCTTCCTATTTCCACTAGCAAACTCAATTTTTCTCACTTCCAACCCCTGCTGAGTAGACTTTCTACTCTACTTGCGGGTTGGGAAGTCAAGTTCCTTTCTTTTGCATGTAGATTACAATATCTGAAATTCACTATTGTCAATATTATTGCTTATTGGATTCGGGGGGCAATTATACCTAAAAACTGTTGCAAATGGATTTATCGTATGTGCTCTAAGTTACTTCTCTTTGGTAACATCTTGGAGAAGAAATTACATATGATTGCCTGGAATTCTGTTACCCAACCAAAAATCAAAGGCGGTTTGGGTGTACCTTCTTTTGATGCTATGCATCATAATATGGCTTGCTCTTTCCTTTTTAGAATGTATAACCAGGTCACTTTGTTGGGAACCTGGTACATAGAAAAATATGAGTCTGCTTGGAAGTTGCATCCTCCCAATGCTTCCAAATTTTGGAAATTGTTCTGCCGTAAAGCCACCTGCATCACTTATGTTATCTCATTTTCTGTTAACCAGAATGGCAACCTTTCCTTTCTTTGGGATCCTTGGTGTGATCATAAACCTGTTGCTGATGTTTTTTATTCCACTGCTGTTGCTCATTTGAGGGTTAAAGATGCTTTGTTGCACAACCAATGGGCAATTCCAGATGAGGTTCCTGTTCATGTTAAAAATGTTATTTTGATACTGAAATTGTGGAAGAGCAAACTGTTCTTAGATGGAAGGGCTTATCTGATCCTAAGCCCAGGAATTTTAAGGATTTCCTATATGATGACTTAGAGAATGTGGTGTGGAGTAAATTCATTTGGCACAAAGGTTATGCTCTCCGTTATGCTTGCTATGCTTGGATGGCGGTGTTAGGAAAATTAAAAACAGTTGATAATCTACTTTTGAAGGGTATCCAAGTGTCTTCTGCTTGTTCCTTTTGCACTGGGCTTTTAGAGACGCATTCTCATCTTTTTTTTTAGTGTGATTTCTCTTTTTCTATTCTCACTGCGTTATTCCCATCTTTATCTGCTTTTTTATCTTCGGCCTAATCTCTTACAATCTTTTGATCACTTGGGGAATTTGAGATGTCATGGCAGAAATGAATGAAATTTTTGTTTTCTTTCTTTGGCTGCTTTGGTTTACCATCTTTGGAGGGAAAGAAACAATAGGAGATTTGCTGGTTCTTGGAGAAGCCCCACGGAATTAAAAAATGTTATCATTCTTGCTATCAAGGCTAAAAGTTAGGAACTGAACTCACTATGACAGTATTTAAACATGTGTTTTTGGAAATTCTGGCTTGATTTCGTCGGTTGGTGGTATGGTGGACGGTGCTATATTGCTGAGTTCTCTTTGGAATTGGATGCTGGGAACCTGAAATATTCATCTATGTTTGTTATGGTCAATTGCTGTATTGTTGGCCTGATGCTTGGTGCTGCATGGAATAGTCTTGTTTATTGCATGTTTGGGACCATTTTGTTCAGCTGCTTCTTTGCTGATTTATCGCTGTGGCAGGTTTTTGGGACGATGATGCTAATGAGATACATCTCTAACTTCTCCTTGGAGGGTCTTATGGCAACCAGGAATTGCGTTTTGGACTCTGTGATGGCCAGCTTATTTGGCAACCAGTGTCTCTGTGGCTTTCGTGGTTTTTTCGAATATGATTGGGCTTGATGCCTTGAGATGTTGTTCTAATTCTGAGTCCTTTAGTTCTTTTGTATTTTCTTTTATTGGTTTTTGGGTTCTGCTGGTATAGTTCTTCTATACTTGTAATTTTGCTATTGTAATCATTGGTGATTAATATACGGGCTTTGCCCCCATTTTTCCCAAAAAAAAATTGGTGGTCAGAGAGATCATGGCTTTATGTTGAGATTTTGTTTTGTTTTTTGTTTTAATTTTAAAGCAGGTGGCCATCCAAAAAACACCTAAGACCATCTCCAAGTAAAAAACTCATTTTCCACTCCAAAATACAGCAACACTTCAAAATACATTAATTCATTTCCAACCGAGCTTTATTTCTTAATACCAAAAAAGAATATTCCGTATATATTCTTTCTCAATTGAACTCGACGTGCTCCGCCTCCGTTTTCTGTATTTCCGCAAAAAAAAAAAAGACTTTGTGAACGGTGAGACCCCAATATGGACGCCACACTGTTCACAAACACAACAATGGAGTGCGTTTTACCATTTGATGGGAGCCATGCATTCACGAACTCCAAATACAGGTACGATGTTCACTTGGAGATAGCCTAATAACAATGAGATGGAGATTGTGAAGACATCACATTAGCAACAATGATATGGGCGAAAAAGAAGAATTGATTAAAAAAAATAAAAATTGGCGTCCTTAAGTAATATGATTTTGTATCAAATTTCACCAATTTCAATTCTTTCCATTAACATTTCTTGATTTTTCTACTATTTCGCTCAATATGGTACTGACCATTAAGAGTAACGGGGAATATCTAATTAAGAAGTTGGGAGGAACTAACCTTAATTCTTAGAAAAAGCAAACTTATAAATAACGAACTTTACTAAAAAATTCTCTGCCAACCCCGTATAAAAATCAAAATGTCTAAAAAAAATCAAATAAATAATAACAAATTAAAAATTGTTGGAGCCATTCCAAAATTACTACACAAAATGACGACTTTAATGAAATTTTAATTTAGGTTTTATTTGGAATAATTTTTTTTATATTTTATTTTTCAGATTGCAATCATAATTTTTGTTCAATCAATATTATTTTTACAAATTTCAATAAATTTGTGTTAAGAATTTACTTTCTATACCCATTTTTTAAAAAAAATTATTTTCTTTATAATATTTTTATAATCATCTTTATAAATATCTGTAATCATCTAAATAATAAATAACTTTTTCCACAATGATTATCATTTAATAATTATTGTCTAATTGCTTTTTCCACAATAATCATTTTGTTCTTTATTTATTTTTTAAATAATTTTAATTTATATAAAAATATATATTTACTTTTTTAATTTATATATCCACTTTCCAATAACTTCATTTAGAAAAATATTTTATTTATGAAAATATCTACATAGAATTTAATGCTGAAGCCACTACCTACCAAATTGAGGTAGGGAAGATTTTTCTCTATTCAGGCATTGAATTGTCGTGCATTTATTAATATTTGTTGTTAGTTTTTGACTCATAAATTATTTGGTTGAATAAAAAAGAAATATAGTGTAAAAAATATAGTATAAAAAATATTTTAAAGTTATTTGTATGAATGTAAAATAAATATAGGTAAATATTTTTTTTATTTGATTTGAAGTAAAATTAATTTGGTGTAAAGTTTAAAAATGGTGTTGGCCGGTGAGTGATGGCGGCTGGTGGAGGTGGGTGGCTGTGGTGGGCGCCCAGGTTGGGTGGCACTGGTAGGCGGTGGCTGGTGGCAACGATTAAGCGAGCTTGCTTACGATGTAAATGATTTTCGCTTAAAACTGAGTGAGTTTAGTTTACCTAAAAATTAAATTAAAATGATTTACATTACATCCATCAAGCCAAATACTAATACTTTCAAAACCTTTCATTTTGAGTACTTTTTCATCCAACCAAATTATATTATATGAGTTTTGTAAAATAAGATATTATGAATCCCACTTTAATTTCATGGTTTAAAGGTATTTTATAATTAGCATTTATAAATTACAAAAATAAGATAAAATAAAAAATAGAGACCAAGCTTCCATCTCTTAGAGGCGCAAGTGAGTCAAGCTAGCTAGTGAGCCTCTTGGAACTCAATTTTCTAACAAGCTTATTGAGCCATGAGTTCAAGCTAGAGTTTAAGTTCGAGCTCTAGTTTGAGCTTGGCACTGCATGGCTCTTCCGTTTTTTTAGTCGGTTTAATTAATATTAAATAATACATTGATATATATACTAGCATATTTAATTATTTTTTGTCTAAATTCAAAATAAAAAATTGAAGTCCAAAACAAGTTAGTCTCAAAATTTCTTATCATGCTCGAGCTAAATATAAATTAAAGCATTGTTTGTGATGACTTTCTTAATGCTTTTTAAAGTAGTTTTTACTTTTTTTATACAAAAATTAAAATTTTGGTACTACAAAATTGCTTTAAGAAACAGTAAAAAAACCGTCACAAATAAAACCTACAAAAGTTTATACTAAAAATTAACTTTAAAAAATAATAAGTAGGTTATTCCAAAGAAAGTGGCTCGATAAAATAAGAGCTCTGACTCGTTTAAGACTTCGTTTGTAATGTCTTTTTTATAACTTCTTAAAATAATTTTTTTAAAATAAAAATTTTATTTTTTTACTAAAATATTCTTTTAAAAAATAATAAAAAAATTATCCCAAACAAAATCTAAATCTCTAATAAGCTAATACATTTTATTTGTGAATAAGGCTGTAATATTCGATGGTAGGGCTATAAAATCAATTGATATTTGAAATAGCCAGAGCTTCGTGACTACGGCCTTCCCTCCTAAACGCAGCTGGAAATTCTCACGCAGAGCTTCTACCTCGAAGGGGCCCTTCCATTCACGTGCACCAAACCTCTTCCTTAACCACGGTGGATCTTTTCGGAGAACCCCGGCTAGAGTTATTTAGAGGAACCTAACCCTAGATTGCACGTAGGAAGACGGAAGAATGGACGCGTTGCTGTTGAAGATCGTCTTCATGCTAGCGACGGTCTCCGTCTTTCTTCCAGCCTCTTTCTCTATTCCGTTCATTGTCTTGCACGGTTAGTTTATGATTTTTCACCGAGCTCGACTTGCTCCGTGTCTGATTGCTGGGGATTTGTAGCGGATTTATGCTTCGTTAGGGTTTTACTTGATGATTTTTTGAGCAGGAATTGGGGATGCATGTCGTAATCGAGGTGTTAAGCAGTTCACTGAGCTACTAAGTGAATGGTCTGGTTCTCAAGGTTACTGCCTGTGGGTACCTTTGTCCATCGTCTTTTCGATTTATTTATTTATTCATTTGATGTGTTTCGTTGCGAATGTGGATGTAATTTTTTGGTTTCGTGAGGTTTCAAATTTTGTATGTCATGTTGACAGGTTAGAAAGATGGATCGCGTTCTTGTTTTATGACTTGCTGGGAATTTGTATTTGAATTTTAATTGACTGGAATAGGCTGCAAGATATGACAAGGATAAAATCACTGTCGTATACGTCAAGCTTCTCGTTATGGGTTTTTTTTTTATATATAAATTTTATGTAGTAAGTATTCAGGTAAAAAGTCTGAGAAGTTGTTGCTTGGTGAGCTCTATTGACAGAATGGACTGAGGATTCATCTTGTGTTTCGTAAAATTTTATGTTTATTACCGACTGAATTAGTATCAAATGACAAAAGTATGTTGAAGCTTGAAGAAATTTTTATATGCGTGTTCCACTTACTTTTTCTTTTGATAAGAATGCCGGCTGAATTGGATTAGGTCATTGTCTTAGTTAATTGATGGAGATTGTGTTTGGTACTTATCGGCTTTGATTAAGGATTTTTAGAGCCGGATGCTTGAGAATTTTAACAATTTCACAGGGAGAATGGAAAAGGTTCATGGGACTCATGGGTGGTGCCACTTGATCAACAGGTTAAGTTTCTGTAAAATATTGTGGTGATGTTTCTCTTATCTATTTTGTTCTGCTGTTAGTTATCACTTCAGTATTCTGTGTGTTTGCAGACGGATTTTGCCTGTGAAAAGGTAACATCATTTTATGGAACAACTTCCCTTTACCTCCATATCATGCTCGGGGGTTTGTCATATCATGTCAAAATGCATTACTTGATCGACAGGTAAAGAAGATGAAAGAACTAGGTGGGGGTTTCAACATTGTTGGCCTTTCACAGGTGAGAGTTGAACTTTTTTATTGTAACCATTTTCATCTTTACTTGAAATTTGCTTGTGTAGTTTAACTTATGGATGCTTGCGTTTATCAGTTTATTCCAGTACCTTTGATTGTTTTTTTAAAAATCCTATCAGAAGTTACAAAGCTCTCCATGCACTAACTTAAAATTCTCTATGCCTTCCTTAAACTCTTCAAGTATATTAGTAGGAGACCCTGAATATGAACCTGGAGGTTCTAGAATCTGTATATCGTCATTTAATTGGATGAACATAGGCAATCTGTTCTAAGCTATCTGAATATGTCATTTGTTTATCATGTACAAGTTTAACTTTCATTTCTACTAACTCTAACTACATAGTGGTCCTTACATGAATCACTTATTTCCATGTTTGGTTTTCAATATTTGCCAGTGACACCCGATCTATGTTTGGTTTTCAATAATGCAATCTAGCTCTTATTTCCACCCCTTCTGATAATTATGTGGTTTACTGACTTTTTTCTTTCTTTTTTTCTTTCTATTGAATTGTCTTGTGGCCTTTTAAGTGAGGATTTTCCTTCGTTCGATGCTCCTGTGCCTTGACGATGCTAATTAAAGTTTCCTCTATATCTTTCTTCAGGGAAACTTGATAGGACGAGGGATAGTTGAGTTTTGTGATGGAGCACCACCTGTAAGAAACTCAAAACCTGATGTGTCTTGCTGTATCAAATGCCCTTTTGATGCTAATTCTTCTTACTAGAAGATCATTTTTATTTGTGTTGAAGGAGCAACTAGTGATAATTAAGGGATCGTGTAATTGCAACCATGCACACTCTAGATCGCATAAAGAATGATTGAATGAAGAATAATATTGCCAATTTGATCAGTTATTTATAAGCTACATAGATCTATTCCATGATAATAGAAAAAATTACATTATAGCTTTACATAGTAGCTTTTCCTACAACAATTTTATAACCAAGGGAACTGTAGTCGCACCAAATGTACCTCAAATTGCCAAATTTCTTTGCTGATTATGGAACATCTATATCTATGTAGATGGAGTTTTTACTCAAACATACGCCAAACGTCTATTTGGGATAGCTTTTAAGTAGTTTTTTTTTTTTTTTTCAAATTGCAGTCACTCTAATAATTGACAATTAACTTTTCAACTTATAATTTTTCAATCTAAAATTTTATAATTCTGTCTATATTTTAAAAAAAAAATTATATAGCTTTAGATAGGAGCTTTTTCTACAACAATTTTATAATCAAATTTAAGGTCAGTTGTAGTTGCAACAAATGTACCCCAAAAGTATTGCTAAAGTTTAAACTCTTCTCATTCTTTTTATCCATAAGAAAATATTATTTTCTTCTTTTCATGTATTTTTTCTTATTATTCTTTTGTACTATTTTAGCCTTTGAACAATCATGTTAGTCAGTAGAAAATATGAAATCGTCTTATGCTTTTAAGCTTTACCAACAGGTTAACAATTTCGTTTCTTGCTGGTACAGCTTCCGTGCCACTTTGTGGGATAGGTACTCTTGTTGTTGCACCTTTAACTGCCAAAATTTCCAAGTCAATATTGTTCTTCCGATCCCTTATTTTATCCGTAAAATTGTTGATGGTTTTGCCGTTATGTAATCTTCTGCTATAAGATTTATTTAGCAATGTTTCTCTTTTGCAGTCAGGAATTTTCTGCTTAATCGCGGATGAACTAATTAAAACAGAGATATACACTGATTTTATGCAGGTTTGTCTCTTTTAATCTTTTTAGCCCTTAAAAAATCAATTTGATCACTCAATGCAATCCTTCTTATAATGATTTTTCTAGGCATTTAGAACGAACCAAATGTGTTGATTATTCCTATTTTTTAACTTCTGAACTGCAGGAACACCTGCTGGTACAGCTTCCGTGCCACTTTGTGGGGTAGGTAATCTTGTTGTTACACCTTTAACTGCCAAAATTTCCAAGTCAATATTGTTCCGATCCCTTATTTTATCTGTAAAATTGTTGATGGCTTTGCCTTTATGTAATCTTCTGCTATACGATTTATTTAGCAATGCTTCTCATTTGCAGTCAGGAATTTTCTGCTTAATCGCGGATGAACTAATTAAAACAGAGATATACACTGATTTTATGCAGGTTTGTCTCTTTTAATCTTTTTAGCCCTTAAAAATCAATTTGATCACTCAATGCAATCCTTCTTATAATGATTTTTCTAGGCATTTAGAACGAACCAAATGTGTTGATTATTCCTATTTTTTAACTTCTGAACTGCAGGAACACCTTGCTCCTAGTGGCTATCTCAAAATTCCTACAGTAAGCATTACTTATCTTGTTGGCATTTTCCAGGATTTTCAAAAATTATTTGTGAGCATTTTGTTATATTTGCCAATAGATTTTCTAAATTCCTTTTTTTTTCCTCTCTATTTGTCCTATCGTTGGAGAAATTATTCTGTGCGGAGGCCGGGCGCAGAACGTTGTCCGGAGACTAACCAGAATGTGTCACGTCAGTGTTACTGAGCCGCAATACCGAGCGGTATCGAGTAGTACCAAGTGGCGGTAACGAGCAAAGGGGTGATGTGGCGCATTCTGGTTGTTCTCCGGACGACATTCTGTATCCACACAGAATAATTAATCCTGCTTGACCCCACCAATGAGCGTGTCATTCCTTGTGATTTTGTGAATGTGCCCTCCAATCCCAAGACCAGTCACTTGCCAAATACTGATACATTGACACACCCTTGGGATTGTTTACGTATCAATTTTCTTTATGATTGGTGATCTAATTCTTTAGGCACGCTAACATAAATGAGTTGAGTCTAATACGAGCCACTTCTAGTGTGAGTTTGACCTTGATCTTGAGGGCAATTCTACAAGTTTGAATTAGTTCATATGCCAACTCATTTATTATAAAAAAGAGAAAATGATTATAATTTAATTAGCTACTTAATAAATTGATAAAAAGAATGACAAATTAGATCATAAATAATAAGAAATAACTAGAGATAATCAAATGTGAGTTAATTTTAAAAATTTTATAATAACTTATAAATAAACCATTGAATTTTATTATATTTTAATTGTATTTATATTTAATTTTTTAAAACAAATCGATTGATGTGTCAACTTAGGTTTGACTCTCTATCTTGAGCTTGAATCATTAGTCTATCAAGTTTGACTCACGAGCGGTCTATTAAGTTGAGCCCAAGTTGGCTCATAGGTTAGATTGACTCTGAACTGTCTCCTAATGCGAGGCCATGCTCCTTTTATGTTCAAGCTTCTAGTCAGTGATTTCAAAGTACAATGCAATACACAAGTTTTTTTTTTTTTTTTTCTATTTCAATGCGCAAAGCACAAAGATGCTTCTATTGATGAGAGTGCTCATAACTTAAATAAATATAATATACATTTAAAAATAATTGTAAAACATAGAGTATTTAATAAATGACTTAAAATTTTAACAAAATTAAGTACAAATTATAGAAAAAGTATCATGAATTAGAGAAATATGAAAATTTTAATTAATGAAATTAGAGAAGACTAAACAAATTTTATTCATTTAAAATCACATTTTAATTTTTTTTCTAAAACCAAATAACTAATGATAGTTGTTAATGAATATCATATTTATTTTAAATAAAAATGTCATTCAATGCTAAAATATTTTTTAAAAAAGAAGAAACTGTACTGCTTTATTAGGCATTGAGCAATTGGTCTAGGGAACTTTTAACAAACTTGCTTCCAACCTTTCTTTGGAGAGAACTGATTTCGTGCTGGCCGTTTCTCAATGAATACAAACCAAATATTTTTTGCTATACAGAAAATTAGTTGCGTGCATTGAATTTTCATGGCTGGAGTATAACCGCAATTTTGGACTTGTATCCTTTCTTCTATAGAATTTAATGTAGGTGGTCGAAAATTAACCATAAAAAAAAAAAAAAAAAAATTGTTCAGAGATCGTCAGTCTTATTAATATCTCATCTTTATTTAGCTGGGCAATTGCAAAAGTCTTGTGCTGCTTGAAATCTGATCCTAACGTGTTTGTCATCTCCAGGATATATCTAATTATCTGGAAAAGTGCCGCTTCCTTCCCAAGCTCAACAATGAAAAACCAGACGAGAAGAATGCCACTTATAAAGAAAGATTCAGTCGATTGAATAATTTAGTTCTCATCATGGTATTCATTGACTAGTCCTATTTACTTGTTTTCAAAGTATTTTGTCTTCATAGAATTATGTTAAGAAAGGTAGAGGTAGACCTAAAAAAATTTGGTTATAAAATATTAGAAATGACATTTCTTTATTAAATTTAGGCTTCGTTTGAGACAACTTTCTTGCTGCTTCTTAAAGCAAAGCTTTTTAGCATAAAAATTAAAATGCTTGTACTAAAAAACTGCTTTAAGAAGCAGTAAAAAAGCCCTCCCAAATGAAGCCTTAGATGAGAATTTAACTCTTAACAAGACACAATAGAGTAAAGGATTCATGCAGCCAACCCCACATAATGGGATAAAGGTTTGTTGTTGTTGTAGTATAGAATTTTGCTACTTTGCTTCTAAATTCTTGTCAGAATGAGCAAGACAATGTCCTGATTCCTCGGGAAACATCTTGGTTTGGCTATTATCCCAATGGTGCCTTCAATCCAGTTCTATCTCCGCAAGAGGTATAACTGCAATTTAACTTGAATTAATCATACAGCACTAACAATGAAGCTTCTGATTTATATTTATTTATCTTTAATCTTTTTCTTATTTGTTTTTCTTCACTTCGATAATGGAGACCAGGCTTTACATAGAAGACTGGATTGGTTTGAGAGCTTTGGATGAAGCTGGACGTGTCAAATTTGTTAGTGTGCCTGGAAATCATCTAGGAATTCTACGGAGCGATATGAAGAAATACATGGTGCCCTACCTAAAAGAAGATCCTTCTCCTAAGCCTCTACATTTACTTAGCTGGTTTACATCAGCTTGGGATATCGCAATGTTCAAAACAGGATTACAGGACAATGAGCCTATTCTTTCGCCATTTATTGAATGAATAGGATGAGTTCTGTATCCTTTTATCCACATTTATCTTGTGTAACTATAGCAAGAAATTTGTATATACATGTGCATATTTATACAAGCGACCTGGGATAGTCTAAAAATAATATTAGCAAAGACTACGTCAAACTCTTTATTCTTATAGTTTTAATTATTGTATGTTTTAGGGTTTAGGGAAATACTCTGTGCTTAGGTATTTATAGGCCGACAGGGCATTCTGATGAAGAAGAGAGTTGTTCCTAGATTTATTTACAGCTAATGCTTCAACTTGATTAGAAGTTGCTCCATATGACCACTTTAACTATAATGGCTCATTCTTTAGAGAAATTATTCTGTACGGATGCCGGATGCACCTCTACGTCTGGAGTTAAATTAGGTGTAGTCACATCAGCAGTATCGAGCTGCGGCACCGAGCGGTACCTCGTAATACTGAGCCGTGGTATTGAGCAAATGGGTGACATGGTGTATTTTAATTAGTCTCTGGACGGCGTTCGAAACCCGCACAGAATAATTTTTTCATTCTTGAATAGCAGCATCTTAAACCCATGGGTATAGGATTTAATAAAATTTGCAAATTCAAATTGGCGATAGTCTTGTGAACAAACCTGCATGTGACCATAGGCAATGATGAAGGTGGTTCATGGTAGAAATCATGTTAAATTTTGATACTCTTAAGAATCTACCAAATCAAAGAGTTGGGTAGAATCTACCAAATTTTGGGACGGCTTTTTTATTGCTTTGTACTAAAAATAAAAAATTTTGTACAAAAACTCCGTTTTAAAAAGCAGTAAAAAAACCGTCCCAAACGAAGCCTTAATGACCCCAAATACAGTTTTGGTAACATTTGGATTCATTTGAGAGATTTTCTTACTTCTTAAAGCAATTTTTTAATTCGAAAATTAAAATTTTCATGTAATTCTTCAATTCGTCAATGCACAAATTGTTAAATGGAGACCCAAATATTTATGACATGATATTTATAATAATAATGATAATATACAATATGATTTCATTTGAATTACAATTTTCATTACATAGTTTCGCAAGATGCTCATTTCAGGCTACATGTCACTCGTACAAAGGTTGGGATCACAAAATTTGTAAAAAGATAAATAAAAAACAATAATAAAAAACTATCTGACATACCTAAATATGGAGGTGAGCTTTTCCTATCCCCTCATGAAGTATACTCTGACCTTGTTAAGAATTCCGAGCTGCAATTCATCATTACCAAATTGCCAGATTCTTCAAATATCAGAATCCGAAATAAATAGCAGAATGAGAACTCATATAAGGAAATGATCAATCATATGCTGTATAACATCGGCACCTTCTGAGTGCATAAAGGTATCCTTAACCTGCTCAGCGTCAGACAAATTATAAGAGGGAAATGTCACTTAAAAATAACCATTTCTTCTAATATCCGAATCCGATACCTGAATTGTACTATGTGCAGCAAACCTCTGCTTGCTGCTGTGAAAGCTTACATCGACCCTTTCCCATGACAAGCGAGTAAGACCTACAACCAACTTCTCTGCAAGTGGGGAAATATAAAATACAAATTGGCATCGGTTTAGGCATGTAAGAATTCTGGAGGGAAAAAGAGTGCAGATATGAGTTCATGGTGTGTGCTGTTCATTTTGTTTAGATTATGATTATAAATTCCCGAGGTTGCTTCAAAGAGGTAAATTTGTTATGCCGATCGCAAATTTGATCCCGAGGTTGCTTCAAAGAGGTAATTTGTGATTGAAAAACATATGTTCACAAAATAAATTCTGGAAACTTCAAATGCTTATTTCTCATTTAATCTTTATGTTTGAATGATTAATCCACATATTTTTAGTTCTGTTTTCCTATTTTTTGGTTGGGCGATGTGGATGTCAGAAAGAGAGAGAGAGAGAGAGAGAGAGAGAGAGAGAGAGAGAGAGAGAGAGAGAGACGATGAAGACAACATCAAGTCTTTGTCCCACTACATGGGAATAATGGGATTGGCTACAAGAATGCTTTTTCTCCATTGTGTCCTGTTAAAAATCAAATTCTCGTTTAAATCTAATAAAGAAATATCATTTCTACTGAGAGAGAGAGAGAATTGCCCTCAAGATTTGCGGCAGAGCTCCGCCTCAGCTAATGATTTAGGTATATATATATATATATACTGTTGGCTATAGCAGGGAGGTCAACAGATTCATTTAGAAATTTTAAATTTAGATAGCAGCACTCGAAAGTAAATTATCTACATGAATGTTATCAGCCATAAAGAAGTGAAAAAGAAGGATCTAACTAAAAGATTAGAAAAAGTGGAAAGAGCACCCTCACTTATACAAATTTGCATTATGAACGTAAGCTGCACGAGTCGGACATAAATAGCCATATGAAGATCATTGAAATAAGCTAACAACAACAGAAAATTTACCTTCTAGCATATCATTGTTGTTTTCTTCAATAGTATCGTGTGAACAGCTTTCGGCAGTACTTCCTTTTGTATATTCTTCATAGACAATGTGCGGATATTTCTCGTTTACAGATTTATCCCACTAAAGAAGAAAAAAGATGTAACAAGATCAAATAAATTCATCAATAGAAACCAATTCTTGGATAGTTAGATGGAAAAGCTATCCTACAGATGGATACCTAAGAAAAGTATTACCTTTGGTAATTCAGAATTACGTCTGATTGATGAAGTTCTCCAGCCAACGATATCTGATTTATAAGTAGCTTTGAAAAACATGTGACGCCATTGAAGCAATTTAAACAAGGGTTACACAATCATGCCCGCCTAGCAAACAGTTATAGAAGGAGAGACATTTTTGTAATCTTTCCAAACTTCTCAAGCACTGATTTATATTTCTTTGGAATGTTCAATATAAAATCAGATGCAGTTGTTTAAATGTGAACGAACAACGAAAAAAAAAAAAAAAATCAAAATTTCAGGTAAGCTTAGCCGGATCACTTCACTCCTAAAAGACTTGAGATACCACTTGACTCATCTAACAATCTTTTAGGAGGGTAAGTTCTCATATTGACGGACTTGAATGCAGGGGTGGATTCAGGCTTGATTTTCAGGGTGGGTGTTCCAGGGAAGCGCCCCTGCAGGGGTTTTCGGAGGCAGCGCCCCTGGAATAAATTTTGGTTGTAAGGATATTTTTAAATTTTCTTTACTATTTATCTTTCTATTTGGTTCATCTTTGATTATGTTGGGCAATTGCTTAAAGACCATAGTCTTTTAAAAACTTTTTTTTTTTTGGGGTGGGGGGGGCATAAGGTGGATCTGCCCTTGCCTGAATGTGCACAATAACTAACTAACTATAAAAAGTAGATCAATAATTTGAAGATAAAACTATACAATCAGATAGCATTACAGATTGGAAAAAAAAAAAAGAAAAACTAATGCAGAGAATAAAAGTAGAATCAAAGTATAATACTCTAAAGGATACGATCATGTCCAACATTTGAATAAGCAACGCGACGCTCAAATGCTTCCAATGCAGACCTATAAAAGTTCATTATCATCCGCTTTGTTTGCATAAAAAGTCCATAGACACGCAGAAGGCAAAAAGAAAAGATTTACTTACATGAACTGGAGCTCACAATCCTCCACCATGCGCTGTAGAAGTGGAGGTTTCTGGGCATCATTATCAGTAAGAAACAGATGCCTACCAGTTCTTCTAAATATCAAGTGAATAATTAAAGAAGCAACTTTCTCTACAACTGTGAGGCCAAAAAGAAAGGGAACCTGCATCAAGAGAATAAATTTAGCACAATAGAAGTACGTGATAACAAGACATTCAAGATGCGGCATGTTTTATTTTTAATGCCATAAGCCATTCCTTCATTAAAAAACTAATTACAACTTCTGAAAAACTCGAGTTCAAGGAAATAGTTGCAATTAAGCTCTTGCACAAATAGGTACATATGCACGCTGCCCCATGAATCTTTCAAACTATGATATAGTTCGTTCTCAGTGACCAATGGACAAGTACGAGTTATCACATAAAAATTACATATTGGTCGAACAATTTCTCATAATAAGCATCCAACAGAGTCCTAAGAAGTGTCCCATATCAACCCAATTAGCAGCTAAGTTAGTGAAGACTGAAGACTGACTCACCGCTAAATATAACGGTGCTGCACCTACTGGTTAACAGGCAGTGGGAACAACTTTGGGTTAATAAAAAATACTGATAGGAAATACTTGTAGATCTCAAGTAATTCCTATCAATCTTTGAAAAAAGCGAGAATTCTCCAAAAAAAATCTACACAAAACTAGAAAAAACAAAAGATAATTTCTATTATTTGATGAAATGTAAACGGAAAATACCAAGATACAATTGATCCTCTATTCGAGAGGAGCATTTCTCTCTCCCAATTCTCTAAACACCGCTAGAGCCCAAAACCTACGAGAAATCTCAAATTTCAGCCAAATTCAAGATGCCCTAACCCTAGGAAAACAAACTATTGAATGCATACAATCAAAAAAGAAATATCTAAATAGTCCCTACATTCAAATTTCCCTCAACTCCTAAATCCTTACTAATCAAAGATTTTGGCTATGCAGTTTGAGCGGCCCGTACTGGAGGCAGAGAAGTCCCGACATTACACGTGGGCCGGTCCTGTATGGACCAGCTGGACCGGTCCAATGGAGGGTGTTGAGTTTGAGTGTTATTTGGAGAGTGCTGAGTTTGAGTGCTATTTGTAGAGGGTTTGGAGAGCAGTGTGATAGGAAATACTAGAAATTCCCAAGTAAAACCTAACTATCTTGATGATATCAATGAGAACAGTCTACAAATCCAAAGGAAAAACTAGAAAAATAGTAATTTTATTGCGATAATCAAACTAATGGAAGAAAAATAACAATATACAATTGATCCTCTATTCGAAAGGAGGATCTATCTCTCCCAAATCTCTAGACGCCGCTAGAGCTCAAAAACCTAAACATAAGAGATCTCAAATTTCAGCCAAATTCAATATGCCATAACCCTAAGAAAACACACTATTTACTGCATACAATCCAAAAGGAAATCTCTAAACAGTCCTTACATTCAAATTTCCCTCCTAACTCCCTCAAAAAACCTTCCTAAACAGCTCCATTGAAATGGCGGTTCGGTCGATGCGTACAGGAGAGGCGGAACTCTTCCGCCTCTGTCTGTGAGCCGGTCTTGGACCGGTTGGACCAGTATAACACAGTGTTGAGAGTTGTTTGTACAGGGGTTTGGAGAAGTGTTTGCGGCTGATTTGTACATGGTTTGAAGAGCAGTGTTCAGAGTTGTTTGTACAGGTTAATTAGTGAAAACTAATTTTCAATTAATCAATTATTTTTAATTAATCAATTATTTTTCAATTAATTAATTTTAATTACTTAATTATTTTAATTAGTTAATTGCAATTAACTAATTATTTTTAATTAATTAATTTCAACTAAATCATCATTTTAATTAATTAATTTTTGATTCATTATTTAATTAAAGTAATAAATTAATTCAAATTAATGATTCTCGGGTTAATTAATTGAATTAATCAATTAAAACTCCAATAGTTCTCCAATGATTTTCTGGAACAATTTCAGCAGCCTCCCAGCATCCCCTTCTCTCGCGGGGAGGTCTGTATGGCATTTGTCATTGTTTCTTCTCTCCCGGACCTAAGGTAGACGACACGAGGTCTTCCATTTATCAAATTCATATGCCCAGAGATGAAAAACAAAAAATTAAAATCATCTGCCTCGATTAAAAATCACGGTGCGAGTCTTTAAATTTTAAAATCATCCACCCGGATTAAAAATCGTGGCGCATGTCTTCACAAATTAAAACCATTCGTCTGGATTAAAAATCACGGCACTGCTCTTCAAATTGGTGTACCTTCTTTACAATTGATAATTTTATACAAGATTAATTAGAATAATTCTTCTTGAACAGATTAGATGACAATTAAGATCACTGTCAAAGCTCGACAACCTGACATATTATATTTTAAGTAAAGATAAATAACCACTTGAAGTGATTTATGCACAAGAGATAGGAGGCGGACTGCTCGAGCAGGTCTTACGCATAGACTAGGGCGTCAGATAAGCATAGCGGTGACCGCGCGGGCTAGTGTGTGGGCACTCATGCAGGTTCAGTATGGTCGGAGCATGTGGAAGAGAAAGCTGGAGGCAAGAGGCAGGGCTGGTATGGGATTGTTTGCAAGAAGGGATCGGACAGGCGTCTGCACGGTTCAATACCGTGCGTGGGGTGCTCAGTCAGACGTCGGATGTCGGAAGCGCTCGTGTGGCTCGGTAGTGGAGATGTCCGGTTACAGAGGATTGGAAGGAGGCGAAGGAGATTTACACGAGCGACCTGGGTACAGTCCAAAGCTGCTCGTCGACAAGGGCAAGACACAAGGAAGATAGAGAGCATAAGTTTTTCCTTTTTTCTTCTTCTTCTTCTTATAGACTTGATTGTTGAAAAGAAGTTATGGCAATGAAGATTTGTATTATTTCTCTCTTAATTGTTGTTAGTGGACCGATCAACAATAGGTTGATTAGTTCGTGGAGAGACACATCTATTTGATTTTCCTTTTCATTATTTTGTTTCATTCATTTTCATTTTTTTCATTAGTCAACATTCGACATCATATCTCGGCCAACAACAAATAATAATTGTGAATGCCAGCTTGCTTGCAAAAATATAGTAGAATTTGAAGCTACAAGAATATGATGACAACAAAAAAGGATACACAAATTGTTAGCTGTCCTCTAGGAGGGTCGTCCAGAGAAGAATAAGAATCACAAAGGCAACAATTAAGCAAATTTCTCAACCAACTTTATAATAAAATAAAATAATTAATTATATACCTAAGAGCTAAATCTTCATAGTTATACTAATTAATTACATAGATTTCTGATCATAATTTGCAGTGAATAATTAATACATCAATTAATTCATATCTCAATGACATCTCCTCTCCAAATCTATGCTAGTTTGTCAAGAAGCATCAATTTGTCTACATGGAACAAATATAGTTGTCATGTCATCACTTTCATAAATATGTTGGCAATCTAATGGTTTGTAGAGATGTGAGGAAGATAAATAATATTAGTATAAAACATTTACCAAATTGAATTAACTTCAACATGTTTTGTTCACTTATGATAAATCACATCTACAATGATTTCTATGGCATTGGTTTGTCTACATATCTTATGATTGCTACAACAAATTGAAGTCCATAAAGATGAATGTTCTCTAAACATGCGGCAAACATTATGTGATATTTGGACTCACTTGATTACTTAGAAGAGACTGCTTTTACTCTTATATGAGATGAAAAAACTACTAAGAAACATACACCAACAGATGAAAGACCGCCAAACATCAAACCCAATCCTCATCGCTAAATCCCACAAGATGAAGAGAAGAACCGAGTGGAAAGAACAAACCATGGCTCGAAGTCCTAAAAAATATTAAATGAAAAGAAAAATAACAGCCAAATGTAAATGAAAAATATTTTAAGCTGATTACCAATTGTCTAAATATGGCAGGATAAAAAATCACCTTCCTAATTGCAATAATTTCCGTTTACTTGTAATAAAGTATCTCTAGGAGAAGTGTTTTGGAGGGCAGCATAAATAATCAAATCCTTTGTATTCATATATTGGTTTAGAAAAATAATAGTGGAATTAGTGTGAACATCCAAATTTGAGAGGTGAAAACACCAAAATATTTAAAATGTGTCCTGATGTCATCACAAACAGCTAACCAGAGCTACATTTTCCTGAGCAATCATGATGTCATCAACATAAACTTCGAGAACAATAATCTTACTAGATGTCTTGTAAGAAAATAAAAAAGATTAATTTGACTTTGTTTAAAACATATAAAATAATGTTGACTGAAAAATTTTCAAACCATACATGTAATGACTAGTATTTTGACGGAGTAAAATAAATTTTTTCATGAGTCCTTATAAGTCCAAATCACAAAACGCCTTAATCATAACATATCTATTATAGTCATTTAAATATACAATTTTCCATAATTTTTGAACATTGGTGCAAATTCTTAAGAATTTGACACGTCGGTACAAGTGGGGGCGTCACAATACATAAGTGCCAATTTCAATCCACACTTCGAACATTTCAGCCTACATACTTCCATAGGAGACGAGGTAGAAACAATAGGTGGAAGATTCATGTAAATTTCTTCCTTTAGATCACAATAAAGGAAGGCATTTTTCACTTCCATTTAGTGAAGTGGCTATCCTTGTGAAGCAGCAATTGAGATGACCATTCGTACTATATTTTTTTTTGGCTATAAGATGAAAATATTTTTTGTATTAAACATCATATTTTGCTTGTTATGAAAGACAACTAAGTTTTCCTTACAGCAGCCAAGGGCACCATCAATGCAAAGCTTGATCAAGTGGGCCCATTTGCAGCTTTTGCGTCTCACATTCAGAAAACACTAAAAAATTTCTCATGTATGATTATCCTTAAGAGCTCGAAATTCTTTAGCCTCTAAATAGAATAAAGGATTGAGAATGGAGACCAATGCAGTGTGAAATCAATAAGAATTTGAAGAATGAAAGATTCTAGAAGAATATCTAGGAGCAGTGGCATAATTCCAGCTAGTAGGCTCAGGTGGCGGATCAATTTGCATATGCTTAGGTGGCAGATTTGGCTAGGAAAGTTGCAAAGTTGTATGTTTTCTTTAGTGGATAAATTTAAGTTCGAATCTTTTAGGAGTAGAATTAAATTCATCAAAATTTAAAAGAACAAAAATCTCTAGCAGAGATTCAACATGAGTAAACAAGATAAATTAATGTTCAAAAAATATGACTTGATGAGTGATTTGAAATTTTCCGGAGCCTGGATCATAACAATCATAACCATTATGATAAGTTCGATAAACAATAAAATTCATATCTAATAGAAAATAAAATAGAACCGAACAAATTATTTGCCCTCTTCTAAAGGCTTCTACTTATTATACGGAGAAAAACAGATATCATAGAAGAGAATTATTGAGTAATTTTCTCAACCAAACTTGTTATGATAAGAGAGAAATTAATTATATTCCTAAGAGATAAATATTCACAGTCGTATTAATTAATTATACAGATATCTAGCCATTATTCAGAAAGGGTAATTAATATGGAAATTAATTCATGTCTAGTAGATGGGTAGCACTCACTTTTCTTCAAGTTTGAGGGCATGAGAACTGCCAAAAGTTAGCATTTTCTCTAGGCACTTTTTGGTTAATTAAAAATAAGAAAAAAGGATCAAAATACTCCCTTGACTCTTGGTGAAAGATCAAAATAGTCTCTAACTATATTAAAGAATCATTTTGGTAACTCAACTCCTTAAAGACGTGGGAGTTTTTTTATTCTTTTTTAAAGATTTTGATTCATTTTCTCTAAAAATAAATCCATTCCATAAGATTTCTTAACATGATAGATTGTATCAAAACGAACGAGATTCAAAAGCACACAAGAACATGTGCTGCTTATCTCATTGTCAAAAGTTGCACCAAAATATCACCTCTATTAAACAAACGTGAATTGTCATATCATTCTTTTACCATTTCAATAAAGCATATAACAGAAATAAACAATGTAAAGCAGAAATAAAAATTAACTATTACCTGTTTATTTCCCCTAGAGCCCAAATGAGGTGTAGCAACAGTTATGAAATTCATTGCTTTTAGTCCACATATTGTTCCTTTAGCATTCACACCATGGGCACCATCTGCAAGATTCACTTGGGATTTTTCTACTGTTCTGTATAACATTCCTATTGTGTATCTTGCAACCAATCCACCCACAGAGTGCGCAATAAAAGAAATTTTCTTAAGTCCTGGTCTTTTACTGATGAGATCAACAACCTATTTAAAAAGCCTCATCAGCCATAATTTACATAAGAGTAGGACCTCACTTCATTCTTTCAAATTTATAAGAAAAATTCTAACCAAGTAGCAAAATAGTGCTCATCGAAGTTTAACACTCATAAATGTAAATTCTCATTTCATTATCTAAATTACAGACCAACCTCTTCAGCTAATCTTTCACCCATAACATCAACACCATCCAAAGTAAGTTTGTTCATGTTGCGCTCACTACCTGTAATAATATAAACATATACAAGCAAACAAAAGAAAATAATAGCCTAAGCAAAAATAAATAAAAAATAAATAAAATGTAGAAAAACTTAATTAGTAAGAAATTATACACGTGAGTGTCATAGTTAGTACAACAACAACAACAAGCCTTTGTCCCACTACGTGGGGTTGGCTACATGAATCCTTTTTCTCTATTGTATCCTATTAAAAGTCAAATTCTCATTTAAATCTAATAAAAAAAGATCATTTCTAATATTTTTTAGCCAAGTCTTTTTAGGTCTACCTCTACCTTTCTTAACATAAGTCAAATCTAATACCTCAACTTTCCTAACCGGGTCATCGGAAGGCCTCTGTTTAATGTGACCAAACCATCTAAGTCGACTCTCTCTAATCTTATCTTCCACTAGAGGTACTCTAACCTCTTCACGTATATGCTCATTTTTTTCCTATCTCTAAGGGTAAAGCCACTCATCCACCTAAACATCCTCATTTCTGCAACACTTAACTTAGTATCAGCTTCTCTTTTAATGGCCAACATTCGGTGCCATAAAGCATTGCAGCTCTCACCACCATCTTATAGAATTTTCCCTTAAGTTTGAGGGGGACTTTTCTATCGCACAACAAGTCCTATGTATTCCTCCACTTCAACCATCCAACTTGAATTCTGTTGATAATATCCCCATCTATTTCACCATCACTCTGAACAATAAATCCAATATATCTAAAACGTGTAATCTTATTAATGATTTGATCGCCCAAAGTCACAATCCCATCACTAGGTCAATTGCTACTAAAATTACACTCAATATATTCAGTTTTAGATCTACTCAAGCGAAAACCTTTAGACTCTAAAGTTGACCTCCATAATTCAAGTTTGCCTTCAACTCCCTCTCTAGTCTTATCAACAAGAAGAATATCATCAGCAAAAAACATACACCAAGGTACATCTTCTTGCAAATGTCTAGTGAGAACATCCATGACTAAAGCAAAAAGATATGGGCTTAAGGCTGATCCTTGATGTAATCCAACCGAAATAGGAAAATGCTTGGTCAAACCACCATGTGTTTGAACACAAGTAATAGATCATGCATACATATCTTTAATGATTTGAATATAAGAGTTATTAACTCCTTTCTTTTCAAGAACTCTCCATAGCACTTCTCTTGAAACTTTATCATATGCTTTCTCTAAATCAATAAACATTATATGTAGATCCTCCTTACTCTCTCTATATTTCTCCATCAAACCTCTCAATAAATGTATGGCTTTCATAGTAGACCTACCCGACATGAATCCAAATTGATTTTGTGAAGCATTAGTTTCATCCGCAACCTACACTCCATAACCCGCTGCTATAGTTTTAAACTACGACACATTAACTTGATTCCTCTATAATTCACACCCTCCTGTGCATCACCTTTATTCTTAAAAAAAAAAAGAATTAACACGCTCATTCTCCACTCATCTGACATCTTTTCAGTATACAAAATAGTATTAAAAATTTTAGTAAGCCAAAAAAATCTTCATCTCCTAAGCATTTCCACATCTCTATTGGAATATCATCAGGTTCAACAGCTTTTCTACACTTCATTTTCTTTAAAGCCTCTCTAACCTTGGTTTTACTAATACGCCGAAAAAAAAAATCTTTATTTTCATTTAGGGTGCTAAAGTTACTAAAGTCAATTGTATTTTCATATTCTTCATTAAGAAGTTTAGCAAAATATCTCATCAACCTTTGTTGAATATCATCTTCTAAGAAAAATATTTTTTGATCTTCATCCTTAATACATTTCACTTGAACTAAATCCTTACTACTCCTATCTCTTTGTTTGACTAACTTATACATATATCTTTCTCCCTCCTTAGTATCTAATCTATTATATAAATTATTAAAAGCTAAGCTCTTTACGATTAAGCTCTTTGCATTGCAAATAGCTTTCTTAGATTTCTTACGAGCCTATTTATAGCTTTCCCAATTATTAGAATTTTTACATCTAAACTAATTTTTATAACAAATCTTTTTATTTTTTTATCTTTTTGCACATTTGGATTCCACCACCAATTATTTTTACTATTAAGAGCTTTTTCCTTCGAAACTCCAAGCATATCTTTTGCAATATTCTTAATATCACTATCCACTTTTTTCCATATAATATTAACATCCTCATACAGAAACAGAAAAATTTTAAGATCTAAAATTTTACTCTAAAAAATATTTTTGTTAATATTCTTTAAATGTCCCCATCTAATCCTAGAATATTGTTTTACTTTATTTTTTATTTTCTATCCCTTTTATCTTAAAGTCCAAAATTAATAATCGATGTTGGGTACATAAATTTTCACTTGAAATAACTTTACAATCTTTGTAATCTAAACGATCTAATTTTCTTATAAGAAAATAATCAATCTGTATTTTTCTATATCCATTTTTATAAGTGATAAGATGTTCATCTCTTTTATTAAATAAGGTATTAGCTATTAAAAAATCATCAGCTAAAGAAAAATCTAATAAGATCTTACCACCTTTATTTGTTATTCCAAACTCGTGGCCACCATGAATGTTTTTAAATCATCTATCTCTCTACCAACATGTCCATTTAAATCTCCTCCACTAAAAATATTTCTTCAAGAGGTATCTTTTGTATTAATTCATCTAAGTCATTTCAAAATTTTAATTTGAACTAATATCCAAACCTACTTGAGAAGCATAAGTACTTATAATATTAAAAATCTTAACATCAATAACAATCTTTAAAGTTATAATTCTATCTCCAATTCTATTAATTTTTATAACATTATCCTACAAACTCTTATCTATAATCAAACCTACACCATTTCTAGTACGACTACTACCCGAATACCATAGTTTATATCCTAAAATATCAATATCCTTAGCCTTCTCTCCAACCCATTTAGTTTTTTGAATGCACAGAATGTTTATCTTCCTATAAATTATAATATCTATTAATTCCATTAATTTTTCTCTAATTGAGCCTATATTCCAAGTTTTTATCGTAATTTTAGTTTCATGGACTAGCTTCTTTGCCCACATCTGTCCTTGATGTGGGAACCTTTGCCTATTTAACACTGCACCCGTGCGCCAATGTAGCGGCCCTTGAACATTTGTCGCTGTATTCAGGCCATACAGTGCGCATTTCCAAGGGACGCCCTAATATTAACACAATATTTTAAAGGATTCATGTCATGATTATTCAATAAGTTTTACGCTGGCTGTCAACCACCTAACACAACCCTCCACTTTTCTCATTCAGGACTTAAGACCTGACAATGATAGTGTTAAGCGTAGTAAGGATTTAGTAAACTTTTTAATACTGAAAATCCCCAAAAACTTAATAAGTTACTAGGCATAGACATAAAAGATTAAAAATAGTTAATGAACATGCACACAACATTAAGTCACTGTTTTATTAACCCCAGAACGGTAGTTGGTGATCTGAATCTAAAACTTTGTAAATATTAGAATTATGGTCATTTGGAATTTAAATTTTTGCAAGTTTAAACATTAAATTTGAACTTAAGCTTTTTTATTTTTAAATTTTAACTGTATTTAACCTGACTTTATATCATGTCAACTAATGCCTTAGGTTCTTTTCCTTTTGGCCCCTCCTAATTTCTAATCCAATAGCCACACAACTTTCAAATAATCATATTAATCTTGAGTTGACGCTATAATTGATCATGAAATCATTTCCAATACTAATACAGGATACCAAATGTATCTTATGGAGTGGCAAGACAAGCCTGCATATGATAATTAATGGTTATTTCTATAGGAAGTTAAACAATTATGCCCAACTAAAATTGAGAAATATCAACTAAATAATTTATTGGTACTAAATATTTCAAGGTAGGCAAAATTTGATGTAAAACTCAAAAATCTGTAGTCCTTGGAAATGTAAATGTTTGTGTCAGTAAGACTGGTTTGAAATTTGGGCTTGCGCAAATATAATTTTTTAGCAGGAAATTTGAAATTTTAATTGTAGAAAGTTTGTTTAAATGGGCGTTTGTATTTACATACATATTGTTATCTACTCCTAAGAATGTTGTTACCTTATTTTGGGGTTGTTTTGGAGCTTATCATATATTATTTAGGTAATGTTGCTATTTTTGAGAATCTTTCCTCTAGACTACATATGAGTCAGTGTTCCTTGCGGCTAATTACCAAAGCTATAACTATCTTAGATTTCCGAGACCGTAACAAGTATAACAAGGACATAATGAAGTTAGAGATTGCAGTTCTTTAACAAATCCTTTAAATTATAAAATTTCTCGTTTTGATGACTTTTTTATTTTAATTTACTTCCATTTGAGCACTAGAAATAAGGATCTGAGGTATATAAATTAATTAATCTTGGTTGAATAAAATCTTGTTGTAGAAATGCAGATTCTTCTCTTTCCCTCCTTGTCAAATGTAAGAGTTAAAATTTTGGGATAGACTCTCTTGGAAAAATCATGTAATTTCCATTTTTTTATATCTTTCCACTCTTCTTCCTTCTTCCCCTTTTACTATACTAATCATTATTTGATTATTTGTCGAAAGCACGTTTAAATTTTATTAGTTTGTCCACAATATAGCTTTCTTTCTTTTAAAGGGGATTTTTCTATCAAGTGCATGATACTCATGATCCTTAAATTTTTTTCATAATCTATAGTAGAATATCATAAAATTTTCATCTACATAGATTTTTTTTTTTCATCCTAGACAGTAAATCATTTTTTTAAGATTAATAGATCGTACCCCTAAAAATTATGATCTATTAATGGCATTGTAATCTATCCTCTGATGTTTTGGAATCTCAATATTTTATTGAAGATTTCTTTTCTAACTTGAATTACCAATTTTGACTAGTGATATTATGTCAGTTGGTCACTGCCCTTTATCTCCATTAGGGATGCCATGGGTTTGGAGGCCCCCTAGAAGAGAACATTACCAGTATCAGATTAAGCCCTTCACAAAAACTGACAAAATAGATTCCATTTTTCCTTACTGGGAATAGGATAGTTTCCATATTCAGCAAGATGTTTGCTGATATAAAGTTTTCAAAAGCAGGATGGAGAAGTTTTGCTACAAATCATTTTTTTAATTTTGAAATGCTGAAACTAAGCTACAGTAAAGTGGGAAAATATCAATACATGTGCTCAGTAAGAGTTTCCTTACAGTGAACAATCACTTTGTCTTTAAGAGCCTTCGCAAACTGGTTTGCAGCAAACTTCCAGTCATCAGTGCTGCATATTAAATCAAATTCAGAAAGGAAGTTTTTTAAGGTGAAAAGAGAAAGGTTGAGTTTTTAGAAGAATAAAAAACAAAGGATCGTTAAAACAGCCAAGGAAATAGTAAAAGCATTCCAATAGCGGGAACAAGCATGTAAACACACACACGTTGATTTTAAAGTTAAAATAGTTTGATCAACCACAAACATTCGAAAGCGAAAATAAGAATCACCACCCCAACCAATCTCTGCCTGCCACCCTCCCATCACCCAACTCCTTCCTGCACAATTCACCCATCTGTTTACACCGCCATTGTTCCCCCACAAAAAGTCCTACAACTCCCAAAAACCAGAAAATAAATGATCAGCAGGATTCCCAAACGGTGCACAAAAGATGTAATAAAAAAACTAATAAGTTTATTCGAGCTTATACACAAAATCGCTAAAATATTGCACCATAAATGGTATCATGACCGCGTGCAATGATAACAAATGTAAGTTATTTTCGATAATGCTATGATAATATGAATAAGATCTCAAATTAATGAATGTTTATAGATGCGATAAATTTTCCTCGTTACATTTTCTAAGTTGTTCTTAATCACACTCTTAGTGTTAGAACTTATAAGTCAATCATTCGTAAGTTTAAATACAAGCGACAAAACAGCCAACAAGAATTAGAATTAGAAATGTAGACATACCATGAACCTATAACAAAGACATAAATGAATTGAAGCATCCGTGAAATAAAACGTATATAAACAGCAGAGAACGGAATGGAGAAGGAAACCCAAAATTTATAACAATTAGTAATTACGAAGCTACATGGTACAAATTCCAACAATCTCCACCTCCAACATCAAGTCCTAGTTCTTCGTCGTCTTTGACCAAAGTTTATATTATACTAAAAGATAACTCCGATTATTAATTACATAGTAACCTGTATGCTAAAGATCTAAATGAACCAATAAAAAAACATATCATTACAACGCCCACCCACTTGATCCATATCGTATCCTATCCATATAACAATTTTTTTTAATATTTCTTTTTCCTAGGTCAAGACAAGCAAGTTGCCCTACCTATGTTCATCCATATCCTGAGAGAATTATAAAATTATTATCAAATAGTTATTTTACTACCGCATACCCAGAAAAAAAAAACACTTGAATCCATCTGTAGCCAAATGTCTCACAATACACACACGTCGCCGACTCACCGGAAAGACCAACCACATTGAAGATCTCAGGAAAATAAGAAAAAACTTAAGAGGTATGACTTCTCAGAAGAACTAAAAATGGACAAAAGGAGAACGGGGTTTTGACCACACATAAAAACAGGACAACACCGAATTCAGTCTAGCACCAGTCAAATTCTTCTACTTATCCTCTACGGTAAAGCAAAAAAGATCAAAGAAGAACGAAACTGAAAAAATCATAATACCTTCCTAGGATTCCATGAACCATAATGACTAGATGATCGGCTGAGGCGGATACATCCGAAGAGCTAACATCGTCGACTCTTTCGAAGCCAGATTCCTCTGTGTAGACTCCACTATCGCTACCCATTTCTTTTTGCTCTCTTGCGATTCTAGTTTCCACGGTCGATTGCAAGCAAACAAGAATCGCAGAGAGAGAGAAAGAGAAATAGAAGGAAAGGGGGGTTTTATAGCCTTCGGGCGGGTCGCCTGACGGGGCCCGATTAAGTGGAAAAGATCTTATCTGAAATTGTGCACTCAAATAAATCACACCCACAACTTCACCTTATTTTGCTTGTATTTAGTGCAGGTGGTCAACAGAGTCGAGTTGAGCTCGAGTCAGACCCAACTCGAGCTCGACTCATGAGCTCATTCTTGAGCTCGAACTCAACTCGTTCCACTATAAACGAGCTTGAACTGCTTGACGAGCCTTCGGCGGTCCGATCTTCCTTTAGTGAACTATCATCTCCCGCGCTGTAATCTTCGCGGTTTGGTTTGCCTTCCGTGAACTCACAACTCGCAATCCTTCGCCTCTTGCAGTCCACGAACTCCAACCGCGCGTGTGGTTTGCCTCGAAAAGGCACACTTGTTCATGAACTCCTTGGGGGTATTTTTTCTTTTTTGAGAAAATATGCGCTAGATTTTGAATTCGAAAGTGGTATTTTAAAACATGCTCACGGGATTTCAAAGCAATAGGTGGGTCCGGTGGGATTCGAGCTGACTCGATAGCTCAAGAGCCGAGTCTCATCAAACTCGTACTCAATTTAGTTTAATAAACGAGCTCGAATTTAAGCACAAGCTCTCAATAAATAAGATTCACAAGCTCATAAGTGAGTTGAGCTGGAACATGCTCGATCAACTCACTTACAATTAAATTATATGCTTTAGACATGAACATCTGAACGCGCTTAGGGAAAGCGGTTGGTGTTTATAAGTAAACTTCGCCAGCTGTCGGTTTGAAACTTGGAAGAAATAAAAAAGATGCTGCTTGATCCACGCGGGAGTTAAAGCCGCTAAAGGAATATATAACTGCCACGTATATGAAAGAGATACGAATTTCCTGATTATATTTAAGAGGGTCATCTTAATTAAATTTTTTTGAAATTTTTTTTCCCGATTTTATAGGTGACGTCATTCGAAATTTAATGCAAAATTTAATAAAGTTTTTAATCTTAAGCTAAATATTTAGATCATACAGTTCATTTAATGGTTTATAGGTGAGATAGTATGATTCAAACGGATAATTTCAAAAAGCTAAAAATGGAATGATTTACACATTTTAAAATTATAATGAAAATTTTCTTAGGATTATTTGAGAGATCAAATATTTTTTGAAATTTATATGCTTACAATCAAAATGAGCATCTTCATGAGAAGAATTTAATTAGCTAAATATTGATTAATTCTAAAATCATTGGCACATAGATGCTGAAAAGATGTCAAATAGTCAAATAATTAATTTAGATTGTTCGATAAAGTGCTCTAATTTTTTAATAGAAGTAACCAAGATGTCGTCTGACGAATATATAAACAAATCATATACAAAATAAAGATGGGGACTTTTAGGGGTTCTTCGATTTGCTAAAAAAGAAGTGTCAAGTAAAAATGAATGCAGTGTAAAAGGAATGTAGTGTATTCGAAATGTTTAAAAATTACTTGGATGAGCTTAAAAGGAATGCAAGATTTTTTTTTATTTAGCTTGAAGTAAAATTAAGACAATGTAATGTAAAATAATTGTGGTGGCTGGCAGCGGCCGACGACGATAGATAGTGGAGGCTGGTGATGGTGGTTGGGGGTTTGATGTGGGTGGTGGTTGTTAGAAGCTGTGAGTGGTGGCAAAAATTTGGTGGATCTCGGTAGCAGATGACTAGCAATCGGTGGTGGCAGGTGACAATAACTTAGTTGGCTTATGGTGAAAAGAGAGCTTGGCGAAAATTAGGTGAGTTTATAATACATCAAATATGAAGTATGACATGAAAAAATCTACTATAATTTTATGCTGCGTTTCATTTTCATCAAACCAAACACCCAAATTTTATTTTGCACTACATACCTTTTGCTTTTCATTCTTTTTTCAAAAAAGTAACCCCTTGGTGGAAAGAGTTCTCAAGCTTAGAGAATTCTAGAGTTCTACTCATCACTGAGCAATATCATCATCGACTGACAACACTGATCTCCAAAACCAGTCAACACTAATACATGTTATTATCGTTGCTGGATGCCCACCATAGCCACTGCCAAAAGCCAATGGATGACAAAAAATAATGTTATTATCTTATGTATCTTTTTTTTTTTTCATTCCCAACATGTGAGGTATATTTTTGTTCTCTTCACTAGATCATATTGAGTCAATTGTAATATCATCTATACTTCGAAGATCTTATTAGGCTCTACTTCTATCTCCATCACTCAATTTGATTTGAGGGATGCTATCAAGTATGATGAAGGTCGTCTAGGTCTTTATTAACATCTGAACGCGCTTAGGGAAAGCGGTTGGTGTTTATAAGTAAACTTCGCCAGCTGTCGGTTTGAAACTTGGAAGAAATAAAAAAGATGCTGCTTGATCCACGCGGGAGTTAAAGCCGCTAAAGGAATATATAACTGCCACGTACATGAAAGAGATACGAATTTCCTGATTATATTTAAGAAGCTCATCATAATTACATTTTTTTTATTTTTTTTCCGATTATAAAGGTGACGTCATCCTAAATTTATTGAAAATTTTAATACAGTTTTTAATCTTAAGCTAAATATTTAGATCATACAGTTCATTTATTGGTTTATAGGTAGGATAGTATAATTCAAACGGATAAATTTCAAAAAGCTAAAAATGGAATGATTTGAGTTCAAATGAGTATAGTTTACACATTTTAAAATTATAATGAAAATTTTCTTAGAATTATTTGAGAGATCAAATATTTTTTGAAATTTATATGCTTACAATCAAAATGAGCATCTTCATGAGAACAATTTAACTAACTAAATATTGATTAATTCTAAAATCATTGGCACAGAGATGCTAAAATGATGTCAAGTAGTAAAAGAATTAATTTAGATTGTTTGATAAAGTGTTCTGATTTTCTAATAGAAGTGATCAAGATGTCATATCAAGAATATATAAATAAATCATATACTAAATAAAGATGGAGACTTTTAGGGGTTCTTCGATTTGCTAAAAAAGAAGTGTCAAGTAAAAATGAATGCAGTGTAAAAGGAATGTAGTGTATTCGAAATGTTTAAAAATTACTTTGATGAGCTTAAAAGGAATGCAAGATTTTTTTTTATTTTATTTAGCTTGAAGTAAAATTAAGACTATGTAATGTAAAATAATTGTGGTGGCTGGCAGCGGCTGACGACGATAGATAGTGGAGGCTGGTGATGGTGGTTGGGGGTCTGATGTGGGTGGTGGTTGTTAGAAGCTGTGAGTGGTGGCAAAAATTTGGTGGATCTCGGTAGCCGATGACTAGCAATCGGTGATGGCTTTAGGGTATGAAGTATGAGATGAAAAAATCTATTTTGCACTACATACCTTTTGCTTTTCATTCTTTTTTCAAAAAAGTAACCCCTTGGTGGAAAGAGTTCTCAAGCTTAGAGAATTCTAGAGTTCTACTCATCACTAGATCATATTGAGTCAATTGTGATATCATCTATACTTTGAAGATCTTATTAGGCTCTACTTCTATCTCCATCACTCAATTTGATTTGAGGGATGCTATCAAGTATGATGAAGGTCGTCTAGGTCTTTATTATATGCAAATTGATCAATTGATAGATTTGCAACAAATTAGGGAATTTTGTAGGAATAAAATATTAATCCCAAAATAGTGGAAAGTTTTTTTTTATAGCTTCATTTGGGATTGATTTCAACTTCTTTAATCATTTGAAGGCTTATATATCAAGTTGTAAGCTTGACTAATAAACATCGTCATTATTAGGTTACTCTCTCTTTATCTCTTGATAGCTGCTCTAATTTTTCATGATCATTTTTCAATCTAAGACTCTATTATAAATAAAAAAATTAATTTTTATTTAAAGTATTGTTGCTTAGATCTTAGATTTTTCCAAAAAAAAAAAAAATTCCCTAAAATTTATTTGAAATTATGAATGTGTCGACTATTAAATTATAAATTCAAACCAAACTTAATGTGTTATATTATTATTATTATTTATGAAATAAGTTTAATGCTTCTACACATAATTATTCATCATCAACATCATCATATTAGTAACACACACAAAATTACCAACCTCGTATTTTACTATCTCTAGCTTTATAGAATGGAGAGTTGGACGATAACTTTGAAATTTTTTTTATAGGTATCAATAAATATAATCAGGAAATATCTTATGAATAATTGTCAACATCCTTAAGCTTAATTTCGTATATAACAAATTTATGTCTAACACCACTAACATTATTATTATTATTATTTATATCTTCTAACTATAAAAGGGAATGTTTTGCATGCAATTGTTCTTATTAGAAAAAAAACATTGATTCAAAAGGGATGACAAGCTATGAAATATACTTGATCTATTCCATACTTAATAATGATTAGGATAGCTAAATACTATTACATACTTAATAATGAAGCACCACTCTTTAATACATAGAAGAACTACTCTAAAGTAGGATAACTAAATATTATTCTATACTAAATAATGAGAGTAAAGAAGAAATCATGGCGCCAAAAACAAAATTCATATATATCTTTTACATCTTCAAAGTGACAAAGTAAGAGCACAAATGCATGACATGTGACTTACAAGCTTTTTGTTTTTCATAGGACACATCATCAATATCTTCATTAAACCATTTCACATGCTCAACAAATCAAGCAGCCACATCAAGTCTTACAAGTATGGCCATTAATATACTCATTAAGACTTCATTTGAGACGGCTTTTTTATTACTTTTAAAACATAATTTTTATGCTAAAAACTCTGTTTTAAAAAAGCAGTAAAAAAATCGTCCCAAATGAAACCTAAATCTTACTAGTTTTTTTATGAAAGCTCTCCGCAAAATAAAATTGGTAGGGTTTAACAAAAGTGTGTTCCATTGTCATTTGAAATATCACATAAAGTTTAAAAATACATATTCTCTCACATGAAAATTCAAAATTGTGCTTTAAAAGTATTGTGGGTGCAAAGAGGTATAGTAGGACTGCACTTAAATTGAGATTTCGTTGTACCCCTGCATTTCTTAGGCATGGGCTGATCCATTTGTTTTCTCCGTAAGATTTCATACATTTTCTCATTGGACATGTTTGAATTGTCAGATACTATAGTTTTTTTTTTTTTGTGACGAGGAAACACTGTCTTTACGCCAATGAAAATCCCGGTCGACCTAGCATGCAATCCACACCAATTTACACGAGTCAATACTTAAGACTTTCACTGCTTGCCAAGGGATTCTAGCCAGGACTTGGGCTTTGCTTAGCCTGCTCTTCACCATCCGGACAAACAGCGGTGGGTGTCAGATACTATAGTTTCTTTAACATCAAAACATGCAAGAAAATTAAAAGCATATAGTAACTGCCAAGGCCTATAACTGTGCAATCAACAACTGCACTGTGAAGGCTTAAGAGGGCTATATTTACAGCCAGGTTTTTGTTGGGAGTTGGCTGGAATTATAGAAGATGGGATTCCTCACTGAGAGGAATAATTATTACGTCCAGACAAAAAAATTAAAAATTCGGATTTTAGTATCGAGTTCCAGGTGATGTGGCGCGTGATTATTGATCTCTGAACGTGTCCAATAACCGGACGTGATAATTGCTCCACTGAAAGAAGACAACCACGTCCAACACAGCACGCTATCTCAACTTTGCCTCCTCTCTAATTACAAGCCTGGCCATGCTTCTACGCAAGGCGCAGTACTAACGTGCCGATAAAGATTTCAGAACAGGATTACGAAATCTCATGAGATGAAGCATGGCTTTGCTATTTCGTTCATCTAATTAACTTCTCACCCACAAAAACATAGAAAACCCTAACTATCTTTCTATTTTGATTAAACCAACTAAAAATATGAATCCTACATTTTTTTTTACGAAATTTCTTTAAGGACCATCACAGCACTGTTTAACACAAATGAGAATTTATACAAGGAGCTTTTGTTTATATAAGGAAATATATACTCATAATTTCGGATTTAGTTTTGACAGCTTTCTTAATGATTTTTAAAATAATATTTTAATTAAAAACTTTTAATTCATTTTACCCACCGGTGCTTAGCTTAGTTGATGGACGAGTATGATTGGAACCCCCAACCCGTACTCCGTTCCTCTCGAATGACAGCATCTCTTAAGTGGGGCCAATCAAGTGTAGGCCAAGAAATTTTTGAGGTGGGTGCCTCTTCTAGGTCAACCGAGAATTAGTCACGCCACCAAGCGCCCTTTAAGGGGTGACAGCAGATGGATATCTCGTTCCAAAAAAAATTTTTTGAATTAAAAATTTTTGTACTAAAAAATTGTTTCAGAAAACAATGAGAAAGCTATCTCAAATAAAACCTAAATCTTCCCTGTTATATTTGAGTGTAATTCAGACAAAATATATATAACTTCGCTTGAACAAAATATATTTCAATACAATACCTTCATGATTTTCTTCCATGACTCAAAAACAAACAGAGCCATAACAACAATAAGAAGTTACTACAAAGGATACTGCCAATAGAAAAAAGGACAAGCAAACCCCAAAAGCAACGGTTCCTGACATTAATTTAATGAGCTTTTAGGTAATGTTCAACACTTGTTTAGGATGGAAATATTATAATCAAAATTATCTTCAAATTATAAATATTGCAAACTAAGTACTGTAGAACAAATAAAAAGTTTATGCAAAAATTTCTTCTAATCTCTTTTACATTCACTAAAAAAATAATATAGTGCAAAACTGAGATACTGGTCTTCTACCTAAGAACATCCAGCACCTTTTACATGATAAATCAAAATAAGGAAAAAAAAAAAAACAATAGTAACATCATACTTACCAAATCATGATTACAGGAAGCCAAACCAGACAAAATATCTAATAAACATGATATTGCAGGCCAGAGTTCCATATTATTTGCAATTCATCAAGAACCTTGCAGTATCTTCGGAAATTGGCAGTAACTGCATCTGTTGAGGCATACTTGCTTCTATCCAACTTCAGACCTCGAAATGTTCAAGTTCTGACCTTGAAATGTTCAAGTCCATGCGGATAACTGTGAAACAACTACACGGAAGCTTCTAACTGATGGTGTTCAAGATTTCTAAGAACTATCCTTGCAAAAACCTTGGCTTCTATTGGAGCTGATGCTGATGCAGCTGCCCCTCGCAACGCTCTAGTCACCCCAGCTTTCTGCAGGAGACTAGCATGGTGCATTGCATGCCTTCCACCAGGAATAGTAAACTGCAATTTTTTCATTGTAGTCTTATGATACATCTTGGTATTTAAAATAACAAACAACTTCAAAAAAATTCAACATAAAACATATTTTTATTGATGGAAAATCAAACACAACAAAACAAGATACAATGGTCTTCTTTCGATATGAGGACCTTCTCTCTTAAACCCTAGATCTAGATGCCACTAAGATCCCTCACACAAGATAACTACAATACTCAAAACAAATTTCTGTCTCCAAAAATAACATAAACTCTACTACTTATAGCAAACAATAAAGCAATAAATTCCAAAATAGCCCTCTCCCAATTCCCTCTCAAATCAGCCCCCAAATTAGCCCTCTCCAATTAGGAAATATCTCCTAATTAATACCCTCCAATTCAGCCCCAAGTCAGCCCCCAAATAAGTCTCCTTCCTAATGTGTTTCTCTCCTCAATTTGAAATTCAATTAGGAAATGATTTCCTAATTGATTTCCTCCTAATATAATGTTTTAATTCTATGTTGCCCCACCCCCTTAACCGGCTCCCCCACCGGAGCTGAAATTTGCTAGATCGACCAGACCAGTGGCTCTTGGGTCGGCTTGGTGCTGACCCTTGCTTCCGCCATATCAATATTGCTCCCCAAAAGTCCCACCTTGTCATCAAGGTGGAATGCAGGGAATTGCTGCTACATAGTCTTCCACCTGATCAACACTTCTTTGATCCCTACTACTCTCGGTCGCAGTCCTTTGCATCCAATGGTTCCAACAACACCTCCATCTCCTTTGTCAAGGTCGGGGGAAGTGTCAAGGAAGGAATATGCTATCCTATCATCCGTTGCAGCTGGGACACATGAAACATCAGATGGATGGCTACCTATGGTGGTAACTGTAGGCGATAAGCAATGGTCCCTATGCGCTCCATTATCTCGTAGGGACCAAAATATCAAGGGTATAATTTATCATTCCGTTTCTGTGCCAGGGTTAATTTATCTTTCCGTCTCTGTGTCAGGGTGAAGCTTTAAGTAAACCTTGTCCCCCACCTCGAACTGTATGTCTCGCCTATGCGTATATTCCTTCTTCATAATTTATTGAGCTACTAAACAAATGTCCCTTTAGCTCCCCCAAGATCCTGTCTCTGTCCTTCAAGTATTGTTCTATCGAAGCCACTGGTCTGCCGCCTTTCCCATAGTATATCAAGCAAGGAGAATCTCGTTCGTATAACACTTTGAACGGTATAATCTGCCATGCCGAATGAAAGACGTGTTATACTAATAGTCTGCCCAAGACAACCATTTGGACCACAACTTGAGTGTATCTGATATAAAGCACCGCAGATAGGTCTCCATACTAAGATTAACTACCTTTGTCTGCTCTTTCGTCTGAGGATGATAAGTAGTGCTTCTTTTCAGGATAGTCCTCTACATTTCGAACAATTTCTTCCAGAACTGGCTTAGGAAGATCTTGCCCCTATCGTTAGTGACAATTCTTTGTTCCAAAAAATACTTCAAACTTCTTTGGTTTGTTCTAATGATAAAATGCCTTCCGAGGAGATATGATCGCCATTTCTGAATGGCCAGCACAATCACCATCAACTCCCTCTTGTAGACTGACTTGAGCCTAGCCCAAGCCGTCAACACCTGACTAAAATAGGCCATGGGCCTCTGGTTCTGCATAAGTACTGTTCCTAGCCCAAAGCCCAAAGCATCTGCCTCCACAAGAAAAGGTTGGCTAAAATCCAGAAGGGCTAAGACTGGCACACTAGTCACAGCCTTCTTCAACTCCTCAAAAGCCTGGGTTGCAGATTCTCCCCACTTGAAGTTGTCTTTTTTGAGATGTTCTATCAATGGCCTTGCTATTGATCTGTATCGCTTTACAAACATTCTGTAATAGCTAATGAGTCCCAAGAATCTTCTCAGCTCCTTTAGATTCTTGGGTATGGGCCACCTAAGCATGACCTCAATCTTACTCTAATCAGCAGCGACTTCCTCCTGAGATATCACATGCCCTAAGTACTTCACTCTAGGCTGGGTGAAAGAACACTTCTTATTGTCAAATAAAGAGCGCTCCCTTAAGGTCGACAAAACAATTTCCGGGTGCTCTAAGTGCTCCCCTTCGGATCTGTTCTAAACCAATATATCGCAAAAACCTCTGTAAGTAGGGTTGGAATATCCTGCTCACCAGGGACTGGAAGGTGGCCGGTGTGTTAGTGAGACCAAACAACATCACCAAAAACTCATAATGTCCCTCGTGTGCTCGAAAAGTTTACTTGTGGGCGTCTTCAGGTCTCATTCTGATCTGATGATATCTAGATTTCTAGTTAATCTTGGAAAATATCACAGATCCATGCAACTCATTTAATATGTCATCAATGACAGGTATGAGAAACATGTATGGTATCATATCTTTATTTAAATCATAATAGTATACGCAGAATCTCCAGCTCTCATCCTTCTTCTTCACCAACAATACAGGATTTGAGAAAGGGATCACACTGACCCTGATGATTTCATTTTCAAGCATCTCCCTAATAAGCATCTCAATCTCATCCTTATGGATATGAGGATGTCAGTACGCTAATGGGGGGTACTCTTTCCTTCAGAACAATAGAGTGCTCGTGTCCCATGGGGGTGGCAACCCCTGGGAAAGTTGAATACCTCCCTGACCTACTGAAGCAAGGGCTGGACGATGTCTGGAATGTCCTCTTCACCCTCTGTTTCTGCTCCCTCCAGACTCTGGAGCTACACCAAGAATCCCCCTCCTTTCCCTTGAAGGGTACGCACCATGGTTTTCAATGAAACCATTGCCTTATATAAGCTAGGGTCTCCCTTAATTACCACCCTTCTCCCCCCCCCCCCCCCCCCCCCCCCCCCCCCCCCCCCAAACTGAATCTCCATGATCAAAGCCTTCTCGTTCACCTTGGTCTCCCTCAAGGTATTATCCATTTTATGCCCAAAATCAAATCAGTACTTCCCAACTCTAATGGAAAGAAACTCTCCCTGTTGTGGATCCCTTGCAGCTGTATCAGTAAACCCTGACATATCCCTCTACTCCTTTTTACTTTTCTTGTAACCATCATCACTCCAAACCATCTTGTGTCTATCAGTTTCAGCCCCAGTTTGTCTACCACTTGGTTCGATATGAAGTTGTAGGTATCCCCACTATCTACCAGGATTGCCACTACCTCTCCTCCAAAATGCCCCCTTACCTTCATAGTGTGATTGATGGTGAATCCCATTACCGAATTCAATGAAACTTCCGCCACCTCCAAATGCACGGGCTCCTCTTCCTCTTATTCCTCCTTCAATTCCTCTTCCTCATCCACCTCTTCCCCATCACACACAATGAGAACTTGCAATGCGTGATTTTTACACCTGTCCTTGTGTAAATTTCTTGTCGCATCCAAAACATAGCCTTTTAGCTCTCTTGTCTTATAATTTAGTATTAGTCAGCCTCTTGAAATCTCCTCTCAGTCGGGCTCCCAAACTGCCCTCCTTGACGTCTCCCTTTTAATTGGTACAATCTGCACCCTTGGTGCTAGGAAGATGGTCGACGTGCGATAAGAATCTCCTCCACTGCCCCATTTACTACTCTTCTGAAGTGACTTCTTGTTCTAAATCATCTGTGCTAACTCCATCGCCTCTCCCAGACCACGAGGTCTTTCCACCCATACTACTGCTCTTAACTCTGGTTTGAGGCCTTTCATGAAGTTGCTTTCCAACACTTCCTCTGATAACCTCCCTACTCGTCCAGACAGAAGCTCAAATCTTTCACGATACTCCATCATAGTGACAACCTGTGTTAAGGCAAAGAATTGCTCATAGTAATCTCCATCCTGCTGGGCTTGAAAACGCTCCAACAAGCATTCCTTGAACTCATCCCACGAATGGATTAGGTACCTTGCCTCTCACCATTGGTATTGTGCCAGTGCCTTCCCTTCCGGATATAGAGCGGCAACCATCAGTCTCTCATCTTATGTCAACCCGTTCACTGTAAAATACCTCTCCACCCAATATATCCATCCATGTGCATCATCCCCTTCAAATACATACATTTTCAGCTTTGTGATCTTTTGATCTTCTCTGCCCTAATGTCCTCTTCCGCCCCAACACCCCCAATGGCACGAACATTGTGGTCCCTCCACGGTTACCTCTCTTCCCTTCTCCGTTCATATCCTCTCCTTCCTCCAATTTCAGTCCATTCCCTCCTTCCTACATACTCCCTACCCATCCCCCTTCTTGGAATAGGCTCCAAGTGGGTATTCACTCCTCTTCTAAAATTTTCACCTCCCCGTCTTCCCTCGGCATGTCATCTTCCTGGTTTCATCTTGCTCATGGCAAGACCATTTTAGTATGAAGCTCCAACATCCGCTCCATCATCTCCTCCATTTTCCCAAACCTTCCTTCTATGGCTGAAATACGTTCCCACATTCGCTCGTAGTTGCCCTACCTCCCCCTCCAACCTTTCCTCCAATGCCTTAACTCTTTTTCCAGCCATTGGTAATCGGATCAAGGTTCTCCCGGCGATAAAAAACAGTTTTGACGGGCTCTGGCCTCCAAACAACAAAATTCAACGGACGAAAAGGAAGATCGCTATAGAAATCAGCAACAAAAACCCATATTTCGATCCAGGAACGTGCTCTGATACCAATTGGATACATCTTGGTATCCAAAAAAGCAAAATACTTCAAGAAAAATCAACACGAAACAGATTGTTATTGATAGAAATTCAAACACAAACATAGCAAGATAGAATTGTTCTCTTTCGAGAGTAGGACATTCTCTTTCAAACCCTAGAGACCGCTAGGAACACTCACACAAGAGAACTACAACACTCAAAACAAATTTCTTCCTCCAAACATAACATAAACCCTACTACTTATAGCAAACAATAAAACAATAAATTCCAAAATAGCCCTCCCCCAATTCCCTCTCAAATTAGAAAATATTTCTTAATTAATTCCTTCCAATTCAACCCCCAAATCAGCCTCCTTTCTAATGTGTTTCCCTCAATTTGAAATTCAATTAGGAAATCATGACTTCCTAATTGATTTCCTCCTAATGTAAGGTTTTTATTCTCTATTGGGCCCCACTCCCTCAACCGGCACCCCCCCCCCCCCCCCCGCCCCCCCCCCCCCCTCCATCCGCCGGCCCCACCTGGGCCGAAATTTGTTGGACCAGTCGGTCCCGTGGCTCATGGGTCTGCACTTGCTTCCGCCGTATCATCTTATAACCTCAAAGCACACACCTAGTCCATCAGATTATGCCCTCAAGTATAATGCATGACTAGCATCACAGTTTACACTCCAAAACCTGATAGAACATTGTGTAATCTATCAAAACCTCACTAAATCCAGCTGCTCGGGACAACAACATTATTTTGCAAAGTTGCAAATTGGTATGTAAAATTTATGATCATAGATGAGTATACACATTCTAACAAAATCCTCAAATTAGTACACATATTGTTAAAGAGGTCATGCATATAGTATTATTAAATGCCTAAAATAACTTTGGATGCATGCAAAAAAAAAAAAACTTTGGATGCATGCCTTTTAGATCCTTCAATGAGAAAATTTAATTTTGGGTCCTATCCTGACATGCACTCGCAATCACCAACTTTTTTTTTCCAATCATTTTTATATCAAAAGATAAAAGAACAGATTGTACCAGTTAACATTAGAACTTGAAAGGAACGACAAGGGCCAGTTAATTTGAGCCCAAAATCGGATTTCATCCTAAAAGTAGAGACCAAAGTGTGACTTCCAGAAAACATCGAGGATAGGTAAGTCTTATGCTAAAAATGGAAAGCGGAGATCTAACTGGAATTTACCCGACCAAAAAGACAAAGCAAGCTATTCTAGACAGGCAGGGTTCCAATAAGAATAACACAGCAATCAATGAAGATCCTATGCATGAAGCATAGTAGCAGTTTTATATTTGACATGGCATTATTTGCATCGTGTAGAATGATGAACATGTTCACTATAAAAAATGACAAAATTCAGGTTAGACACACGATCACCAAATGCACGTCAAACAGACATTTCTATGATAAAATGGAGAAATGAACTCTTAAATTACCTGCACTAGAGCAAAAGCAGCACAGGCTCTAAGTATGCTAGAAGAATTACGAAGCATTGCTACAAATCGTCCAATCTCAGCACCACTGCAATCAAAGTATCAAACAAAAAAAGTTTAACAGATAAGTAGCTACAAGCTAAACAAAAGGACAGTATTTCTGATACAGGTATAAATAGACATATAATTCATGGTCAAGTATGTATAAATCTTGATCACAAAAAGTAATCAGAAAACATGAGATTAATCATGTAAAAGAATTGCATGACGTAGTCAAGGTGAGATTTCTCAAGAAAATAGACAATAACATAATAGGCTTAAATATAAATACAGTATCTAAAACAAGGTTGACTGCTATCAGGTCAACAATGAAAACCATCAATTAAACATCATGCTTGTGATACAAGACAGACAGAAACCTGCATCTTAGATGTCCTGCTTCTTGTATGCGAGTCACTTCAAGAACTTGTGCCAAAGCTGTTGTTGCAGAGGATGCAGCAGCCATGGAGAAAAGCTGATGATCTGAAAATGAAAGAACAAAGGCTTCTATATGCTTTAACGCCATCTTCCTGGCACCTTCAAAGCTAACACTCTTTGAAGTACCTTCTGAAGAAGAACCAATCAATGCAAACTCATCCATCCTGCACAAAATATAGAAGTTAGAAAGAAAAAAAAGACCAAGTTTTTGAAGTCAACTTAATGAAATTACTTCCATAACCTAAGTAAGAATTTTGAGAAATTGGTTCTCTTTTTCCATCACAATTTGTACAAAATGGGACCAGTCTTACATCCCACCAAAAAGTCCAAGAAAACAATTTATCTGCAAGAGTTTCTCGATCACCATTGATAGCAAACAGCAATTTGCAGTCTCTTCTATGATCCCTTCTATTAGCCAATGTGCTCCTCTGGTCATAAAGTACCGATGCCTCCAAAGCCTGCTTCCATCGTAGAAACATGTCTTTCATGTCATCCTTCAATGCCAATTCACCTATCCTACTTCTCAATCAAATCAAATTCCAGCGGTGAGGACTTCTGTCAATTGGATATCAGAGAAATTCTCTTTTCTTCATCATTTGGTTTAAGATCTAAACTTCACGATGATGACTGCATCAAAACTCTCACTTGAAATCATATGAATTTCCTCCATCCATTACCATGACATCAATAAAGAGTATTGTCAGGTAATTGAATAGACTATGCCCATAAGATGCACCTTACAACAAAATATCAAACCTTTATCTAATTATATGGGGTCAGCTATATGAATCCTTGTTCACCATAGTGTCCTATTAAGAGCCAAATTCTCATTTAAATCTAATAAAAAAGATAATTTCTAACAATTTCCATTACCATAAGATGCATCTTAAATATTAAATTTTCCTGTAGACTTACAAAATGGATATAGTACAACATAGATTGACTATTTTCTTATAAGAAATTAGATCGTTTAAATTACAAAGATTGTAAAGTTATTCCGAGTGAAAATTTATGTACCTCAACATCGATTATTAGTTTTGGACTTTAAGATAAACGGGCTGAAAATAAATAATAAAGTAAAAAGATATTCTAGGATTAGATAGGGGGCATTTAAAGAATATTAACAAAAATATTTTTGAGAGTAAGATTTTATATCTTAAGATTTTATCTGTGCATGAGGATGCTAATGTTATGTGGGAAAAAGTGGCTAATTATATTAAGAATATTGCAAAAGATGTGCTTGGAGTATAAAAGGGAAAAGCTCCTAATAGTAAAAATAGTTGGCGGTGGAATCCAAATGTGCAAGAAAAGATTAAAAATAAGAACATATGTTATAAAAATTAGTTTAATTTTAAAAATTCTGATAAGTGGGAAAGATATAAAGAGGCTCGTAAGGAATCTAAGAAAGCTATATGTGATGCAAAGATCTTAGCTTTTAGTGATGTTATAAAGATAATTAGATAACTAGGAGGGAGAAAGATAATGAATAAGTTAGCCAAACAAAGAGATATGAGTAGTAAGGGATTTAGTTCAAGTGAAGTGTATTTAGGATGAAGATCAAAAAATACTTTTCTTTTAGAGATGATATTGCAACAAAAGGTGAATGAGATATTTTTGGCTAAACTTTTTTAATGAAAATTATGAAATTAGCATTGACATAGTGACTTACCCTAAAAAATGAAAAGAAAATTTCTGTTTTTTATGGCGTATTAGTAAAACGAAGTTAGAAGAGGCTTTAAGAAAATGAAGGGTGGAAAAGCTGTTTGGACCTGATGATATTTCCAATAGAGGTGGTGGCAAATGCTTTGGAGATGAAGGAATTTCCTTGGCTTACTAAACTTTTTAATACTATTTTGAAGACAAGATGTCAGATGAGTGAAGAATGAATGTGTTAATTCTTATTTTTAAGAATAAAGGTGATGCATAAGATTGTGCGAATTATAGAGGAATTAAGTTAATGTGTCATACCTAAAACTATGGAGCGAAGTTATTGGAGCATAGATGAGGCGTATACTAAGTTTCTCAAATATCAATTTGGATTCATGCCGGGTAGGTCGACTATGGAAGCCATACATTTATTAAGAGGTTTGATGGAGAATATAGAGAAAATAAGGAGGATCTACATATGATATTTATTGATTTAGAAAAAGCATATGATAAAGTACCAAGAGAAGTACTATGGAGAGTTCTTGAAAAGAAAGGAGTTAATAATTGCTTATATTCAAATCATTAAAGATATGTATGCATGAGCTATTACTTGTGTTCAAACACAAGGTGGTTTGACCAATTATTTCCCTATTTCGGTTGGGTTACATCAAGGATCTTCCTTAAGCCCATATCTTTTTGCTTTAGTCATGGATGTTCTCACTAGACATTTGCAAGAGGATTTACCTTGGTGTATGCTTTTTGCTGATGATATTCTTCTTGTTGATAAGACTAGAGAGAGAGTTGAAAGTAAACTTGAATTATGGAGGTCAACATTAGAGACTAAAGTTTTCGCTTGAGTAATCTAAAACTGAATATATGGAGTGTAATTTTAGTAGTAATAGACCTAGTGAGGGAATTGTGACTTTGGGCGATCAAGTCATTAATAAGAGTACACATTTTAGATATCTTGGATCTATTGTTCAGAGTGATGGTGAAATAGATGGGGATATTATCAGCAGATTCAAGTTGAATGTTGAAGTGGAGGAATGCATCGGGCTTGTTGTGTGATAGAAAAGTACCCTCAAACTTAAGGGAAAATTCTATAAGATGGTAGTGAGGCCTGCAATGCTTTATGGTGCTGAATGTTGGCCATTAAAATAGAAGCATAATACTAAGTTAAGTGTGGCAGAGATGATGATGCTCTGGCGGATGAGTGGCTTTACCCTTAGAGATAGAACGAAATGAGCATATACGTGAAAAGGTTGGAGTAGCTCCAGTAGAGGATAAGATTAGAGAGAGTTGCCTTAGATGGTTTGGTCACATAAAACGGCGGCCTTCCAATGACCCGGTTAGGAGAGTAGAGGTATTAGATTTGACTTAAGTTAAGAAAGGTAGAGGCAAACCTAAAAAGACTTGGTTAGAAAATATTAGGAATGACCTTTCTTTATTAGATTTAAACGAGAATTTGACCTTTAATAGGACACAATGGAGAAAAATGATTCATGTAGCCGACCCCACGTAGTGGGATAAAGGCTTGATGTTGTTGTAGACTTACAAAACTTTCATTATTTATAAATCATCATTCTAACTTTATTGATATGTTTTGTCAAACTCATAATCATTAAGCGAACAACAACATCATGGGCATTGGTGAATTATAAGATTCATGTGATTTTAACTTCAAACATAATTTATGACACTAAGCGGACCTAAGAATGCCCGCAATGATTTGTTAAAATAGTAACTAGAAGTACTTGATGAAGCCATTGATGAACCATAATGCAACTATAAATCATAAATCTCTCTCTAAATCAATTTCAAAAACTACCAAGATTGATGCATCTAATAGCTATTAATAATGATGATCTAGCATCTCATCAAGAATATAGAAATCATCAATGATGAATGTTTTGAAGACTATAGTTACGATTGTCTCGTCCCATGATGATTAGATCATATTATACACCAAGTTCTCAACCAAAGATTTTAAATGCTAATCAAATTCTAGAATTTCATGCATCTATCATCTACACCATTTAAAAATTTGGGTCCTTATCCTACGTTGGTTTATACAAATTATTAATGTGAAACATTAGATTCTACAAATAAACTTGATGAAGATCGAGCCTGTTATTGTGCAAGATTCTTCTCCAAACATATATATTATTCTTTAGGCTCCAAAAGTGCTTTTAGTTTGCTCACCAAAAATACATATTAATTTCATGCTAACATCATTGCAATCGTCGTGTGACCATATGATCTTCTCTGGTAACTAAAAAAATAAGTGTAAGATGTGTGATGAAGTCCAAAATCAAAGCTTCTAAATTATATATCCTATGTTCAAACAACACATGTTGGACATTCAGGATATGTTCATGAAGTGATTCAACTCCCTTCTCCATCATGAAAACCAAACTTCCAAGACATGGCTTAAGCCTTCATAAATTCTATTGGCCCCAGCAGAAATGATGCAGTACAAGAAGATTATTCCTGAAATTTGCTAGTGCTTCAAATTAGTTTTAGGTTTTTATTTTACTTTTCTTTAGATTTCTTTTTGTTTAAATATGATAAACTATCCTCCTCAACAATCTTGAATTTAATATCCAATTTGTTAGGATTAGATTTCAATTTGGATAGGGATAAGTTTTGAATTTTATTTGTAACCCTAAGTCTACTAATATGGTATGACGGATGTATTTTGATTATCATTAAATTGCAATTAAAGCTATTTTCTATATTCCCTTTTTCTCTCTACCCTCAATATATCCCTCTCTCGATTCTCTCTTGATCATAATAAGTGTTTTTGGATCTCCATGTATCCTTTATAAGAATTGTTACTCCCCTGTATAATCATTTTTATTCTATTAACAATAAACAACACATCACCACCTCAGGACATACAATGCTTGATGCCTCCAAGTCAGATTCCATCAAAGAACTACTTCCAAGGCATCCTTTAATGCCAATTCACCTCACCATCTTCTCAATCAAATCAAATTATAGACGTATCAGAATACTCCTCTTTTCAACAGAACATCCATATTAGTTCATACAATTAAACAATGAACAATAAGAATCATGGTCATTCCTTCAACATATTTATTAAAAGAAAATCTATCCAAGGCTTGGGGTACTAAAATTCATGAAGTATGAAGTAGGAATATTTCACTTTTGATATTATCTAAGTGACTGAAAAGATCTTGGTTATCGTCCCTTCTCAAAAGCATCATTTAACCCAACTACTAAGGTTTAATTTTATGAATCCTTTTTTGATCGTGTAAACTTTTATGCACAACTTTGCCCTTACCAAAGTCACGACTAAATTTTCCCCAAAATACATGTTGCATCTCTTTATATAAATTGGTAAAATGTATCAGCATGGAGTAAAATAGTTGCCTTCTGATACAAGTGACTAAAAAGATTTTGTTTGATATCCCTCTAATTCATCACTACATCTTTATCCTCAATATTAAAGTTGGTTTTATGAATCCTCCTTCTCTATTCATTTCTTTTGAGAAGAGTATAAAATTTATTATGTTTGCATAATTTCTAGCCCTTGTTGAAGTCTAACTTAATGTTTCCTAACCAGTAAATTTTGCACTTCATGCACATACGTGAATAAGAAGCCCCCAAATGAAAGCCAAAGACTATGTAAGTATTTTCTTTTTCAGCAAAAAAAAAGTCAGTTGAAAAAAAGTGAATATATTTTCCTAATTTAACATATGAAAAAGTAAAAAATATTCCACATTAAAAACGTGGTTACATTGATGTAAAAAAAGAACTGGCTAATGGAAATAAATGTCTTGCCTTCCATCAAACATATAAGCAAGAGCTAGTGCAGCCATGAAACGAGCCATTTTGGACCCTGATGATGAACAAAGGTGTACAAGAGCGGGGACACCCCCCTCTTCAATTATACGAAGTGCATTGCCAGGATAAAAGGCAAGATTCCAAAGTGCTCCAGCAGCTGTTTCGTGAACATCCTGTACAAGGAAAATAGTTTCTTACATCTGAAACAAACAAAAAATCAATCAATATGATAATGATGTGTTCAACATGAAACTCTATCTTCTTCACAATACACAGAAGTATTGAATGCTTTGTTGAGTAATAAGAGCTGTTGCTAGCCTTGGACAAGATTCAAAGCTAGTAATAGTTACTGCACATGTCAGGTTTTACTGAGGTTAAGGTATGCTTTGTAATCTTACGAATAGAAGTTCAGTAATCAAGCATTGATTTCAATTGAACGATTAACCAAAAGCTAGTCATTCATAAAAACAGGTGTACTAGCAATACAACAGTAGATGATGCCAGTTGAGTTTATACTATGATAGCCTATAGAATTTTTACATGTTAAGAAAGAAATTAATAGTAAAATAACGAGCACTGGTAACATCAGAAGACACTAAATATGATCTAAGAAACCACTACCAACTTGCACAAGTTAATCGGATCAAAAAAAGTTTTTTTTTCTTTTCTTTCTGGCGTATGCTGAACATTGCTGCTAATGAATAAAACCACAAAAAATTTCCTCTATCAGATGGAGCCAGGAGGAGCTAAGTTGTGGGGCGGGAGTTGGTGGTGGCTGCATGGACGAACTTAAAATTAAAAAAAAACCCTGTGCACTAACATTTCTTTGAGAGGCTTTTTTTTGTGGCTGAGAGCTTGATTTAGAAAGTGTGAGGCGTGTTCTTTTTGTTGCATTTTATGTATTAAGCAACTTCAACAATCTTATTGCAATACATCCATGAACACCCTCCAAGGTCCTATGAATAGAATGGGTGGCTCCATGGTTTAAAATTGCGCAACAAGAGGTGCGCCTCAGCGCGATTCTGACATTTTGCGCGTCAAGGCGGCGCCTTCAGGTTGAAACACGAGGCGTGCACCTCAAATGAACAGAGGTGCACCTTAAGGCGCGCCTTGCCACACTTTGACAAGGCGTTCGCCTCTTAAAAACTATTATATAAAAAACCCTAAACCTGTTACTTTGGATTCGACTTCGCGTGTGTTCAAATGTCTACTCTTTGACTTCGCCTCTGCGTGAAGTCGACTTCGCCTGTATGTGCATTTGACTTCATTCATCAACGACTGCATTCGTGACTTCGCCTGGAGTTCGACCGTCTTCATCTTCTTCGCAATCCTCCTCTTCGACCTTGCCTAAGCACCACAAGTTAGGTTTAGGGATTTGTTATTAAAGCTTTATTTCCTTCTTCGATGACGTTCTAAAAAATTCTTTGCCTTCTTCGATTCAAACATTCGTTGGTGGACAGTCCGAATTGAAAGTCCGTAAAGTTAAGGGCTTTCTTGCGCCAATTTCTACCATTTATTTGTATGTTTCTTTCTTATGCTTTTCTCATATTTTGCAAAATTTTCTTAGAGATATACATTATCGGTACAAAAGAATGTTACAATTAATTACTAATTATATATAAATTTACTATTTTCATATTAAAATGATTCAATTTCAAAGTTGTTTTCGGTATAATTGCTTGGTCCAATCATAGGAAAGATTATTGACAACTTTCTGTACTCAAATTGAATTTATTTTTTGTAGTAAAGAACTTGAAATAATTTGTCTTACTACTTGAACCAAATTCCATTTTGAAAGTGTAGCTACAGTTTTGGAATAGATCTTGAACCATTTGGTTTTAACATTATTCAACATCATCAACCATACAGTCGCGTATCAATGACATATAATACTGTAAGACCTTCATTAACATTTGCTTTCTTTGAATTATGTGGAATCTATCTAATATTCACTTGGTTATAGGAGCAATGCTTTCAATATTTAATTGTAGGGTTTCGTAAAGAATGATCAGAAGTAGAGATAAAGTTGCATCAGGCCATAGGAAGGATCTAACATGGAAACATAACACTCAAGTGGACGTAAGAGGCAGTGAAAAATCATACAAATATCTGAAATGTAATTATTGTGACAAAGTAGTGAATGATAGTGTCACTAGGACGAATGAGCACATTTCCGGGTCCTACAAGAATGTTGCATGATGCGCTAAAGTGTATGATACAATCAAGGAAGAGACAAATGCATACATGAATAAGTTTATCATGTCAAAGCATCTTGCCCAGAAGCAGTTTGAGGACAGAATTGATGTTGGCTCCTATTACAGGAGTGAGCATAGCGTCGGGAATCATCTTCTTCAATGAATCTCATATCTTCTAGGGGTGCAAGGGGTCCCATGGATCATTACATGGTGCAAACATCAAAAGATTGGCCTCCTACTGCACAGATGATGACCCTAGAGAATGCTAGGGAGGCACGTAAAATAGTATGTAAGGATATAGACAGATTCTTCTATGAAAATGCAATCCCATTTAATGTTGCAATATCACCTGCAACATGATTTGGTCAGTTGGAGCATATGAGAGAGGGTTCAAACCTCCAAACATGTATGATTTCAGAATGTGGATTTTAAAGGAATTGGACAATACTGAGAAAAGCATTGAAGAAATTAAGAGAACTTAAACCCTCAGTATCAATATGCAGAGAATAAGTCTACAAATCATAAGATAAAATTAGGAGTGTATCATTGCATGGATCGACTGATGGGTGATGCAATTGAAAGATCAAATGTTGACATGCAAATGGCACCTTTTAGGAATAAAGAAGAATTTTTTTATTACAACAGGCAAAGGACACTATTTCCAAACGATCTCTAGGTAATTTCATTTGTTTTTTTACTCATTTATTAAAAAGTTTCTTTTTGAGTACTGACTATACTAATTTATGTAAATCTTAGTTGAGTCGTGGATTCAATTTGGTGATGACACTTACTCCATAATTGCAATATTTTGCTGTGAAAGTTTTGAGATTAACATGCTCTTCATCTAGATGTGAACGGAATTGGAGCACCTACAACCAAGTGTATAGAAAGAGGATAAATCATTTGTCAACATTGAGGACGAATTCACTACTGTACATTATGTACAATAGGAGACTCAAAGACATGAGCATAAAAAAAAAGGATTAAAGGATGATAAAGATCCTTTAATTTATGAGGATATGACATCTGATGACGAGTGATTTGTAAAGTGAAGGTGACACTGTCTGAATTATGAGGGGAAGATTTAAATGTTGATTTCTTTGATGGTCATAGAGGATCTATATCCACCACAACTTAAGAACGAACAAAACAATGTATATAAATAACATAGTTTTCTTATACTTTACTTTTCTTAATATATTACTTATCTTCATATTGTTCAAAAATATTTAGGGAAGAGGAAGATAACTGATATAGAGGAAGAAGAAGCTAATTGTGAGACATTGAACTTCATAGGAGATGAGGAAGCAGAGAGAACAGTTCATCATAACGATGATTCAAATGAAGGCCCCCTTAGTGATGACAGTGCTAATGACTTCTGAGTTGTTATGTCATTGCTATTTATTTTTAAATTGCATGTTAATGAACAGGATATTGGGTTTGGGAAAGATAGAATTTTAAGAAGAACTATATTTTGTGTTGCTTTATTATTGTGATGTTTGGATTTCACTTTAATTTTAAACAACTTATTACTTGACACTTCATATCTTGTATTTTTTTATGTTTTATATAAACGACAATTTATTTCTTGTTAACTTTTAATATATTATTAGATTAGTCATTAGTATACAAAAAACTTATCATTTTGAATTTATGCAATTTTTGGATTTTGAGGCTTACGCCTTGTCTCACGAAAGAAAAACGCCTCAATACCTAATTGCGCAATTCTAAACCTTGGGTGGCTCATGAAGCAACTTTCCACTTTCCACTCATGGGCAAATCCATGGACTTCGAAACATGCTTGGGAGGGAGATTTTCGAAAGTAGCATTCCCTTTTAGAATTATCTTCTGGGAAGTTATTTATTTAAGTACATTGAGTTGGATAGGGCATTTTGTTCATGCAATTGTAAAAAGACTATGACTGGAAAGCGTAACTTTACGTATCAACGAGTTCCCATTTAATTGGAGTTTTATAACCTTGAAATTTGAATGATTTAGCTTAAGATATAATTAGACCATCCAACCATTGAATTATTTTAGCATCCAGAATTTTTTGATCCATCTAAAAGACCAACTTGGAAAAGATAAATATATGCGGTGTATGCAGCAATCGTAGCACACCACTTGTGATTATGTGAGATAAATATCTTACTCCAACTAAAAACAATCTGAAAGAAACGAGAACGCCCGGATAAAAAATCAAGAATTAATAGTAATTTACTATTAAACTTCTGAAAAAATGCACTCAGAATATCTTCGTCAGGTGAATGGGCAAGCCTAGAACTCAGCAAAAACTACACGAGAAGAACAGGAGGCTGGAGCCCTTCCAAGTTACCAGAGCTAACAGACTCAAGTAGGAGTAAAATAAACCAGATGCGCAATTGCTTTCCAATCACCAAGTTTGTACAGCAAGGTGCAACGTTTTCCTTGCAATAGCATATTCAAGAGTAACTAAGAGGTACATGAGTTGCATGGACTAAGTACAATTTACTGAAACACTAAGCAAGACTCCTCAATTGCATGGACATACAGAATAAGTAACTTGAGATCTCAACAAAAAGGATATCGTTTGTAAGAAAAAGAATAGGTAGATTATAATAAAGAATAATTAAAATAGAAGTATAGAACCTATAGGTCTAAAATTTGAGATGATATCCTAAAATCAGCTGTTTTCAACAATCAACAACAACAGGACTAGACAATGTTCTTAATAACGGCACAGCATAAAACAACCGTTTGTCATAAAACTAACAGCAAAAATGAATGCTTACTTCAGCTTCGGAGCGTGCCAAAGCAATAAGAGGTGCAACACCACCTTCTCGTCCAATTGCAACACTAAAACAAATATCTTCAATTTAGCAGCATTTATAGTCAAGGAAAACTAAAGAATTTCACAGAAAGTAAATCAAACGATTGACATAAGATAGATGTGAAAAGTATTTTATGCGCACAAGACTACAATGCATATAAATGTACATTGTAATAAGAGGCAAATATTCACGTTTTCCGTTCAAATGAAAAGAACAATTTAAAAGATAGTTTTGAAGAACATCTGTAACAAACCTCAAAAAGTTAATCTAATGAAAAAACAACTAGTTCTTTAATACTTACGAGATGATAATTTCCATAGGCAGAAATACAAGTAAAATGTTCTGCTAAACTAAATCTTCAAATAATTTGCAAACATTACTTTAAACTTTTTGGACTGAAAAATCCCCTAAGAATTCAGGAGACGTTATCACACTTGATGGTAACACTAGTTTAAGGATTGTTATAAGTTACTAGATCAAATGTCATTATTGTTGCCAAGCAGTTTGGAAATGTAAGGTTCTGTGCGCTAAATCAATCAGGAAAAAAGCACTACAACTGCAGAAAAACTAATTTTACTAGGATCATTCTGCCTAATTAAACACAGTTTACGTAATCAGGTAAATATGAAGGATCCAAAAAACAGAAAAAAACATATAAACAAAAGAAATACTTTCCATAAAAAAAAGCAAAAGAAATAATTCAGTTTTATTAAAAAGTTTATTGAAGTCTACCGTGAGAGTTTTCAATCAATGATTTTGCATATTTAAGTTGAGCCCACAATAACAAAAAAATCTTTCTACGATAAAATAAGATTGATTAGCAAAAAGAAAAACATGAACAGAAATAGCATTGAAGTTTTACCAAACTCAATAATGGCACGATATCAAACTAATCATAGGCACCATACAAAATCTTGTATTAAAATAGGATTCCCATCCCAAATTAGTTCATATTTATGGGGGGGTAGGACACAACCCCAATAGTAAAGACATCCATCGAAATTGGAAATTCTTATGTGGGTGGAAATGAATTTATGCAAGAGAGTGGTAACTTATGAAGCTTTGGTAATATATTTCCTATGAAGATCTTACTTGGGATATCTATGTATTAAGAGGATTAAAAATATCATATATTTCATTTTCTAGCCTTGTTCGTATGATTTGCTGCAGTAAAAGTATTTAACAGATTTGGTGTGACAAAAGTTGATATCAAGAGCTAAATTGAGTAAAATAAATAAGAAGATTAAAATTTATCAACACAAAAGTTTAAGCTAGTAAGGGCCACTACAAGTATATTAGCAACTCAACTTTCAATTCTGAAAGGGACAATTTCTGTTGTCATGTTTATAAACAATCTTCACCTCACATTTGAGTTTTCCACATCAACAATCACTCCCTCTACAACAGAAACTTTCAACCCCAAGAAGTGCTATGCAATAAGACTTCACTAAATCATGTGGTGCCTGCATGGGGGCCACCCATTCTTCAACAATGATCGATTATCATAAAAGCAGCCAAGACCCATAAGAACCATAAACCACATAACAATCAAACCATCGATTCTGATACTTGTAAAGGGTGGTGGAGTGCTCGGGAACAAATTGAGCCCAATCATTTAGTAGATAAACACTTAACACCACAAAATCATAAACCAAGGCAAAAAGGGCACTACTAATATGTTCATAACTCAACTATTATTTTTACTTCTGATAAGAAATTATTATCACTCTCATGGATATCTCAACAATATTAGGTGCTCAATCTGTGTCGTTATGAGTCACAATATGATGTCGCATATGTGTTTCATTAGTTGGCAATTTGATATTGGAGATTGTGTAATGCAGTATCATCATTTCAGTTTGAAGACTGGGAAGGGGAAGGTGGGGGAGAGGATTAGGATGCATCTAGTTAGAATCCTAAACCTAAAGCAATTCCTTGTCACTAAAAAAATTCCTTATCAACAACATGGAATCATGACAATCACACTTTTTAAACGGATAACCAATGAATTCAATACAAGGAACATAGCATGATACTTCAAGTAGTGTTACATCAATCCAATAATAAAAGACTTTGTGAGTGTACCACAAGTATAGCATTACTTGATGAGTGGAAGTAAAGAGTAATTATATGAACTAGGAAACGATGATATTGATAAAAAAAACCCTGATTCTCTGTTGATGATCCTAAGAAATAACAAAAGCTAATCACTTGTCACAAAAAAGATACCACAAGTTTTAAATTTTTAACCCTATATTGTGTATAGTACTTTTAAAAATTTAATATAGAATGAAAAGGGGCGCTAGTCACCAAGGAAAAACAACAGGCACTCCTACAGGTGCAGGGAAATCTCCAAGTTGATCTTACACCTTCCTTTGCGACGTTACCCTTTCTAGTTCCTGCTCCTCCAGCAAAGTTGAATGAAAATCACATATGAGGAAAGAAAAGAAAAAAAATCCAACAATCACCACAGATACATAAATCCATAAGCATAATGTTTTTTTTTTCTTTTCAATGTCCTTCCCACAATTCAAATGCCACCAAAAATCCAAAACTCCTCATACACACTTTTCATTGACACTCTTTTAATTATATCGACTGACAGGTTGGCACTTCCCATAATACCCCACCCCTCAATGCCAGTCACTAAAAAATTATGAGTTATTTGATTGGTTGAAAAATGGATGCAGTATAAAATGAATACTTTAGAGCTGTTTGAATGAATGTAAAAAAAAGCAGGAGAATAATTTTTTTGTTTGGTTAGAAGTAATGAATGTAAAGTACTAAATAATAATGACTGGCGGCAGCGGTGGGTGGTGATGGTAGAACCCGGCGGCGATGGAGGTGGCTGACAATAGGCAGCAGGATGGTGGTCAGTGGCGGTCGTCGGTGGTTGTAGGCGGCGGAGGGCGGAGGGAGGGCAGCCGGCGGCAATCAAGCAAGCTTGTGATGTAAATTGTTTTCACTCAAAATTGGTGTTTGATTTACACTCAAAATGAACTACTTCACTTTATATTACATTTACTATACTTTACATCATTTTGTATTCCAACCAAACACCAAAAAATATAAAACTCCTGTATTTGGAGTACTTTATACCCTAAAGTAATCCAACAAAACACCCATTACTAAATGCACAAGCCAGCAAAAGTTAGAAAAGTTCATAGATTCAATAAAACCCATTTTCTATTTATTAAAGTTTAAAATCAACTATTCATCATGAAGAAGACTAGTTATCACACAATTGCACTACACCTTTGCTTTCAATTAGTAGAAAGATCCACCAAGAAGCTTCTCCTGATCTCCAACAAATTACTGTCACCTTCCTCAATCTTCGTTCATCAATTTCTAGTTTCTCCCTGAACCTACTAATCTAGAAAGCCTACCCCCATCAATCTAAAAAACCTAGTTATATAAGTACTAATGGCAGGAAAAAAAAACCATAGTAAGTTGTATATTTCAAGATCAACCGGGAGACATTGCATTTCACGCTTCACTAGCCCAACTCAAACACAATAAAAGGGTGAAAGGCAACAATGTACAGAGTTTCAACACAAATGCATGAGTGTACTTTCACAATACATCTCCTCCCCTCCGTTCCCATGTGCTAGCACCACCACCAACACCAAAATTATTCAATGATGTGTATTCATCAACCTATACTATCCACTGACTCACCTAACTTCGCATATAACCAATGCTAACAGCCAGTGCTCATTACATATCAACCAAATAGCAACTAGGACTATCAAATCAAACATAAAACTATTTTACAAAAAAATAGACCGAATAAACCTAAGTTTTAATGGAATTATTATCAAACAACTAATGCCCTACATATTCATTCAGTATTCTGGGAGACTTTGCATGATTTCCCCTCTCAACTGCCCAATATCATTGCTTCCTCCATTCCTCTCTCTCTCTACCCATCATCATTGCCTTCATTTCTTTCTCCCTCCTGCTTTGTTCTTTCTAACTTGTCTGCCCAATTTTATTTTCACCGCCACTAAGCCAATATTGCAACCTAAATAATATTTTCATTATTCCAAGCCCAAACATTTGTATCATACACAGATCACCTTATTTAATTATCTCTATTATCTTCCCCCAATGAAGTATAAGCGATCAAGTAGTCAAAAAAGAGAAGACTGAAGGTTAAGACCATTGATGTTGTACCTATCCTACTCCCACAATACTTAATACTATTCATACATACTGAAGGTTTTCCAGTTGGTTGGTTCCTTCAAATGCATTTCTAGTTGATTATGGCTTATCTCATGACTTGCAATATTCATTTATTCAATTAAGAGCTTCCTTGGAAGCTATTGCAGTGGCTCCCTCATGTAAGATGTATTAGGCTTCTGTTATTGTAGCATCATTAAGTTTAGATAGTATTTGCAATTTCTTGAAATATTTGTTACTTCTTTGTTTATTAGTGATAATCTAAGGGCTCCTCTATTTCCAGATCTTTGTAGCTTAGCATTTCATTATTGACGGTTGTAATAAATTGATATCTATGATGCACAGACATTTTTCCTCAAAGAGGCGTGCAATGTCTGACATGTATCTGACACGACACGCGTCCAACACTCCTCCAACACGTGTCAAACACGCCGAAAACGTGCCCGATTGAAAAAATATTAAATACAAATTAACACGAGTGTCCGACATATGTATATTAAATATTTTATGAATTTTTTAAAATATAATTTCTTGCATTTAAAATTTTTACTTATTTAAAATATAAAAACTAAATTTCTTATTTCTAATCCACAACACCAAATCAATCGCCCGCACAGCTGCACTTAATACCCCATTCATCGAATATTCTCATTCTCATTTCTCTTTGGCGGGTTACAACTTTGATTTCACAACAATGCTCGATGTCATCTCAACATTGACGTCTTATGTCGTTACCACATCAACATTTTAAAACGATCTTCATATCAAAGTCTGACGCCGTCATTACATTGATGGTCGATGCTAGCAATTTCTACACCCACAACTTAACATCTCATCTTTGCCAACTCCTCAACATCGACGACCAACGCCCTCTCAACATCGACGGCCAATATTAGAGGTCTTTCACTCCATCTAATCAAATACCACAATTAACTCTTTAATTTAGAACAAAAAAAGTATAAGCTTTTGAATAAGAAGCATAATGTTTATGATTTCATACTTAAGCAAGTGTTTACATGTAGAAAAAAGAATAATAAAAGCTTCTTACTAAATACAATTGATCAACAATGGCTAAAAAATTATATTGAGTGAGAGATTAGGAATGAAGTGCATAGAAAATAATGTGATGTACAGATCTTTGAGAAACAAGTGCAAAGCACATGTTAGAAGCAAGATTATACATATAGGTTCCAAAGAGTATTAAAGACGTGTCTCAGAAGTGCTAGAACTTTTTAAAATAAAAAATTAGATGTCAAATGGAGCATTATCTATTTTCTTACCCTAAACCCTAAGAAGCAGTTAACATTACCTATTTGCTTCTGACACCGACAATCCCCACAAAGCTCCAGCAGCCCTCTCTTGTAGGCCATGAGAGGCATTTGCACAAGCATTTGCAAGAGTAACCTGAATAATAAAGGAAAATGAGAAGATTACTGCCTAAGTAAAAAAAAAAAAAAGTGTCATCATGTAGAATGACGCTGACAACTTTTCAAGTGAAAATAACATATCTCATGGCCTTAATTTTGGAAAAAATAAAATAAAAAAGATAATGCTCAACTGGAAGTGATGAATAGAATATGAACGGGTCTTACAATACCTCAAAAAAAACATGAAACTCACGGTATTTTAGTCTTTGCTTCAATTACATATGTCAAACAATGGACAACAAAAATCCAAAAAAGAAAACGATAAGTTCAATCAGGGAAAACAAGGAAAAGCAATGATTGACATGCAAGTTTCACCATCCAACTGCTTTCCTGGACTGTAATTCACTAATTCCAGAACTTCTAAAACAAATATGATTAATAACACCATTAATCTAGTTCAAGCTGTAATTGAAAACTCCTAACAAGGGGGTTGGCAACACTACCACTAGAACTATGCAGATGAATGACTTTGCAATAAAAAAACTAGTTTTTAAAAAACAGATAGACCAAAAATAAGAAAGGATAGATTCATATAAAGATAAATGAAAGATTAACCTACTAGACATTCCATATTGTTGTATACATGCAATAAGAGTAAGAATGTATGATATTGCTCCACATAGAATCTACAAGCTAATTGCAGAGGTAACGACCAGTCTACATTATGTCCTGATGTGCGAAATGCCTTGCCATTTAAATGATGCAAAGTTCTGCCACTTCCACAATTAAAAACATAACACAAGTTGTGACTGGGTCAAGCTAAGCTTCAACTGAATCGCAAAATGTACTTAAATTTTACTGGTGAGAAAATTCATCGAAGAAAGATTAATTTTGATCAACGAGAAGGTAGCAAAGCAGTTTACCCACTGTTTTTGTTTATTATGGTGTATTTTAAAACGAGCCTCTTAATTTATAGTATATCCAACTAATCTTCCTTTTCCCAAAAGTTACAAGGCAATTTCGTGTCTTCTGATTGAAAATAGATAAAATAAACCACCTTTCTATTTAAACGTGCTGGTTTAGATCACTAATAACAGGGATGGATAAGCAGAGAGTAAAAAAATGACTACTTCATACTAATGATAAATGAGCATAACAAACCTCTAGTGCAACTATTTTATTTCACCATCATTCATCTTCTCCAAAATCTACATAAGCCACTATCACATCTCCAGGAAAACCCTTATACCTTCCATCCCAATTGACACACACAGATAAGAGTAAGTGAAGTGGGCCATCTATTGTTGGCTTTGATTATTCTTCTGCAACAACCATTTAGTAACTCCCCTTACTGCATCTGCCTACAATTGTAGCTTTCTTTGGTTCTTCTATAGCATTTGTATGTTTCCTCCACCTCACCTCCACCTGTAAACACAGAATTTATGGTTCTCAACTATTTTATCTTTCGTTGTGAATTGGAGTGAAACTACTTGTACTTTTCCACTTCTTTGTTGTGATCAAGGGCTCTGTGCTCCTTTCCTTCATCTATTGTGATCGAATGCAGAGTCATGACTTTTATTCACCTTCTAAGGTGATCAGATACAGGATTATGTATTGTGACTATTGTGGCTGGTCTTTTGGGAAGACCCGCACAATCACGATTTTTTTTAAATTTTCTTCCAATATTTTATGTTTATGATTCTCATGGTTGTTTAATGCTATGATAGAATTTTTACTCAAATTCAATGCAATCTTATTTTCCACAAGAGTGAATTTAAACTTGTGTGGCCTCCATGATTCTGGATTTATATTCATTATATCTAGTGAAAAAGTCATTAAATTTTCACTTGAATCAATTTTCATCGAATTTTCAATTATCATCGAAAGTGATGAACATTTGTTTAAATTAAGAATTTGTGACCCATTAAGTTTTGAAAGCAAGATGCATGCATTTATGCATCCCCTAATAGATCTGTGTCAAAAAAATACATAGTATAAGAAGTGCTACATCATATTTGATATCATTAGCGTAAAATTTGAATCATAATATATTTTAAATGTAGGGTATAATATCAAGATTAGTTAATAGCATAATAAACATGTTAGTTTTGCGTGGAATCTGATTATATAGATCAATCGGGTTGTACTACTTCTTCACAACTCAATTCAGTCTGTCAAGCTCGCTGAGGTTTTGTAGGAGGTTCTCCCCCTACTTGAGTTCAGGTGCGCCTAGGCTCTGTATACCCAAGCGCCCCGACACTACTACAGTTTGGTGGGAAAAGGCAGAGCAGAGGACTGTGGTGCTTAAAACGTCGACGTTGCGTCGCTCCAAACTCCGGCACTATGACAATGTCATCCAAACAAGAAACAAAGAATTAAACGCCAAAGCGCAGCGAGATGGACATAGTAGTTTTCTTTTTCGTTTTTCATTAAGAGATGCGTTCCTTGGTTGTTGTTGTGCATCTCTTTGTTTGTTCTTGTGCAAGAATGATGCAAAAGAGAAGAGATACAAGGAGATAGTGAGAGAGAAAAAAGATTTGTACTATCTCCCAATTTTCATAGTGAATTGCTTGGTGTGATGTGATACCCGTGTTTTTTTTTTTCAATTTCAAGTTTTTCCACGTTAAATCCCGGTGTTCTTTCTTTTCCACTGCATTTTCTATTTCTTGTTTGTTTCGTTGCATCTTTTACTTCTCGCAACACTTAACTTAGTATTATGCGTCTCTTTTAATGGCCAACATTCGACACCATAAAGCATTGCAAGCCTCACCACAGTCTTATAGAATTTTCCCTTAAGTTTGAGGGGTACTTTTCTATCACACAACAAGCCCGATGCATTCCTCCGCTTCAACCATCCAACTTGAATTCTGCTGATAATATCCCCCATCTATTTCACCATCACTTTGAACAATAGATCCAAGATATTTAAAACGTGTACTCTTATTAATTATGATGCACCGACACTTCTCCTCAAAGAGGCGTGCAGTGTTCGACACCGTATCTGACATGACACTCGTCCGACACGACACTCGTCCGACACATATCGGACATGTCGAAACGTGTCCGATTAAAAAATATAAAATACAAATTGGACAGGAGTGTCCGACACGCTTATCTTAAATATTTTATGAATTTTTTTAAATATAATTTCTTGTATTTGATGAGATTTAAACTAAATTTCTTATTTTCTATTCCACAACAACAAATCAATGTCCACACTTAATACCCAATCATCGAATATTCTCATTTTCATTTTTTTTTTACAGTGAAGGTATTTTTTTCATCTCCTCTCCCAATGACTGATAAACGACATTGATGTCTAACTCTCGACATCCTAATACTAATCATTTTAAGCACAAATTCTAGTTAAATGACTTATTATTTTTAAATTATTTTTAAAATTATACTTATTTAATTTTTATACACTATTTTTTAAATATAAAAACTATAATACCATGTCTAACCCATGTCTGTGTCCTATATTTTCAATAACTAACGTGTCCCATGTCTGTGCTTGTGTCGTGTTCGTGTCATCGTGACCGTTTCTGTGCATTATAGCTTATTAATGACTTGATCGCCCAAAGTCATAATCCCCTCACTAGGTCTATTACTACTAAAATTACACTCCATATATTCCGCTTTAGATCTACTCAAGCGAAAACCTTTAGACTCTAAGGTTGACCTCCATAATTCAAGTTTACCTTCAACTCCCTCTCTAGTCTTATCAAAAAGAAGAACATCATCAGCAAAAAAACATACACCAAGGTACATCCTCTTGCAAATATCTAGTGAGAACATCTATGACTAAAGCAAAAAGATATGGACTTAAGGCTGATCCTTGATGTAAGCTCTCTCAAACTATTGTTACAAAAAAAAAAAAAGTAACGCAAACTCTTAATGATATCCTTAGTTCTTTTTGCATCCTAATTTAATACCAAATTGCAGAGTCAATCCTATCCAAAATCATCTTCAACTCTTCTGACAAGGAACAATTATGTCTTGATGATAGATTTAAACCCATTGATTGATCATTAAACTTTAGTGAAAGTAAAGGACTAGCTTTGTAGCTCAAGGTCAATGAAAAAGAGACTTTAATAATAGTATCTCACAGGCCTTAGAGTGAATGTTCATGTCAATATCCATCTAAAGTTCTCCAAAATGGTGTTTGCCAAAAAAACAAGTCATGCAGACTCTTGATTGTCTCCTTGGTTCTCTCCACATCCCAACTTAATACGAAATTTAGTTGACTCAAACATATTCGAAGTCATCTTCAACTCCTCTTACAAGAAAGTCATCTAGCCTTAATGACAGATATAAACCCATTGATTAATAATCAGATCTTGCAAGTAAACGACTAGCTTGACAGCTCAAGGCTACATAATGCATGACAAAGAGACTACTATTCTCTACCTTTTATTTTGAAGGTATTTCACAATCCTCTCTAGAGTTAATGCTTATGCCAATCTCTATAAATAGTTATCCCATATGGTGTTAATAGAAAAAAGGTGTGCAAACTCTTGCTGGTCTCCTTAGTCCTTGCTTCGTCCCAAATTAATACCAAATTAATGTCCGATTGAGAACGACCAACATGCCTAAAATCCTGAGCTAGCTCAATGGCAAACAGAAACACCAAACCATCCTTCTTAAATTTTGGGACCAAGGAAGACTTCTTCCCACTATGCTCATCTATGAAAGAGGATTCCAAAGAAGATCAATGAAATAAAAAATCAAATCTAGTTCAAAAATAAATAAATAAAACAAAGGGTAACTTACCAACTCACAATTTGATTGAGTTATGGGGCATCTAAAATGATTGATACAATAGCCATCAACTTCTCTGAGGTATTGATGCCAAGCTAATAAAGTTTCTCATTAAAGGACCTATAAAATCAAAAATGGCATTTTACCAATAGCATTGACAAAGACAACATATCTCCCTTTATTGAAGAAGGCCATTACCCTCACTTCATTCTAACAAGAAATCGAAAAGAAAACAAACTATTATATCTTTCTAGGTCAAAAAAGTAGGCCAACAAACCAAAGAATGTCTTTCAGCTCAACAAGTCAATATATGTAGATAATAAGTAAAAGCTCAAAATAGTCCCCCGATTATTAATAAACATACAATTTAGTCCCAAAATTTTGAATTGCCCTACTTTAATCCCTTGACTATTAGAAATTGAGCAAATTTGGTCCCTGGCCATTTAAATTAATGGGAGAGAGAGCCAAAGAAGTTTGTTTCTTGGGGGCATTTAAGTAAAAATACCTGCTCGATGCTTCCATCTATATGTCGTGCACGCATTCTGCTAGACGCCTGGAGACCTTTCTGCGTAGGAGAAATGAACGACCTAGGAGGCAGAGCGGAAGTTCTTGCATGTTGTACGTGACGAGTGGTGGAGAACGGTCACGCGTAAATGTACGGGAGGTCAGACAGAAGCAGGGGTTCGGAAGTGCTGGGTTGGGCACAAACGGCGATGAGCGGTCTGAGGGGCTCTCGTGCACCGGATCCGACACAAACGCAGTCGGAGCTTGCGTGTATTGGGTTTGTGCTGGCGATGTAAGCTGCAGGCAAGTCACCAATGTGAAGCGGAGACAGCAGCGCTATTCATTTTGTGCAAGATGAATAATACAGGGAGGCATGATCGAGGGGGAGAGCTTGGGCAAGCAACCGACAAGTGTAAGTAAGCGTGCCTTCAATTTTTTTGTTTTTTCATTGTTTTATACAAGTCATTCCCTCGATGACGTGCACGTTTGATTTTAACGACTTGTCGACGTGCTCCCTTTCCCCCTCTTTAATTTATATATTTATTTATTTTACTTTTTCTTTAATTTAATTCCAATAAGCCAAGTCAGCAATTTTATCTCAACATCCATTTATAATATCTAAAATACCTCTCCTATTTAACTTTTGGAGTTAATTTTAACTACTTTAAGCTCTAGGACAATATTGGGTCAATTTTAAATAGTCAAGGGACTAAAATGGGGCAATGCAAAACTATGGACTAAATTGGACATTTATTGATAGTCGGGGGGCTATTTTGAGCTTTTACTTTATAGATAACTATGCAATCAAATTTGGGGTAATCAATGTTGGTATTAATGACAACTAATTTAGGAAAGCAGTTATAATGAGGGTACGATGAAGGGTTGAACCACATTTAATTGATCCACAAAGAATAAATCACTTCCTGAGGGAAAGTATAGGGGTGCTCCTAAGAAGATGAGGCCCTGAATGCGAACATCTCAGGGGCTTTAAAAATACCTCTCACCCAATCAAACTCAACCTTAGCAACAACTATAAACTCCATTGTGGTTGACATGAAAAGAGTCGTGAAAACTACAATGCAATACAACACTCCAAACAAAAGAAAATGAATAGCTCAAACCTTAAAACAAGGAAGATGATGAAAGATATGGTTCCATTATCTCGATTAATAAAGCAAAGTGGTTCCCTTTGTATGTTTCACTCAAATGTCATAAGCATTTAGGCTTCTTTGAAATGATGAGAAGACTACATACTCCACCATGTTTTCTAATTAGAATAGAGCATGTAGAAAAGCCATGATGTCGAGACTATATTTTTCTAGAGGCATTAAATAAAAAAAAGATTCAATATGGCATTCATATTAAGCAAGTGTAAGATAATCTCTCAAACAAAAGAAAGAAATAAAAAAACATTTAAATAAAGTCCCACCAAAAATTGTAGATTTTCATATGAAATTGGGAAGCAATAGTTCGACACAGCATGATGCTAAACCAAACCAAAAAAAAAAAAGATAAACGCAATATATGTTGTCATCCTCATTTGAGAAGAGCGATAAAAAATAACATCAGCGGTAGAGACATGAATTGAATAGACTAGCACTTCTATTCTAAACCTTTTTTGAAGTAAAAAAAAAAACAATAACTCCCATACACAGACTCCACGAAAAACAAAACATGTGAATGGGCATAATATAATGTATGGTATCTTGATGAATTTGAATGATGGTGCTTGAGAAGTTGGTTCTAATCACACATCATAGTCATGCATAACATGCTTATATTGTCCTAATAACTTTCAAACATATAACATTCAATTCATAAATGATGATCTTACATGTCAATCACTTATAGCACAATGAAAGGAGTGATAACAATAGGAATAATACTCACAATGATGTGCTTATCATGCATGTTGACATAACATAAAGTGAAAAAAAAACCATCTTATTCATCATAAGGCACTTTTGGAGAGGAGAGGGAAGGGGTATTACTCTTGAAAAAACAAAGAGTGGTGAAAGCAAATGTCAACAAATATTGCAAAATTCTATGGGAGTGCAGCAAAGGGGGGCTTTAGTAGCTAAAAATTTGAAAAAAGGAATGTTTTCAACGATTTAAGTAGTACATTTTCAACAAGTAGATATGGACCGAAATACGAGGAACATGCTGAGAATAGCCCATAGGAACAACAGAATAAATGTATTAAACAATTTATATTTTATTTAGAATTTTCAAAAAACACATAAGATGTGAAAGAAATTTTGTATGTGCAGAGGGATAACTTGCAATGTAGCAGCACTCTCAACAAATGCAGTGAAATTTGGAAAGGAAATGGGAGCTTTCAGTAGGGTTCAGTGTTAGTTTTAGCAGGATTCGAATGCTCAGTTCAAGAAAGCTCCTATTAAAATGTATTAATCACCATCTAAAATGCAAAAACATCACAACATAAAATAGATTTAACCTATAACATTTTAAGTTGAAGGAAGGGGTAAATAGAGAAAGGAAACCTGTGAGAATGAAACAACTTTGCTTTGATTCATATGATAGCGTAGTTGTTGAAGCAACAGTGAGCTAAACTTACTGATTCTTTCTCTTATTCTTAAGCTTCCAATGACTATGGAGACTATCCTTGTAGAAGCAAGCTGGCTTTGGATTGGATGTAGAGAAATGTGCCTTGATGATTAAGGTGGAGGGAGAATGGGAAGGAGGGAGGAGATTGGGAATAATAAGGTTATGAAGGACTGATGAAGAATGGAGGAATGGTGGTGGTTAGGATTAGAAAAGAAGGGGCACAACTAGTCATGTAAGAGGGAAGTAAGGAGAGGGAGAGAGAGAGACAGAATATGTGTGTGTGTGTGTGTGTGTGTGAGAGAGAGAGAGAGATAGAGAGAGAGGCAAAGAATTGGGATGAGAAGAGATCAATTTCATCAATTCATCATTCAACATTCATTTATACATTATTCAATGATCACTGTTGCATTATAAGCATCTTTGCATGCTTAGTTTCCACCAAAAGACCTAAGAAAATTATCCTAGTTTTACCACAACTCCTAAGAACATGAAGTGAGCCCATGATATTAATGAGAATGAAACTACAAATATAAACATGAAATGACTAAAACATCATCATAGCACCGTAGGATGATCAAGACCAACAGTAATATTGTTTTTGATGAAGTTCATTTGTATGGTCAAGAACATTTTCAAACCTAACTACAATTGTAGTCTTGATTGTATGTTTGTAAATTATGACATAAGCACACCAAAAAAAAATTGAGCATAGTCACAACATGCAAACCTATTTCTGATAGAAATTGCAGAAGCTATGCATCTAAATAACACTTATGGAAATAAATGAAATGAAGGTAAAAATATAAATAGCACAACCACAAAACTTGTCACAAGTTCAAATTTAAAAAAAAAATGAGACTCTAATTTTCGATACGACAATGGCATCTCCAACTTTATTAAAAAAGTAACACTGGCACCTTAAAGACACGGATGCTTAACATGATCCTACAAAATTATGATCTTGATATGATAATAGCACCAAACATAACATTCAATCAAGACCCTCAGGTCATATATTGGCATCCCTAAGTTTTGGTCAAATTTAGCAATTTCAATCGAGCCTTGAAAATTCAATTAGGTTTCCAATTCCAATCGAATATGGCAATTTTTGCAGAGCTTCAATAGAGTTTCAATTATTTCAATTAAATTTTGACCTCTTCAACAAGATTTGATAGTATCAATTGAATTTCTCCAAAACTTGCATGCAATCATCAACATTGATCCAAATTGACAACCACTAATTTCAAATAGGTCTCAACCAAAATCAATCCATTAACCATCAAACGGCAAAACTAAAATACCATCATAAAACAATATATTTGATAGGGCACTTCAAACCTTTCCTAAAATTAAAAAAAAAAAAAAACATAATATTATTATTCTTTATAAGCTTTGAAAATATTTCCTACATGTCATAATTTGAACCATAAAAAAACCAAATAGTCTTTCATCATTAATATGGATTTCCAGCTGTCAAATATCATGTAAATTTCTACCATGTTATGCCAAGCATCAACAGATCAAGCCCTCAACAACCAAACGACAACTTCCCGCTCGCTCATAATTACTTAGTTTCCCTTTAGTAGGTATATTTAAGCTAGATCTATCCAACTCACACGAACTTGGATTCAATTACTTGAATTGTCACATCATCTTTCAAACCCGCCAACAAACAAATGATACGAGATGGAAAATATGGGTGCAAGTACATGGCATTTAGAAAGAGGCGATTTCTCTTATTCCCTTAATCCTAATTCCATAAAAGTTAAGTGAGAATGCAAAGCAGTAATTGTAAGAAAAATGTGCAGCAGTAGCAAGATAATAGTGAAACGCCAGTAAGTTGTCCATGGTCACTCTCTTTTTTTCGTTGTGCACAACATTTTACTCTGATTCTCAAATAACCACCACAAACAGAGAGTGGGCTTAGTAAAGTACATACCAGCGCTTCAACACCCCCAGCCGCAGCAATTGCCTCTCGATTTCTATCATCAAAAGATAAGTTCCACAGAGCACCAGCAGCTTCTTGCCTTTAATTAAGTGAAGAGTGGAGGTAATTAGTTAAGAAATGAAAAAGTAATTCAAAACAAACATCTGGCTAAATTCATTGAATGATGGAACCTCAACCATAAAAATACAAATAAATAAACATGCAGTGCAACCTGCAGCCCAATTTTTATGGAAAAAAACGTTCACATAACATATGCAGCCCATTTTCTTCGGCTACAAATGCACATATGAAGAAGACAATTGTAGTTCTGCAAATCATACATTACACGCAGCTCACATGGGGTTTACTGAGCAGGGGAATGCAGACAATACTACGATTCAACATGTACACAACTGGGACATGTAAACTCATAAGTATGAGAAAAACATTACCTAACACCTTCGTTAGGAGAACAAGTCAGTTGCACTAGTGCATCGAGAGCACCTGCCTCTTGACCGACTGCAGCATTGTTGCTATTGCTATCCCCATGAGCAGCCAAATTAGCTAAGGCTCGGGCAGCCTGTAATTGAAAGAATATTCAACATTCACCAAGTTACTGAAAGAGCGTCCCAATAGATTTTCCAATGAAGGAAACAATACTAATTACACTCCAAAAGAAATTAGCTCAAACAAGCAAACTCAGCAATAAGTTTATACATAAGTTTGAAAGATTAAAATTAGATAGCAAATAGACTTAATTAGCTAAACTCGTTGTGTCTAATCATCTTATTTGCAAACATTACATATGTACATCCCAACTTAAATATATGACAGACCAAATATATGCTCCTAAATAGTAATTAATTAGGTATCCTAACAAAGAACCTTACATAAACCATATAAGCTTCTAAATTTATTCATGAAAAATATCAAATCACCTTGCAAATAATATAAACCAAATTACCCCATCAAATAGTCTTTTCCTTACGCCACAAATTAAGTATCATATAACAAAATTGGTATAATGCTTCAAATTGAAGTGTGAAACATTGTACTAGCTGACAAATTGGAAGATCCTGTAACTTGTCTACCATGGAATGATTATTTGAATGCAGTGTGGTGATGCCTATGCCATTGAATAAGAACACATTAAAGAACAGCATCTAACAAGAATAGCAAAAAAAAGATTAACCATGATCAACAGAGATAAAACTAGTATTGAGCTTATCATAAAACGCATCCTGCTGTTACTTTCATAAATAACGCAACTATAGTACAAATGCATTGGATCACCAAAGAGGGGGAAAAGTTTGCAATGATTTGTTCGTGAAACCTGTTCTTGCACTCCTTCAACCCTGCAAGATCTTGCCAGCATCACCAAAGCATGCACACCACCTGCCATTGCCACCTCCATGCTACACTGGTCATCCGCAGCTAGATTTGCAAGTGCACCAGCAGCTCGCTCCTTAAGTATAATCATATAGAATGAAATCAAATCAGATATTAAATACATGTATTGTGCACATATTATACATATATTTAGTATCAAAATCTCAAAGAGCCTATTAAGAAAAATTATAGCATACATACAAGGACTCCATCTATCCCAGTTGGCCATTTGAAGATGAGATCTACCAGAGCTTTAACACCACCAGCTTCAGCAATGGCAGTCTGAAAAATGTAACAACTTCTAAAACTTCTAGGATCAATCAGCCATAAAATTTAGCAAAAATTCAACACAGTTAAACATCCTCCAGCATGTAAACCTTGTGCTCTTCTCCAACCGAAAGATTCCAAAGCCCTCCAGCAGCCTCTTCTGCAACCAGCCTATTTGTGGACCTTGCTAGGACAGCGAGTATACTGATACCACCTTCGTCAGCAACTGCTTTTGCAACTTTAGCATTAACTGACAAGTTAGCAATCGCCTGTAAAACCCAAGGTAATAAATATCACACCCAAGTAAAAAAAAAAAGCTCTCTATCAATATAGAAGTGAACAAAATCAATGCTAAACCACACCTTTGCAGCTTCAGACTGTACACCTTCCCTGCATGATCTAGCAAGTTCCAAAAGCAACGGAATGCCCCCATTTTTCATGACTGCCTCTGCCCTTGATGGATCCACTGTTGCATTCTCATCATCAATCACCACAAATGTAGCAAGCCCAGCTGCTGCTCTCTCTTGCACATCCTCCTGAGAACTCTTCACCAAACTCAACAGCAATGAAGCACCTTGCCTCAACCAAAAATCATCCATGCCAACTGGATTCATCTCTGCTATGCGAAGCAATGACTGTGACAGTATCCACTCGACCCAGCTTATGATTTCATTCAGGCTCTTGTCATTGTTTCCCTGAGAACTCCAATTCCAAGAGATCTCAGTTTCCTTTCCTACAGAGCTAGAGAATAAAGAAGTAATCCTCTTGGAAATGTCAGTGAAGAGGGTGAGAAGTATCTTGCCCTTGGCATGGCTAGAGCCCAGCGGGTTATGATTGGCTTCCTCTTCTAATGCCAAACAGTTGAGAGCGCACAAAACCTTCAAATTCTTAGAAGAAGAGAGAATTCTAAATAGAGCACTCGGAGGAATATCAGTCCTAGAAACATCCAATCCAACAAGGTTTGGTAGCTTGCTCCAGTAAGTGACAGCTGATGCCCACTTCAAACTCCGGGAACCTGCAACTGACAAAAACTTTAGGCATTCTACCTTGCCAAGGGCGGTCTCATCAATGTTCCCACAATCAAGAAATGCAATCTCCTCCAGCCGGGAGCAATGCCTCGCCAAGGCGCCAATGGCGAGGCCATCAATCTCTCGGATGCCCGAAAGGCGCAACCTTCTCAATCTCGAGCAACACATGGCCACATGCCGGATTGCATCACTGCTAATCTTTTCACAAGGATCAGGGCCAATCTGGAGGCTTTCAAGCGCCTCATGTCGAGCAGCAATCACTGATAGCGTCGCGTCAGTGATGTCACGGCAGTAATCTCCGGCGATCTCTCTTAAGTCACGAGCGTGAAGGTTTATAATGGCAGCAGCCGACTCCGATCCCCGGAATCGTAGACGGCGGAGGCTAGCGCAGCGCGAGGCTAGTGCGGTCGCGGTATCCGCGTCGCAGCGATGAGCGCGGAGGTCAAGAGAATTCCAAAGGCATGGAGAGGAACCAAGGAGGCGCCAGGTGCGGCAGGTAGAAGAGAGGCAGGCTCGGTCTCGGTAACTGAGGCAAGAGAAGAGCTGAACCACGGTGTCATCGGGGAGGCGAGTCCACTCCACGTCGTGACCACCTGCAATTTCACCACCGGGACGGCATATATCGTACTCCTCCGCCGTCTCCGGGTACACCGGAGAGGATATAATGACCTTATCTTTGTCTTTTGACTGCGAGCCTCGCCTCCTCACTCGCCGGCTCATCTCCCTAAATCCCAAAAGCCGCTAAGAGGATCTTCAGGCGCCTATATGGAAAAACATCCTAGGTTATGGAAGATTTCTGCAGCGATTGTCGTGCGAGGACAGCAGGGAGACAGTAATTAATTCGATCTAGGGTTTTTAGTGTGATATCCGACGAAAAAAATCGGCGAAGGCCAGCCTGTCGGCGGCTTCGACGGTAGGGATTTAGGAGGAGGCCGCCAAGGGTACGTCGACGAGGTGTGGTGGATAATCCCTCAGGTAATCAATCAGTCGATGTCTTGTGTCCCTGCCCTGCTATAGAGCCTCGCCTTTCCGCCGTTTCTTAATTGCGAACAACGGCCACAGCTCTAATTATACGTGCTCCGTGCAGCGAGGGTTGTGATTGGTGAGGTCCGACTACAGGAAAAATTATTAGGTGCGGAGTGCAGACGGGCACAGACACAGAGTACCGAGCGGTACCCAGCGGTACCGAGTGGTACCGAACGGTATCGAACACTGTTTTATACTAGTGTGCAGACGGTTCTCCCGTCCGCACTCCGTACCTAATAATTTCTCCCAACTACAGGGCTTCTTTCTTTCAAAAAAAAAAAAAAACTACAGTCCTTTCTGGTTTGTTGCGTTTGGAACACTATTGGATGCATGAATTGGCATGAATTGGGCGTGAAATAGGCTATCTTGGTTGTTTAGCCTAGGTTGTCGATTTGGATTGGTGAGCCGATTTAATTTAAAGTTAACACAAATTTCATCTGATTATTATATGTGTCAAAATATTTGATTCAAATTCGGCTCAACCTGAACCCGTAAGTCCAATCTGATCCATTTAACTAATTTATTATATAAATCATGCAATTGTTTTGGATCAATACGACCTAATAATTTGAATATGAGTTGTTTAACATGGACCCGAACTATTTAGCATGAAATTGAACAGTAGTCAAGCTAATTTTGAGTTTTGGGTGAACCCGAAAAAAATGAAAAAAAAATAAATTGTTTGAGTTAATTTTGATTTACTTGAGTTAAACTAAACCTAACCCAAATAATGAACGTGTTTATAATTTGGACCCAAATTAGTAACAAGTAGTATAGGGTTAACTTGAACCTAATTTTTTTAGTCAAGTTCGAGTGGGTTTATTATGTTTGATCATTTATTGACAATACTTAGCCATGTAATGCCCTAACAATATTGGTGGACTAGTCCAAACCTTGCCTTGTTAACACCCCCTATGATGTCATAAAGGATAAACTGCAATATATTTTGAGAAAGTATCGTTGACTCATAGAAATCAACTTATCTCTAATTGATTCAATTCCTTAGCACCCCATTCCAGTAGGGTTTGAGTTGCATAATTGTAATTCTTATGATGGGTAATCTGATTCTTATGAGCATATTGATTATTATATGACCATCATGTATATCAAATAAGCTTCTGATGCACTTTTCTACTAGTTATAACGCACAACTTATAATTTCAAGCTCTTACTAGATTATAATCTCTTTTTGAAAAGATTGTCCATAACTTTGCCAACCTCCTCAAAAAATTTTATGAGCAATTTGTTTCAAATCAAAGGACTATCATAGACTTATCTCATCTCTCTAGTATTCATTAAAAAATGAGGATGAGAATCTTGAGGAATACTTCAAAAATAAATTTTTGGAAGCTCATAAAACTTTAAAAGTAAATCCTAAGCTGCTGCAAGATATTTTTTCCTTTGAGGTCTTCACCCTGGATTTTTCCACTTCTCGCTTGTGTGTGTGAGTCCTCTACTAAAGTACAAACATAAATTACTATTGAAGAGTCCATCCTCAAGTAAACATAAGAACTCACAACAAAAAACAGTTGGCCCTTCCAATTAAGAAAGCAAGGGTAGTCAAGAGACCAGAGGCGTCATTCCCACCAAATTCAGTAGTCCCAATAACATGATGAGGCACCGCATTAAACATGTCTAAAAAAACATTCTAATGGAGATTTAGGGCATTTAATGGGAGATCAAATTAAAAAAAAAATTGTAAAGGAAAGCTTGGTTGTGTTGGTGAAAAAGATTTGGGAGGAGGTAGCAAAGGGAATGGGGGAGGAGGTGGGGCAGATAAGCTATTGGTTAATCAATTGATGCCTTGTGTCACTTTCATAGAGCTCCACCCTTTCACACCATTGGTGTATTGATGGTGAACAACATATACAAAATTAATTATGAGTGTTCCAAGCAGTGAAGATTGTGATTTGTGATGTCAGACTACCATGTTTTACATTGTGCATTTTTCTTATTCATTGTGTTTGGGTCAGTGTTAGGTGCATAAATTTTGTGTGAAATGGAGTTATTTTATTTCGGTAGCTCATGTCCAATTAAATACTTTATGTTTCATTAGATTTTAAGACCTTGGTTATTCCTAGCCATTTTAAAGAATTTTAGTTATAGTTAGGTGCCTTATCACTCAATCGTCCTAGGCACTCTTGGGGACACCATATATATGTTTATTCGAACTCCTCAAATTCAACACAAAAGGGGTTATAATGTCAATTCTATATTCAAATGATTTACTCAAATGGGAGAACACTTCAAATGGTTTGGCATAATGTAAGATAGACATGATACATCATCGAAAAATTTTGATCAAGCATAAATCTTAGGAACACCTAAGCTCTGACTTAGCAAATTTATAGTCAAACTAAATATTTTGCAAATTTATAGTCAAACTAAATATTTTGTCTAGGCAACCCCAAAATTATTATAAGTTTTTTTTATCTAAGTCCAAATTAGTCCAAACCAAACACTGGATGCATGATAAAACTTCATAATATTAAGTAAAGGACCAATTAAACTTTGAATCTTATATGCTTCTAGTCAAATCAAACACCTAATTAAGAGGAATCCAACAAGTTTAAGATCATTCAATTCTGATGTCATTAAGATATTTAAATGATATAAAAATAATTTAGGACTAAGGGAATCAATATAAGTTATCTAATGGAGTGTTTTGGATATTTTAGCTAAAGTAATCAAAATGCCACTCCCAAAACAACAACAGCCACAACAAGGCTATATCCCAAAATGTGGGATTGGTCACATGAATATTTTTTCTCCATTGTGTCATATTAAGAGTCAAATTCCCATTTAAACCTATTGAAAAATGTCAAGTTTAATGCTTTCTAACCAAGTTTTTTTAGGTTTACCTCTAACTTTCTTAACATAGGGCATATCTAATGCATCTACTATCATAACAAGGTCATCTGAAGGACAACATTTTATGTGACCAAACCATCTAAGGCAACTCTCTCTATTCTTATATGCTACTAGAGCTACTCCAACCTTTTCATGGTTATAATGGTTTCACATTTTGTCTATAAGCGTAAAACTACTCATCCACTTAAGCATCGTCATCTCTACAATACTTAACTTAATTCTATACTTTTCTTTTAATGACCAACATTTTGTGCCATAAAATATCACTCCAAAAAATTATAAATATAGCCTCATTTTTCACAAAAAGGGGAACCAAATCTTGAACTAAATTTAGAAAAAGCTTAGAGATTTGAGAAACTTTAGAGTCCTATCTAATGATTGTTGTGAGACTGTCATCCCCACCAACATCTCTTGGTTATCATCACGCTCCACGACTTTTCTAGCAATCCTTACGACAACCACAAGAGAACAAGCTATTATTCCCAATCTCTTAATCCATCTTCTCCAATTAAGCAAAAGGGAAAATTTTTATATTGTTACTTACATAATGGATCATTTCAATGAAGACAAGCTTCAAGATTTTTTTTTGTTTTGCATTTTTAATTTTCCACATAAGAATCATGTGTTTTTTTATAAATTTGTATTTTATCTATGTGTGTGCTAGTTCTTTATTCAAAATTATGACATTAAACTCTCTCTGCTATCATAAAAATTCTAATATGAATAACTTGGCATTGTTTATGGGAAAATCCACATCATCCCAAGCTTTATAAATATTTCTTTGAAGGAAGACAACTAATCATCTAATCAAGGACAATATAATATAACAAATGAATGTAACCCAAGTCTAACTATAGAGGATCGACTTTGTAAGTTGGAGTAACATCAAGCTTAAATCCTTTAGCTTTTATAAGATAATGTCAGACAGACAGTGTTAGTGTTGGGGAAGTAAACCAGGTGGCAAATAAAAACAAGAAAGAACAAATATAGAGAAAAAAAGAACACAAGGATTTAATGTGGAAATGCCCAAACTCGAGAAAAAACCAAGGAAACACACTACACCAATGAATTCACTATAAAAATTTGGAGATATTTGTGCATATCTCTTACTTTCTCACTCTCTCCATGCATCTCTTCCCTCTTACGCCATTATAATAATAAAACTAACAAAGAGATGCAATATAACCATTAAGGGATGCAACCCTTGGTGAAAAATGAGTTAAAAAATGCTAATCCACCTCGCAACATCGCAACGCCAAGTTTTGAGTGTTGTGGTATTCCACTCTCTAACTTATGTCTGTCTGACAACGTCGCAGCAACAGGGTCTAAACAGCGGAAGTGCTCCATCGTAGTGCGCCAATGCTCCATGGTAACACTATAATGCCCCATGGTAGCATCGAAGTGCCAGGATTTATAGCATCACAATGCTTCTCTCTCTATCTATCTTCAATCAAAGTATACAAATGTCGTAGTGCTCACATACACAGCGCAACAATATTGTATGGTAGTACAAAAAAAAATCTTTGCAAGGGAGGACCCTTTGCAACCCCCCAATGAGTTCAACCAATGGAAATAAAGTACAAAGGTAGTAGTACATTTCAATTGATTGACATAATCATATTCCACACAAAACTAATAGATAGGTTTATCTCAACATGATGAAGTTTCTCCTCCTTGATAACCTAACCCAAATCTCCTTGAAATTAGTAGTTCAACTTATCCTTCAAGTGTTACTCAATTGTTGTGCAAGGGTGCCAATTCAAGTTGACAAGACAAGTTTAGGCCTATCCCGAAGTTAACCCAATATGAATATGCTTGACCCAAACTCAAACCTTCATTATATGTGTCAAAATATTATATGAGACCTTAGGTCTGTTTTTTTTATTTTTATTAACCTTATAATTTATGGTTTGTGACCTTAGGTTTGGTTGATATCACTCTCTGACATCCTAATCCAGCAGAGTTTAAGTTATTTGTTATTGATTCTTATGATGAGTCTTGTAATCCTTACTGGCATATTAGCTACTATTGGATTATCATGCATATACAACAAGCTTTTAATGCACTTCTCTGCTAGGACTTCCCCACTATTGTTAAAGTTTGAGCTCATACTTGGTTATGCACTTTTGTAGGAAGAACTATCCATAACTTTGCCAACCTTATCAAGATTTTCATCAAGTAATTTATAGAAAAAAAATTTATTAAGGACTTATCTAATCTCTTTAGGATTTGTTAAAATAAGGATGAGGCTCTTAAGTAATAATTTTCAATATTTTTTTAGGAAACTCATAAATTATAAGAGCAAATTTTTACTGTTGTAAAGCACTTTTTAGGAGTTCCTCTCTAGATCTTTTTACTCCTCACTATGGGATATATAGTTTGCATTGACATGGATCTTGTTCATTAAATAGAAGCACAAATTAGCATTGATGAAGCCATCAATGCCCATTAAAAGTTGTTTTAATAGTTCTCAAATAAATATAAAAACATATAAGAAGAAACCGATTGACCTTTACAATAAAGAAACCAAAAGCAATCAAGAGATCAATGATATCATTCCCACCAAATTTTATGGCCTCCAAGATATAGCAAGTCACCTAATTACATCCTATTAAATATGTCCATAGGAAACATTTTAATGGAGATCTTGAATTATGAATACGTCACATGGCCAAAGCCACTAAACTAAATGATGGAAACCATTCCCAATATTATCATTACCATTATTCAAAAGGACATTACATTAAACAAAATCTTCATATAAAGGAAAAGATTGAATATTTGATATACCAATGAAACATAGGCCATTATTTATAAAAGTAATCCATAGATCTTCATCCTTATAATAAAGGATATCATAAGATTAATGGAAAAAAATATTAATTTTTTTAATATTATAATAGAAATGCCTCCACAACTTACCTATCCTCATATATAAAGAAGTTGTGCTCAAGAAAAATCAAATTATTTTTGATAGTTTTGAATTTAAGGGAATTTTTGGGACATTAAGGCAATTAAAACAAACTTACACACACATCGCATACGTAAGACTCAAGCCCAATATCTCTTAGTTGGTAGCCAAAACTCTCAATCAATAGACCAAAGTGAGCTGCATGGAATATATTTTTTATATCATGATTTTTAATCATCTTAGCTAAAATTAGAACATCAACTATTAATATTATAAAAAATTTGATTTAAATTGGTACTTTAATGAATCTTATATCTCTTTCTACCTTCATGAATCATAGATTAAACTATATTGAGCTCCAACTATATCCTCATGACATTCATGATTTTAGACAACACATTGCAAAGATTTAAGAACATTCACTATTCCAATCACCTCGGGTGAAACATTTTTAAAAACAACTCTTTTGATCGAATTTATGATAAATGACATTGGTTCAATAGATGACTTAATATTTAGTTGGTATTTATTATCTAATTTTATGTTGTTGCATTTATTTGTGACTTAAGGTTCAAGGTTTTGACACTTAGGGTATTGGAGAAATATGGTGTGATCAATCATTAGCTTTCTCATGCTAACTCAAACATGTCGAATAGAAATATCTCATCACTGAAATAGCCCAATGAAATTGAGCTCCTCACCTCACTAACTCCTCATCTCATAAGGCTTTTTAGAAGAATTTATGTCTCATAAATGTATAATCTTATTCTTTTGGAGGTAATTAATGATCCATCTTTTTTAAAGCCCATGAGGGCATATGGAAGATATGGTATCCACTCTATACCCCTATAAGTTATACAAATAAGGAAGCCACATTGGGAAGGTAGTATTAAATAGGGTTCTCAATAGAAAGATTTCATGAGGATAAGTAGTTGATATGGTCTTTAGTCGTCTAGAAAACTTTGATGATATAAGCTTTAGAAGGTATTTATTTTTTAAAACTAAAAATATTAAAATGCATAATCCAAATATATAAACTGCTTGGAATCACCCCCAAAGATCAAAAATAACCTAAAGAAGTGTACTCCAAAGTGTTTGGGAAAATTTTGGAAATTTTAATAATTTTTAATTATTTAATTAAGGCAAAAAGGTGATTTTTATTTAAAGTTAAAATAAGGTCCAAATTAAAGTCCAATTAAAGGGATTTAATTATATGAGATTAATCATTAAAATCTGAAGAGTTTGAGGTATTATGGATAATTTTCTGAGTTAAAATGGATTTATTATAATTTTCAAAAGTTATCGAGGCTTAATTAACATGTAAATTAATATTTATTAATTAAAGGGTTTAAATGGTCCTATAATTTTTTTAAGTTTGATAGATGGGTCTTTAATTATTGTCCTTAGGGTATCACTATGTTAAATAGGTTTAAATCAAATGTTCAAGACTAACCCTTGGCATAATATGCAAGAAAATACATAAAAATAGTAAACACATCAATCCTAATATTTAGAAAAGCTTAAGATAAGTGCTCGTACATCCTATACATGCGAAAGAACACAAAAAAAGAATAATAAGTGCAATTAATGGTATGATTAGTGAATGATGAGGCTCAATCATCTATTAATTCACCTCCCCATGAATACTATTCATATGCATAATTAATGTTTAAAATGACATGAATAGATCTCCCCAAAATTAGGAATATAATAATATATGTAATTTTAAAATTACATATATATATATATGCTAATTAAAAATAGTTTAATGTTCATATTTATGGAAGATCCACTTACCACCCAAGAAAGTTCCAAACTAATTTTTAATTTTTAAATAATTAGTAATAAATTAATTATTTAAATAATAATTAAATAATACAAATAATCAAATAACACAGAAAAATACTAGAAGAATATATTTTAATATATGAAAATATTTTAAAAAATACATATTCTTTTGAAAAATATGAGATATTATATGTCAAAATCAGATTTAAAATAAACTAGATATGAATTAGTAAAGTTTTAAGGTAATTAAAAGTAATTTTAAAATAATTTAAAACAATAGATATTAAAAAATGATTATCAAATTAAATTAAGTTAAATATTAAAGCTCCTGTAAATTTAGAATAATAATTAATATTTAAAATTATTTAAAATATACATAATATTTTTAATCAAAATTAATTTTAAATTAAAGCGGAGATTTTTATTAAAATTTAGATATAAAACACATAATTTTTGGATTAAAATATAATTTATAATATTTTTTTAAAAGAATTCTTATTTAAAAACACATTTAAAACAAATTTAAAACCTAATTAACCATAAATTTGGCGGTGGGCAACGTGGCAATCCATGATTGGCCTAAGCAAACCGTGGTAATCATTGGCGGTGACATAATCATTGCACCGCCATCTAATGATTTTCGCAATTACTGGTCGCAGATAGTGCCCACTAATCCACGTCAGATCTCGATCTTGGTCGTTGGATCTATGCGATTTGAAATGAGCAGTGGATATCACATCGGACGAAGGGAATAACTGCGTGATTGGATCCACTGTTTAGTAGGTCCGCGGAGTGGCGAGATTAAAGTCGTTGATCTGATGATCAACAACTCAGAGAAAGGGACATTTCATGCAGAGTTTAACCGAATAGAAACAAAAATGCCTCGTTCTCTCAACCCACTTAATGAAATCACTTGAAATTTGAAACTTAGATCAAGCTAATGAACAAAATTAATAGGGAAACAATTTCGTGGTTTGAAATTCAGTGCTTAAGAAGATATATAAATCTAAGTGTTTGACCTAATGTAAGGGTTTTTGAGAGATTATACCATGGGATTTTGGAAAAATTTTGAAACATCTGAGCTTATAGACTATCCTCATATGTTTCTGTAGTTGAACTCGAAGCTTAAAACATCCCCGAATAGAAGATATGAGCCTTGGATGAATTTGAGGTTAGTGACTGCTGGAGGCTCGCCGGCGTCTGTTTGGATCGGTCCACTTAGGTGGAGAAAGGTGCGGAGAGGTTTTTGGAACTCGCCAAAGGGAAAAATCCCGGTCTTGGGGGCTCTTTTGAGGAAATAGAATGCAAGCCCCCTCTAAAAGAAACACTAACACCCTTATATATTACCCTAGCAGTTTGATGAACGACTAAGATCATATTTAGGGTTAATTAGGGTGGGATTGAGCTCAAGTGGTCATAGCCTTGCTTAAGGGATGATTAGGAATGAATTAAAGGCATTTAAAAGGTTTAAATTGACCTAAAGAGCTCAAATTTGATCTAATTAAGGCTTGGGTTAACCAAGTCAATGGTTGACCTAGTCAACCAGTCAATTAGGTCCAAGGAGAAAGGGGTTTGAGCTTAGGATGGCTTTGAATTGAATTGAATTTGATTTAGACCCATTTAGGCTAATTTGGTCAACCTGGGTTGACCTGGTCAACTAGGTTGACCCAAGATATGGGTCAGGGACCAATGGGTTGAGTCTGACCCACTGAGTCCAAAGGAGGTTGGAATTGAGCTTGAGAAGCCATGAAATTGATTTGAGATCAAATAGAAGCAGTTTGGGTCAATTTGGGACCCAGGGCCTGGGTCTAGGCTCTATAGACTAGGTTTGACCCATTGAACACACAGGAGATGGTCTTGGGGCCTGGCTTGGTCAGTTTGACCAAGTCAAGGCCTTTGACCCAGAGTTTGGAGAAAAACAAGATCAAATATTAACATAATATAGTGATATGAATGAACTGATGGAAAGTTGAAAACACCATAGTAAAGTTGGATGTCTTGCCTTATTAAATCTTATACTAAAGCATATATACATTGATAGATTTAAAGAATTGTACAATGCATATATAACATTGATAGATAGATCATGATGTGTACAAATACATGTATTGACAGCATATAATGGATGATTTATAATAGTTGTTATGATTCTTTATTGATTTGTGAATGCTTTTAGTATGATTACTTTACGGATTTATGATTTTTGTATTGATTCTTTGATATGATTTCTTATTTTTGTTATAGATCATTACGAATGATAAATGGTCATTGATGAGATTGAATGCTATTGATTATATTAACTGAATTGAGCATTCATATTGATCCTTTAAACCTTACATTGGAAGCATTAGTAAATTTGAGTTACTATTGGGCTTTATAGCTCATTATATGAATTTTATTTATTTCATGTGAGTAAAGGGATCAAGATCAGGTAGAGTGAGGTTGATAGAGGTTCTTAAGACTTATGTTAAATCAATTTGGCTAATTTGAAGTGTTAGATCCTATTGCGATTACGTGGGTCAAAAGATCTAATTAAGCTACTCCAAAGGTCTATTAGGCTCAATTAGGTCCTATTAACTCTATTAGGACCTATTAAGATAGCTAGGGTTGGGTCTTATTGGCTTAATTTTGTTTAAATTAGGGCTTAGAGTGTCCTAGCATGGTCCAATGATTAACTAAGCTCAATTCAATTATATTTTGATGTAAGAACCTTAGAAAAAAAGGTTTGTTTAATCAACTGTATCAATTAGTTCAAAACTAATAATTGAATATAAGAACTTAGGGATTTGGGGTATAATTTTGACTATAGTAGATTTAGGGGTATTCTATCTCCATTCATAGTGGTTTAGTTAGATTAAAAATCTAATGATATAATAGTTAATTACAATCATACCATTGTAACTAAACCATTGGGGAAGGAGGACTGCTCACACCACAAGGATTAATTGGAGTTAAACTAGGATTAGATCTAACCTTGGGCTAGCTTTTGTTAAACTTAGTAAAAAAAGAAGTCTGAGATCATGATTTGAAAGATATAGAGTCTCTTTTTGTTAACATCATTTTAGGATTTGGTTTTAATTAGCTTGGCCTATGGGTTGAGCAAGGTTTATGGCTTAGTTAAACTATGATTCAACTTAAGAATGAGTTAGGTAATGTAATTGAATTGAACTCAAAGATGAGAAATAGCTTAAATCATCTCTTTGATGATTTAAAGGATCAAGGAAAGGTTATTAAACTTAGCCAAGTGCAAGTAACTAAGATTAAGAATGGCCAACTACATATAACATGAAAAGCAACATTAGGTTATTTGGAAAACCAAAGACCAAGTCCAAATTTAATTCAAGGACACTACTGCATAAGATATAAAGAGAACTTAGGCCCAATAGAATAGGTCCAACCTAAGCTAGAGCTCAATGAGTCTACTCCAAGGGAATGGATTTCCCATTATATATAATAGCACCGGAGTAAGCTAATGGTTTCAAGGAAAACCACTAAGACAATAGACTTTTGAACTAACCTAGTGTAATATAGAAGGATTCAAATGCATAAAGCAAGCTTATAATGATCTAGAATTTTTTAAAGTTCAGCTTGATTTGAGATTTAAATTATTCGGGGTTTAACTAAGTCAACTCTATGGAGATGTCCACCTAGAAAAAAAACTTAGCATGGTTAACACTACAAAGCGTAAGGATAATGAATACAACTATTAGATCAATCCTAGCAAAACTTAAGCCTTATTATAAAAAAGGGAAATAGATGCCTAAGAATGTAGAAGATTAATTGTAGAAATGAAAATCAAGGACATGATCTTGTAAAAGCGGAGGATGATAGATTAGATGATGATGTGTGTAGATATGAAATCGACTAATTAACTTATGAGTAAGTGGCTATGCAACAACACTCAAGGAGGTTTGCAACCGAGGTGCCAAAGACACATGAATGTGAGGGATGCAGAAGGCAGGCGGCGTAGGTTTTCCCTAAAATGTATTGGGAGTATGGAGGCTCAAGTCAATGATATGCATGCATAATAGAGAGGTGGAGGTAGATAAAAGTATTGCCTAAAAGCTTATGAGGGATGCTGTGTTGGACAAAATAGTGACATAAAGGCATAACCAATGTGCCCAAGATGAGCACATGAGGAATTAGAGAACAAGAGTAAGAAGTAGAGGTAGCTCATGGCAAGCTCACAAATGAAAGATGTCTGAGACTAAGAGTTGCATGATTATTAATAATCTTGCTCTAATACTATGTTAGAGGGGACAAAGAATTGTATATATAGGATCACATCGTGTCATTCCACAATAAGTAAATATGTGTCTATACATAAACAAGAGAACAACAAAGCCTTTATCCCACTATGTGGGTCAGTTACATGAATCCTTTTTCTTCATCGTGCACTGTTAAACATTAAATTCTCATTTAAATCTAATAAATAAAGGTCATTTCTAATATTTTCAAACCATGTCATTTTAGTTCTACGTCTACCTTTCTTACATAAGTCAAATCTAATACATCTAATTTTCTAACCGTGTCATCAGAAGGCCTTCTTTTTATGTGACCAAATCATCTAAGGCGACTCTCTCTAATCTTATCCTTCACTGGAGCTACTCCAACCTTTCACGTATATGCTCATTTCGTATCATGTCTCTAAGAGTAAAGCCACTCATCCACCTGAGTCTCTGCAACACTTAAGTTAATATATTATGCTTCTCTTTTAATGGCCAACATTATGCACCATAAAGCATTGTAGGTCTAATTAACAACCATCTTATAGAAGTTTTCCTTAAGTTTGAGGGGAACTTTTCTATCACCCAACAAGCCTGACGCATTCTCTACTTCAACCATCCAACTTGAACTCCATTTATAATATTCCATCTATTTCACGATCACTCTGAACAATAGACCCAAGATATCTATACATAAACAAGAGAAGATAATAATAATAAAAAAATGATAAAAAAGGAATATTATTAACAATGAGAAAATAGAGATATGATAAAAGTATCAATCTACTTTTTTATAAATCCATCTCATCTTAAAGCCGAATATAATCCAGCATAGCTAAACATAACCCTAATGCAATTATTTAGTTCCAACTCATTAATCAATTGGAACATAAAACAAAAGCTATACATATCAACTCTAGCGCTAAATACTTTTATCACTTTGATCTCACTGTTTGGTGCTAAAAAAGCTAAATATTACTGCTAAACATGAAGTCCAGCTCCACGCCAAAATAATTTCAAATTGCAGACCAACATTATTAAAGCTGCTTTTAAATATTCTCAATCCAAAAAATAAGCCAGGAACAAATTTATATCAATTTTTATGGAAGCCTAGCTAACATCATTTGGTGCAGAACAATCAGCATCTGTAGAAGAAGAACCTCAACCATCTGCTTATATAAAATTGAATCCCAAATAGCTGCAATAGCCTCCACTTCAAAAACATAAAGGCAGATAGAGAGCAAAATGAATAAAACTATTGTAGAGTATAACTTGATTGCCAATTCAGTAACCGGAAACTCAGGAGCTCTGTTTACCAAACTTCACACATATTTTTCCAGATATCACTTAAAAGAAGCATCACTAGCAGTTATAACTCTGCTGCATTACACTGCTAAGCATGTGAAGATAAAGCAGTCCTTCCAACTTTCCCCATTAGACTTTGTTTGGGACGGTTTTCTTCTTGCTTTCTGAAATAACTTTTTAGTACAAAAATTTTTTGAATTTGAAATTTTTGTACTAGAAAGCAGTTTTAGAAGCAGTACAAAAGCTGTCCCAAAGAATGAGACTAAGGCTTCATTTGGGACTGCTTTTGTATTGCTTTTTGAAGCAATAAAAAAGCTGTCCCAAACGAAGCCTTAGTCTCATTCTTCTTCTTCCTCCTCAAAGAAGCTAGAACCTACACAAACTATTCACAAGTCTTCCCTCCTTTCCTTTTAATTTCAGATATCACATAATTTTTATATGTTTACATATCTAATACTTATATGATCCAATATAGAGATAACATAAAATCAAAGACCTATTATTCTAAAAAAAAATATAACACAAGATTACATAGAAAGAAGCAATTAATCAAATAGTCCCTGTTAGTCAATAGTTGAAGCTGCTAAGGAAAATGAGCTGTAAAAATTCATTACACATGCTCTTGTCTGTGGTTGCTTGGGAAGGCGCATTATATTTGATGTGGCTATAAGTGAAAGCTTTGTCAGAACATTTAGTTTCTTCACTACAATTCATAGGACAGATAAATTTTGCATAAAAAAACATTTGGTGGGCACAATAGCATTGATCCATGCAGCATAAAAATCAAGACATCTTTTCATTTGCGCTGAGTTTTATTAAGATAGTAATAAATTTTGAATAAAAGTTAAAAATACATTGGAGATTAGAAAAATATGATATATTAGTTTATGTGATTCATTGAAATTCACTTATTTCTCAGTGATTTGAAGTAGTAGTACATCAAGATCTTTCTTGGTATAAATTTAAAGATAAAAGTAGAAATATCATTTTCTCTATCAATGAATAAGAGAATATAACCACCAACTATAAAGATGTGGTTTGAACTAGAAGAAGAAGAAGAAATCATTGTTGCTATTACTTTCTCCCTTTTATTACTTAGAAAGCTTCTCCCTAGCATGTCGAAAGCTTTTTCATTTGATGGAACTAAAACAAGTAACATCTTTAGGCTTCATTTGGGACAACTTTCTTACTACTTTTTAAAACGGCTTTCTAGTAAAGAGCTGCTTTAAGAAGCAGTAATAAAGTTGTCCCAAATAAAGCCTTAATCCTCTTAAAAAAGCAAAAGATTGATTGACTTGTGATTGCAAGATATAAATTCTTCGCTCAAAAGCTATTTATAGTGATAACAGAAAATGAGTTTTAAGATATAAAATGTATTACAAGATCTTTCAAAGCCTACAAATGTTCTCACAAGATCTAAGAAATTTAAGAAATGGTCTCTTAAAGTTTTTTATATTAAAATAAGATCTCATAACCGATGAAAACTAATCAGTTAAAATTTTGTATTTAAAAAATGATTCAATCATATCTTACGAAAATTTTATCTAGAAAAAAATTTAGCTCCACATGATTAATAGAATTCAAATAGCATAGAATTATAGAAACACCACCTAACAGAGCAGAAGAATCCGAGTTCTTAACAGGTTATATCTTCTATTTCAATTCCGTTTTAGATCATTGATGATAAATTATGGCAGTAAACTATTAAAACAGCAATGAAGAGCTCCATATCAGTAAATATGGTAACTACCAGTAGCACACAGGACAAGTCTCACGAATGTTGGGTCCCAAGCAGTGGCATGTATTGGCCCTTTCTGAAGAGTTACATAGTGTCATTTGCTCCAAGATAAACAAACTGAGAAACATATTTTTCAAAATATCTGATGTAGAGAACAGGTTATTTTTGTGCTTTTGTTTTGCTTGACCGACTCAGAAGACTAGGCCTTTGTTTGGGACGGTTTTTTTTGTTGCTTCTTAAAGCAGTTTTTTAGTTAAAAAATTAAATTTTTATACTAAAAAACTGTTTTAAAAAGTAACAAGAAAATTGTCCCAAACGAAGCCCTAGAATTGAAGATAATAGGAGTTCGGAGAAGAAGCAGTTGGACAAATGTAGCAAACACTATAATACAACATTCTAAAGAAGAGAGAGAATACCGTAGGTGGTGAGGGGGGATAAATTATATAGAGAGAGGAGAGAGAATATAGGAGATAGTCATAAATTTCGTTCAATCAATCAATAATAATTCAAGTAGCAGCCGTTCAATTCATAAATTATAAAACAAGCCCGTTATAGGGATGTATGTTCATATTTAGGGTTCAAGACTTCCTACCAAGAACTAGTCTCCACAATAGTTACTCTATTGAGATCGAAGCCCTCTACATTAAGACTTTGTTTGGGACGGCTTTTTTTACTGCTTCTTGAAGCAGCTTTTTAGTACAAAAAATTTAATTTTTATACTAAAAAACTGCTTCAAGAAGTAGTAAAAAAGCCGTCACAAACGAAACCTAAGAAGATCACTATGTTCTAATTGATATGCAAGTCTCGAGATCGATGGCATGTATGTTTGTATCCCTCATGTTCTTCACATTGAGACATATATAAAACTTTTGTTATTGGAGAATAAATATACTTACAAATCAATAATTAGTTGAATTTTAGTTATGTTTTATCCTTTCAGTCGTGCTTTCATGTTCAATTTTTTGTTGCACGTTAACAGATGTTTTAATGCTCATATTAAAATGTTATATGATGTGTAGATAGCTTTATGCCTTTATCATGCTAGTTCTTGATTAAGCTCTTTACACATGACAGGATATATTTTCCAAGTTACTAATTGTCTTAACTGATATACAAATTAGATCTTGTCCATGTAATGTCTGTTGTATTAATATGAAATAAGCTTAATCATATTTTTAATAAATTAATTGTATAATGTTTGCTAGGGATATATATAAAATGAATATGCTTGTATGTAATGGATGTAACTGTCAGTTGCAAACCTTGTTGATATGATTGGTTTGTTATCTCTACATTTTTTATAAAATGATGACTTTTTTGGATGTTATTAGACTGCACTAGGTGGGTGAATATGTAATATTTTGATAAATGTTTGACGAGTATTTTTTGTAATTGTGATAATGAATTGTTTGATCATCTTATTTCAGTGTTTGAAACTTACTTTATGAGTTATTGTAGAATAATTGACAGTAGATGGTATTTTTTTATCTGTGCTACAGGTTTCCAGTGAATTTCGGATGAATTTTTTGTTAGAAATTCGATACGACGAATTTTGAACGAGATGATAGCGGCTTATTCGTCGGAAAAACCGGTTTTTCTTTTGTAAACCCATTGAAAATCCACCAGAAATCCATCAGAACCATTTCTATCGGAGAGAAATAGTTGCAAATAACTTTCTGATGCTCAATTCACTGGCGGAATATAATCCGGCGGGAAATACAACAGTATTTCTTGTAGCGAATGTTTGATGTAATTACACACTAATATACGTGCTAGCATATAAAAGTATTGATATTGTTTTCCATATGAATGATTATTAACATCATTTGTTAGTATTTTTATTCATTCATATCATATACTATTATCCACTCTAATTCCATGTAATGAAATTTATTATACTGATACTAAATTAGAAATCACGCATCTTCTATTACTTGATTCCATGTATCTTATCACTAATGCTTTAATGAATAGAGCTGATCAACTAAATTTCCATGACAAACTCTTTTGTTGTTATCTTTTCACTTAGCAGGTCCAACCAAGTTGATTAATGAATTAATCATCACAGTATAAGAGCTAGCAAAAATTCCAGCCATAGTTATTTTATTGATTTGATATTTCTGCTCTCCACGTAGTGCGATAAAGACTTCTTCTTGTCGTTATTGATATTTCTTCCTAAACTATAGTTCTTTGGGTTTTGAATTAGTTATTGCATTTGTGCTTATTTTCTTTCAATTAGTTGAAATTCATCAGTGGCCAAATATTAGATAAACATGCAGCATGTGTCCTCCATTATTCCATGGAAGTTGCTTGATATAGATGCCATAAAGAACAGAAAAAAGTTTCTACTCGTAGCTACTGATGGAGATAGGAAGGCAAATGGTTGGAAATTTAATGACTGTATATGCAATGTCCCTCATCTGTTTTTTTTTTTTGGAACAGGGTATCCACCCGCTGCCACTCCTGAAAATGTGCTTGGCAGCGTGACTAATCATCGGCAGATTTAGAAGAGGCACCCACACCCTAGAAACCTTCTGGCCCGCATGCACTTGATTGGGTCCCACTTAAGAGGCACTGCCGCTCGAGGGGAATCAAGCACGGGTTGGAGGGTTCCCAACCGTTTTCGCCCACCAATCAAGCTAAGCAACGGTGGGTGTCCCTCGTCTGTTCTTTTAAAATTGGCAGTACAACTGATCCTTTTCCTTAGCTATAGCAAGCCAAGTCATGTGCAAATAAGTTTGCTTTCTGTGACAAGCCTGCCATTGCATTTATTATCAGCTCAATACTTGTAGATCTAAGGAATAAGATTGACTGAGCTGAGGGAGTTTGAGGACTGCAATAATAGTACTTGCATGCTTGTGCTGCAATAATAATATTCCCATATAGAATTCAGTTCAATTGCCAGATGAGTTTGTTTGGCCATAATTGGAGGAAATTCTTTAGAGCTACCATTTGCTGAGTTTAGTTTAATTAAGCACAGAGAATATATTTCAAATGGATTCATTTTGTTCCTTTTTCTAACATATAAAAGATAATAATTACTTCAGCTTTCCCCATAATAATCAACTTGTAAAACATTTTTGCTCCACAAACACTTAGTCAATGATGCCATTTTAATGAGAAAGAACAAATATTTCTTTCATTTGCATGTGCAGATGCCAAAGCAGTCTTAGCAAGAGAGAAGAAATGTTTATTTCAGTAGGCTAGTGGAAATAAGGTAGAAAAAAATTGGAAAAATTTGTTTAAGGAGAACCCATGGGAATTCTTGCCATCCACATATATGTTGGAATTTTTTTGGTTGATAAATTATCATGAAGAACAGAAGTGAACGGTTCCTTGACAAAATAAACATTTTTATGTAAATTTTGCATTATGGGAGAATTATTTATTTTTGATGGAGAAATTTGTCGGAAATCTATATATTTTCGTTGGAAATTTTATTATATGTAGAATTTTAAACTATAGGTAAAAACTCATTGAAAATGCCTTCCAACGGCTATTTTACACCTAGTAAAGAATTCTGATAAATTTTTTATGAATTAGTCATTATATATTGAGTCTAAAAAATTCGTGATAAAAAGATATTTTTCGACGAATCACCAGCAAACTGTCATCCAAAAATTTGGTGGCCCAGTCCACCGCTAAGTTCCAAAAATTTAATCACAACATTCCACTGGCTAGCTATTTTTTATTCGAGTAATTATCATTTTTGAAGAATTTTTTATATTAAACCATTACATAAATAAAAAAGTTAGTATTATTCATGTGCTATTAACCAAAAAATAAAAAATAAAAAAAATAAAAAAATGTGCTATTAACCATCCAAAAATAACACAAATAATATACCACAATGATTTCAACATAAGTATGCATATTAAACTATCTAAAACATCACAACAAATAGATAGTATACAATAATGTTTGATATGAAATAATAAATAGAAAAAAGTCATTTTAGTAGCACAAGCAGTAAGTTTTCAAACAATTATATTATTACAAATGCCACTTTTTATACTAGATATCAAAAGTACCCATCTTTCTAGTCTCTAACTCCTCAATAGTATTTTTTAATAGAGCTAGATTTTGTTTTCTTATTTTCTTATTTTATTTTTTTATTTTTAAAATTTTTAAATTTTTATTTTTTATGTTTTTTACGGAACTAGATATGTTAGAGGATTGTGCTTCATATTGCAAAACATGTGAGTCTAAGCCATAAACCCTTCCATTCTATATTCCTTCTATTACTTGAGGACATAAATTGAAGTTTGATTACTAGGTTGATCCATCAAAGGACTCCTCTCCTGGAGCAATTATTACGTCCGGTCAAATCCGAACGTATCCAAATGTATACCGAGCAATACCGAGTTTTAGGTGACGTGGCGCGTGGTTATTGGTCTATAAACGCATTCGGTGACCGGACGTAATAATTGCTCCCTCTCCTAGGGAAGTCTGACTCTAGAGAACTCAAAGATTAATAAAATAGACAAATTTATAAATAAATTGAAGTTTGATTTATAGGTTTGTACTTCTATGACTTTTAAAAGGAGAAGGCAATAAGTTTTGGGGATTTTAATGAGTTAGCTTGGGCTTATGTTGGATTTCCATGTTATTATTGATGATCAATTTAGAGAAAGATAAATGGGCCGTTAGTTAATATTTATTGGCATCATTAAAAATAAAATTTCTAAGAAGAATAAAAGCTTCATTATGCATCGTGTGTCTTCAGTATCCTAATTTAACTAAAAATAAAAGTTTTTAATAATGAATGAAGCTTATAATAAATTTTATTTGGTTGACAAAATATCCACTATCGAAAAATAAACTTACACATCAATTTTAGCGGCGATTTTAATGTTTGCAAAATAAAAAAATCAATGATATTTAAATCATTGTAGTTGTCATATGCTATAACCAAGGGCATAATCGGTCTCTCTTTTGAGGGTGGACAATCATTGGCGGAGCCAAGGGGGGAGCAAGGGGGGGCACGTGCCCCCTCTAAAAAATTGAAAAAATTTATATATAGGGAATATAGAGATAAAATCAAGTTGGAAACTTCAAAAATTAAATCGGAGACCATATGAACTCCGATTTCAGCAAACTTACAATCGAACTGAACGTCTCGAAAATGCGAACACAACGGCACCAAATTCGACTCAATCCGAACCCAAATAACTCCAAATCAAAGACTCAAAGCATATTTAGAAGGTTTAAACCATAATTTGGATTATCAAAAGGTTTCCAAACATGTCATGCTTATAGTCGAATTGAGCGGCTAGACGAGACGAATCCAATGAGCCCAAGATTGCTGAATTCTGATATCACTATGACATTTAAATGTCCAATAAATGGTCCACGATCAAGAGTTTTAAGATCGGCCGTCCATTCAAATCACTCCCAATTTAATTTCCTATTCATTTACATTTTTTTTTCTAGGTTGATATTAGCTTAATCCTGTATTGATTCGATCTTAAAGATATTTTATGATTTATTTTTGTGCAATGAGATTTTTAATATCACGTATTTAGTTAATATATTGAACTCGTTCTAGCAGTAATCAAATGATTTAATGATTGGAAGTCATTTTGTGAAGAAAAATATATACTAATTCACTATCAAAGTTTTATCATTTTTAAAACTGACTATTTTGATCCCAAATCCGGATGTAAAAATTTGAAGGAAAAAAAAAAATTTAGGCCCCCCTTAAATATATTTTCTGGTTAAGCAAGAAGTCAAACAATAATTATTTGGGATAACTTTTTTAATGCTTCTTAAAGAAGCTATATAGTATAAAATTTTTAATTTTTGTACTAAAATTTTGCTTCAAGAAGCAATAAGAAAGTAGTTCTAAACAAAGCCTTAATGTAAGGTTGTAATTTATTTGTGTTGCGTCTTGGAATATTCAAGGCGGTAGAGAGTGATCATATAGTATAACATCTTAGTTTGTACGAAGATATAATACATAAATAAATAAGATTGTATAGTTATAGCGTTCATAAGAGACACCATACTTTTTTACGTAGAAATCCCTAAAAATGGAGAAAAACTATGGGGTCTGGCCTAGTTTGAATTAATTCACCAGTATTTTAAATTGATTACAAATGAGGCCCTTCCTTAGGAGGAAGGCCTTGGCTTGATGTAGCAAATATACATCATATAGAGTACATTATATGCTAGTAGTTGGAAGAATAAGTGCTGATATGTTTGATTGGGCGGCAGGATCATAGTTGGGTAGCGATGTAGGTCAGAAAGATCTTAATCGGATGAAGGTGGTCGACTGGTCGGAAAGACCATGGTCGGGGGGGGGGGCGAGAATAGGAGGACCGTAGCAAGGCGATATGAAGGACCGTACTCGGTGGGCGACGATGGTTGGAAGGACTGTAGTCGGGTGGGCGACAGATGGTAAGAGGATTGTAGTCGGTGGCAGATGGATGTCAGAAGGATCGTAGTTGTTGATGGTAATTGATAGGACCGTAATCAGTGGGCGATGGAGATTAAAAAAGACCGTAATTGAGCAACGATGGCTGAAAGGATTGTAGTCGGCGGGAGATGGAAGTCAAAAGGACTGTAGTTGGCATGCGATAAAGGTCAGAAAGGGCCTTAGTTGGTGGACGATGGTCGGGAAGAACTCTGGAGGTGGTTAACGGACGAGCGGAAGTTTGACGGGTGATAGGGAAGAACTCCACTAGTGGTCGGTGGATAGGCAGAAGTCTGACAGTGGTCGGGAAGAGCTCCAGTGGTTGTCGACAGACTAGTGGAAGTCCATTGGTGGTCGGAAAGAATTCCAGCTGTGTTCATCGGACTGGCGAAAGTCTTATAGTGGTCGGAAAGAACTTTGGTGGTGGTCGACGAACGGGCGGAAGTCCGACGATGGTCAGAAAGAACTCCAGTGGAGGTCGATAAACTGTTGGAAGTCTATTGGTGATTGACAAATGGGTGAAAGTCTGATGGTGGCCGAGAAGAACTGCAGTTTTCGACGAACGGGCAGAAGTCCGGTCGTGGTTGATGAACAGGCGGAAGTTTGATGGTGGTCGAGAATAACTCTGGCGATGGTTGACAACAGGGTGAAAGTCCGGCCATGCTCGATGAACAAGTGGAAGTCCGACGGTGGTCAACGAATGGGCGGAAGTCTGATCGTGGTCAACGAACATGCAAAAGTCTTGCGGTGGTTGACGAACGGGTGGAAGTTTGGCAGTGGTCGGCGATGAGGAAGCTCACAAATTCTTCCATTATATTCCTTCTTTCTTCCTCTTCTTCCTCTTCTTCCTCTTCTTCCTCCCCTCTCATGAAAACAATTGGGGCGATTTATAGTTTTTTTTTATAGTGATATGTCTTATAAATATGGGGAAGATCAAGGTCAAAATGAGAGTGGTTTGAATGAGCAGCCGATATTGATCTCTTTGATCGAGGACTATTTGTTGATCATTTGAATGTCTTAATGATAACAGAATTCGACGATTCTCGTTGAGTCGCTCGATTTGACTATAAGCATGTGATGTTTGGAATTCGTTTGGTAGTTCAAATTATGCTTTGAACCATTCAAATATGCTTTGGACTCTTGATTTGAGCTCAGATTAGACTGATTTTGGTGTCGTTGGGTTCGTCTCACCGAGATGTTCAATTTGACAATAATTTTGATGAAGTAGGAATTAGGATGGCCCCAATATAAATATTTTGAAGCCTCCAATTCATATTTGCATCGAAATTCGTGCTCTGATCAAGACGATTTTTCGTAACATATCAATTTGGATATGATTAAATTAATCCCGCTTGTCTAAGGCGGTCATTTTTACATCATTAATTATATTTTGATTAAATTATTTATACTATTGATGATATTAATTAATCCCACTCATCGAGTCAGATTAACAAGATAATGAGGGATGCTAAAATGCTCAATAATCAAAATTTACTTGGAAATTGACTTAACTTTAAATTTGGTAAGTGGTTTATTAATTAAGGGCTTTGGGAATTTATCAAGTGGTTTATGGAATAAAGGCATTGGGAAGATTCTATCTTGGGGTGCAAATGAGTTTGTTGAGTCGACTATTTGTCTAATTGATTTAAGCTCGTTTAATTTTTATTGAGCTCGAGCTCGAGCTTATTTAATGTTCGAAAAAATTATTAGGCTTGAGCTCGGCATGATTACGTAGCTCGTTAGGAAAGCTCGAGCCTGACTCAAGATATAATTAAAAATGTTTAGTATATATTTTGTTATAGTATTCTGAAATTTATTTTGAAATATATTTTAATTTAAACGAGCGGCTCGTCAAGCTTACGAGTTGAGCAGAATCGAGCTATGCTTCAGTGTAGGTTCGAGCTCGAACACGTAGCTCGATAAGCTTACCTCATGAGCTTGTTAAGGAGTCGTGTTCGACCCTACTCGCAAGCCGACTCAGCTCACTTGCAACCTTAGTTAAAAAAAATTTCAATTCAATTCAAAAGCAGAATATAAAGACTTAAACAAGCCCAAAGATATATTAGGTGAATGGAAAGCTTAAACGCTTAAGCTTATCTCACTAAATTTAAAGTTCATTTAAATGAACTTAATCATCATTAAAATTAAAATCATAATTAAAAACATTTCTAAGCTTATATTTTCTAAGTAATTAAAACTATCTTTCCAAACTGGTAATGCATACTTTTTCATACTTCAATAAATTTAAATTAAAATAAATCTAATATTCATTAAAAATGAATTTAAGCATAGTTACATGTTGAGTTAAGCGGATAAATTAAAGCCCAAATGCCTGATAATGATTTTTTTCTGCTTATCAACTTAGACAACTAATCTTTCTCACCTTTCATAAGCTCACTTAAACTCAAACCTTTCATCAATTGGCTTACGTTATATGAATTTAACTTAGTTTAAGCTCCCGACAAACGAGATTTAGGTTTCATTTGAGACAATTTTTTTAATATTTTTTAAATCATCTTTCTAGTACAAATATTTTCTGAACTCAAAATTTTTGTACTAAAAAATTGCTTTAAAATGCAATAAAAAAGTTGTCCAAAACGAAGTCTTAAATTAAAATGCTTAAGTAGTTAAGCTTATATTTCATGATTGTTGCATGTTAGAATATTAAAAGTAATAGAAATAAACCATTTTCTGTCTTAGTTTTATACTAAAGCCCTACAGACAAATAAAAGAGCAATTGCAAGTGACACCAGAGATTTAAAAAGTTGCAAGGCTTGACCTAATTGAAATGATTCTATTAGTATTTATTATCAATTACAAATGATGTCATTCCCTATAAATTACGAACACGTTGATAAAACATAATAAATATGAATTATAAAGAATGAATTCAATGATAGAAGTTAGAAGAGTCTTGTAGCAAGGAAGTCATATTCAAGAGATCATTTGTTGTATTAATGAGCTTATAGGTGAAGGTGTGCATCGATACGATGATGCGCATCAACCTTATGGCTGATTTTATGCATTAATGTTGTTAAAGATGGCAAATGACAAAGCAGTGACCATCAGTGCTGATGTTTGACGGTGTGTATCGATCTGATAGGAGATGACATGCATTGATATAATTGGTGATAGTGGGAGATGAAGCGATATACGTGGTGAGGATACCATAGTGGTTGGGAATGGTTGAGAGACTATAGTCGAACGAAGGTGGTCAAAAGATCATAATCAGGCAATGTTGGTCAAAAAATTATAGGTGGATGATGGTGATTTGAGTATCGTAGTTGGACAATGATGATTAGAGTATTGTATTTGCTTAACTACAGTCCTCTTACCATCATTACCTTATTATGGTCATCCAATTGCCATCAAACTATTATGATCCCCAGAACACCATCACCTTACTATAATTTCTTCACCATTATCACCCGACTACGTACCTTCAAGCACCATCACCTAAATTAAAATAAATCTAATATTCATTAAAAATGAATTTAAGCATAGTTACATGTTGAGTTAAGCGGATAAATTAAAGCCCAAATGCCTGATAATGATTTTTTTTCTGCTTATCAACTTAGACAACTAATCTTTCTCACCTTTCATAAGCTCACTTAAACTCAAACCTTTCATCAATTGGCTTACGTTATATTAATTTAACTTAGTTTAAGCTCCTGACAAACGAGATTTAGGTTTCATTTGAGACAATTTTATTAATACTTTTTAAATCATCTTTTTAGTACAAATATTTTCTGAACTCAAAATTTTTGTACTAAAAAATTGCTTTAAAATGCAATAAAAAAGTTGTCCAAAACGAAGTCTTAAATTAAAGTGCTTAAGTAGTTAAGCTTATATTTCATGGTTGTTGCATGTTAGAATATTAAAAGTAATAGAAAGAAACCATTTTCTGTCTTAGTTTTGTACTAAAGCCCTACAGACAAATAAAAGAGCAATTGCAAGTGACACCAGAGATTTAAAAAGTTGCAAGGCTTGACCTAGTTGAAATGGTTCTATTAGTATTTATTATCAATTACAAATGATGTCATTCCCTATAAATTACGAACACGTTGATGTAACATAATAAATATGAATTATGAAGAATGAATTCAATGATAGAAGTTAGAAGAGTCTTGTAACAAGGGAGTCATATTCAAGAGATCATTTGTTGTATTAATGAGCTTATAGGTGAAGGTGTGCATCGATGCGATGATGCGCATCAACCTTATGGCTGATTTTATGCATTAATGTTGTTAAATATGGCAAATGACAAAGCAGTGACAATCAATGCTGATGTTTGACGGTGTGTATCGATCTGATAGGAGATGACATGCATTGATATAATCGGTGACAGTGGGAGATGAAGCGACATACGTTGTGAGGATACCATAGCGGGTGGGAATGGTTGAGAGACCATAGTCGAACGAAGGTGGTCAAAAGACCATAGTCAGACAATGTTGGTAAAAAAATCATAGTTGGCTGATGGTGATTTGAGTATCGTAGTTGGACAATGGTAATTAGAGTATTGTATTTGCTTAACTACAGTCCTCTCACCATCATTACCCTATTATCGTCATCCAATTGCTATCAAACTATTATGATCCCCATAACACCATCACTTGACTATAATTTCTTCACCATTATCACCCGACTACGTACCTTCAAGCACCATCACCTAACTATAATGTCCCAACAATTATCGACCGGTTATGGTTCTTTGACCACCTTCACCCCAACATCATCACCCAATGGCCCAACTATAAAATTTATATTAATAAAATTATCCTTTTAGAAGCCATATTTTCAACAAAATTAACCCAAACATTTCATTAAAATTAAATTTATTAGTATAAATTTAATCATCATAAGTTTCAAATAGATAATTTAATTTCCTAATAATAAATTAAATAATGAGTATTCAACATTAGAATATAATGGCGAGCAAGGAAAAAAAACTTAAACACAATATAATCAAATAATTTTCTCAACATATAATAACTTATCTTTCATGAACAAAACTTTTTTAGCCTCGCTAAGTTTTAGGCTTGACATCATCCGGCTTAAATTATTTTGGCTTAGTATAACTCAAGCCCTGACCAAAGAAGCCCAAAGGCAGTAGCATAATTGCATAAATCATTTATCATATTTTCCATCACAAAAATTCCATGATGCATGGCGATGACTGTAGAGATACTTCAAAAAGGTTATTCACATTAGGTTTTATATTGAAGGATGAATTATTGTGCACACGCCGAACGTCATCCAGAGCCCAATAAAAATGCGGCACGTCACCCCCTACTCAGTACAACGGCTCGGTATTAAATAATATGACTGCACCTGATTCGCCTATCAACGATAAACTATGTCCGGTGTACGCACAAAAAATATCCAGTTGAAGAAGCTGATTGTTGGTTGATCTTCATCTCAATTTAAAAATACCAAATGTATAGGAAGAAAGTTTGGAGAAGAATGTGTGGATATATATGTATATATAACTTTATCGGGTGGTATTTCAAGGACAAATATGAACAATCCCCCTCAATTCCAGAATTTTTGCTTCCCCATCCCCACATTCTGCACTGTAGGAATTCAACACCTGAATTCAAAAAAAAACAAACAGTCATCAATAGATCTCATTGCCCAATTTCTTCCAGCTTTCTGATAACCTCTCTGATATCTGGTCTAAGAGCAGGCAAAGGCGAGCAGCAAGCCATTGCCAGTTGATAGAATCTTCTGAGAAGAGCTTCAATGTTGGAACTCTGGTCTTTTCTTTCACTGATGAGTTCACTACTGAACACATCCGACATCTTCTGATTGAGCACCAACAACCTGCAACTCGTCGGTTCCTTGCGAGTGAGCATCTCGAGCAAGATGATCCCTAAGTTGTAGATGTCGGTCTCCATACTCGCCTCCTTTATCTTGATCAGCTCAGGGGCTTTGTAGCCCTCAACAGTTAAAGCCTCAAACATTCCTTGTGCTGCAACAGGTCTCAGTAGGAGATGAAGGCCGAAATCGGATAGGCGGGGCTGGAGATCATAATCCAACATAATATTTTTTGACTTGAGGTTACCATGAATGAGAGGTTTGTGTAATCCATTGTGGAGGTGATCAAGTCCTTTGGCAATTCCCACTGAAATGTTGTATATAACTTCCCATCTGTTAGATAAGTTGGACTCACGACTTTCACCTGCATAGAGATCATGCAAAATCAGACAGGCAAAACAGTATTCAAAAGACAACCTGCAGCAGGATGGTAATTTTGATGACAGGATTCAATTCACTTAATGCTCAAGCAAAGAACGATGAGATGGTTAGATCAGTAGTCTCAGTCACACTTAAAAAGAATCAGTTGAATTGTGATTCAAGGACTGAATCTGTTTTACCAAACACTCATATGTAGGGCTCATTTGGTTGCTTCTAGCTGAAAATATGGCTTAGAAAATGGAAAATTATTTTGTGCGGAAGTGGAACCCCGTTCGGATGCCTAAGCCCCCGGCTCGGTACCATTCAGTACTGCAGTACCGAGCATCGGTACAGCTTGGTACCGCGGATTGGTATGGCTGACGTAGCTCATTTTAATTGATATCCGGATGTACTGCGTTCGGCGTCCGCACAAAATAATCTCTCTAGAAATGATGTTCTCGGTTTCATTCATTTTATGCACAAATACACCTTTTTTGTGAGAAATTTAAGACAAATTTATACACACATCACATACGTAAGCTTCGAATCCAAGACTTCCTGTGAGCTGTGTATGCGCAAATACCAAAATTATCACATTTGAGAGAGTTGTGAGGAAATTTATGAAGATTGAAATTAATCTTGATTTCTAAATTCTAATTGCATATAATAAATTTCATCTTTTCTGTCATCAATGAGCCTTCAGCTCAAAACACAAAGAGTGGAACTCTAACATTAATGAGCAAAATGGTAGAATAATAGTAAATGATAAAAATGATGCCTCCTGGAGAAATGAAGCAGCTATCCTAAGTTCTCAATTTAGGGCCCATTTGCTTGCTTGCAGCTAGAAAACATATCCAGAAAAGCAATCAAAGTTGATAGATTCATATTAAATTGGATGCAATTAAAATCACCATTGATTTTGAGTCTCATAAATCCTCTAAAAACTCTATTATATCTAATGATTTTATTTCTCCCATAAATACTTAGAAACGAACTCATTTTTTTCAAATTTTTTTTTTGATCAACAAACAGCTAAAATAATCCTTAAAATAATAAGCAATCACATCGAAGTAACCAAAATTACGAGCGAATGGGCCAAAAAACACCCTAAAAATGCGAACTTTCACCATCTTCTCTTCCCAAAAATCGATAATACATTTTGTATTTACCCAATCTGCTTAGATCATTCCAAGAAACAAAAAAGGTACCTTTTAGAAACTGTGCCAAATTGCCTGCGGTGTAGAAGGGGTAAACGAAGAGCTTCTCCCCTCTCGGTCCCACGTATAGCGACCTAAGAGGAACTAGATTAGGGTGCCGGACGAGCCCAATCACCCGGATCGCCGGCAGAATCTCCTCGCTCCGGCCAATGCAGACCGGCCGAAGGAACCGGAGCAGCATAAACGTGCTTCCATCTCCGTCGGCGGTTCTCTTGATGCTGGCTCTGTAAAAAGTCCCGTAACTCGACTTCGCCACAACCTCACCCGGCGCGTTCAGGATGTCCTGGATCCTCAAATGCTCGCCACCCGCGAACACCACTAGCTCTTCTTCTTCAACCTCCGCATAGTCGAAATCCCCTATCTCCACGGATTCTTCGTGGCTTTTTTGTATGATTCGAACCCTTTTCGTGCGAATATAACAATAGAAGACTGCGGAGATGAGGATGAGAAGGAAAAGGAAGGGGAAGAGTACGGCGAGAATGATTCGTAAATGACCGTTCCATTTCATTTTTTGGCGACGTAGCGTTAGTCTGAGTTGGAGGAGCTCGGGAGAGTTGGCATTGATGAAGGTTTTAGGGATTTGGTAAAATTAGGTTCGTTAAAAGACGAAATTGATGGAAAATTCATTTTCATGGTGGGGTTGAAGAAGGGCAGGAGGAGAAATTTGACAGAAATTGTTAGGGTTTTCTTTGAGGCAGGAGAAAGAGTGAAGAAAGTTTTCGCCTTTGGGAACCCGCGCTACAGCAGAGAGGGGGGAGGTGGTGGAGGAGGGAGGAGGGAGGAGGGAGGAGGGAAGTGAAATGGAGTTTTTTCGTAGGTTGGAATGCCACGTGGAAGACAATCCGTGGTTGGATTGTCTGTAGGAACAATCGTGCGGTAGATCTAGTTCTTATATGATCGACTGAGCATATATAAATGTACATTTATTATATACGTGTTGAATTACTCAATTTAACTCGGCTTTATTGGAGAGGCGAATTTGGTAAAGTTAGCCAAATATATTTAAATTTTATTTGTTTAATTCTCTCTGCATATTTCAATCGGGATATATATATTGATTATCTTTTAAGGGCTTAAATTTATTTAATTTATATATATAAATAACATAGAACAATGGAGAATAAAGATTCATGTAGCCAAATACATATTGAGATAAAGACTTGATATTGTTGTTATTCTATATATAAATAACATGTAAATTTTATTAATTATAAAAAAATATTTCAGTAATACAATCTTGATGACGAAGATAAAATTACGTTGGGTTGTGACAAAAATTTATTGGATGAAAAATGGAGCCAATGATAGTAACAGGCAAGGGTGAGTCGAGATGGGATGGGAGGAAATTCATCAAACAAATAGTGCTAGCCTTAACGATGATGTTTTATCTGATGTGATAAGGCAAAAGTTGGAGACGTAAAATCTGGTGAACAAGATGCAGGTTGTGAAATCCATAGAACTCGCATGGATGCGAACCATCTTTGCATGTCGCTTCCAACCATCCTACAGGGAGCTTGCGTTGAAAGCTATTGTAAGTTCATCTTCGTCGTTGAAATTCAATTAAGAGAGTGCTATTTTTTTTTTTTTGTAAAATTTAGGGAATGTGCATTTTGGTTTTTATCTTTTGATGGCCATTGTAAAGTAATTCTCAAGTGAGATTATATCAAGGTGAAAATGGTTGGGACTTAGATATAGGGTTATGTTTGCAATTCCATCATTTAATCGGGGGGAAAGCTCATAATAATGATAAAAAAATTGTATTTAATTAATGGATTCCAGCATTTTGGCTTGCTAAATTGGTTTGGGACATTTGGGTAGGCTTGCAACTAATTATAAAAAAAAATGTTTTTTTTCTAAGATAGTTAGGGATTATGATAAAGACATATATTATTAAATAAAACTTTCAACAATTAATTTGAATATGAAATTATGTTATGGCTAACATGATCTTTAGGATATAGATCCATTTAATTTAATTAACTAATGTAAAAAACAATTAAGAAGACTAAACATTGTTACAAAGTATCAAAGAATAAAGTTAGTGCATTAAGGGAAAAACAATTGGGTCAAGAAATTCTAGCTCCATTTTTTATGAGAATATCCTTGGAAAATTAACAAATAAAACTTTTTATTATATTTAAAATATATAAAATTATGGTTTTAATTTATAGATAATACAATAATAATGAAAATGTATATTATAAAAAAATTCATAAACTAAGAAATATATTAAAAAATTTATACGTGATCATCATATGTAACAATATTATAGGAGTGAAATAAAAATTTCTCAAAATGCATATAATAATTTTACACATAAAATTTAAATTTATGAAGATATTTACTATTAAACTTATATCAAAATAATAATAAAAATAATAAGGCCTACTATTATTTTTGAAATATTTTATTTTAATTTTCATATCACATGAAATTATGAAAATATATTTCGTTATATATATATATATCTTTGTGTGTGTTCTATGTGTATTTCTTTTACTTTTCATACTAATAACTTTAATACAAATGCATAGACATAAATAAAATAATATGATCACATAAAAATTATTATGAAAATAAAAAGGCTATATGAGGATTATATAAAAATATAAAGATATTTTGATAATGTGACATGCACTTATGGAGAGGTCATCTATATTGCTATGCTAATGTTCTCTTTCTCCATTATTTTTCTTTTTTGTGGTGCATCTGATGTTCTGATGATGGTCTCTGTTAATTAAGGTTTAATTTTTATACTAAAATTCTATTTTAAGAAGCAATAGAAAAGCCGTCCCAAATGAAGCCTAAACCTCTAATTAATGAGTAGCGCATGTTGTTTTGAAGCTAATCTCCTTAGAGTTGGCAAATGAAAATTTTGATAGTTAGAATAATTTAAATAATTTCATGAATGAATTAATTATCAAATTAGCATCATTAGAATATGAAAATCATATGTCAAAATACTGATATTACAATTTTCACCTCTTTAGGAGCAAACAAAGATGACAAATAGCTTGTGAATTGAAATTCTAAGAAAATCTAAGAAGTTGTAAAGATTAGGTTTTGACCTCTAAAAAATAGCCAATAAATTACTATTTGTATGAGGAAATGTTTGTCTTATTAATAGCAATCTAATTTCATAGTTGGTTCGCAAATTGTGTCCTATAGAGATTACAAAAATTCGAAGAAGTTGATATTTAGGCAAGCATGCACAAATTTTGGAGCATGACATCGGGATGGTGATAAGCTGCATTAAGAAGCAGTAATAAAGCCGTCCGAAATGAAGCCTGAATAGATTGTTCATGGCAATTGATGGTGATAATAACTATTCATAATATAGTGATTGGCATGCCCAATCGAGAATGAAAGAGCATAATTGGCTTTTTAAATAAGATTGAATTGGCCTAAAGTTTTGAAAAGTTGTCATTCAATGTTGTAAAAAAGACATTTATTCAAAATGCCCTTATGACAACACTCTACATAAATTACAAGTGATGTGTCTTATGCTTCGTTTGGGACGGCTTTTTTAGTGCTTCTTAAAGCAGTTTTTTAGTACAAAAATTAATTTTTTTCTACTTAAAAGCTACTTTAAGAAGCATAATGAAAACCGTCCCAAACGAAACCTTAGTTACTTTATTTGTCGTGATATAGGCTTGAGTGGAAAGATTGAGGTCAATGTATATTTGAACTATTTCTTTAATTAAGTTGGAATAGATTGGATAAGGGCAAATTCCTTTGATAAGGATTCTTCATATCGACTTGGGATATTCACTTAAAATTATGAAGACTTTACTAAAGAGCATTTTGAAGTATTGCTGAAGGGACTTCTTGTAACAACTCAAAATTGCAAAAAGGGAATTTTAAATGAAAAGATTTGAATTTATGTTTTACATTCATTTTCATTTATTTAGAAGTATTCTAAAGCTTGAGAATGGGTGTGTGCGCTCTAAAATAAGTCTCAATGATCTGGAGAGAATTTTGACAAAATTTAAAAAATGTTACTATTTGAGCGCCTTAGCGCAACTATAGCACCACATACTAAATAATGACATTGCAACGCTTCAATCTCTGTATTTTGGATAAATGAACTAGCGCAGCAGCACTAGGCAATTATCTTAATTTTTATATATTTTCCAATTTACTATTCTAATTCATTTGAACGCTGAGCCAGTTGAAGTAAAGAGAGAGGGAGAGGGTTTTTAGAGAGAGAGAGAGATAGAGAGAGAGACTCGGATTTGAGCTGCTCCATGTCATTTTAGTCATCGAGCTAGTTGAAAAAGTTGTCCGGATTGAGATATGTCATATTATGCTTATTTCTGTTTCAAAAATTTTGATATTTTAGTGATATATCTGATTAAATTTTTAATTTCGTGGATAACTTTACACTATTAAACTTTCATCTTATCATTTTTTGTATGCTTTTGAGAATGAGATTCTGAACATGTTGATTATTTTTTAGAAATTTTATGCTGGGTATTTTGAAATTTGTATGGTTTTAATTGAATAAAAAATAATCTAAACTTTGAAAAATAGTGCTTTATTATGACTAAAGTCTTGAAATGATGTTTTACAGAAAGTATCTAGACGCTCTTGTCCTGAGACCCATTTGAGTTAAAGCTAGTCCATGCGACCAACTACTGGTTAACAATTGTGGTCGAATTACAACCACATCTAGCAAAGCTTATGATTGGTAAGCATAGGGTAACATTTTCAAGTTTTTCATGTCACCAATCTAACGAAGCTAATGAATTGAGATTTTGATAGTTAGATTGATAAAAATCATTTGAGAAGATAAGAATCTATATTAGGGTCACAATCAAGAATATTGTAACATCACAAATGGCTTATAAATTAAAATCCCATGCTAATCATATTATATCCTTAAAGTATTTGAAATCAAATTTGGGTTGTCCAAAAATTGCAATGATCACTAATTTTTATGGCAAAGTATTCTTCAGCTTCCTAAGAGCAATTCTCAAGTAGAGTTATTTATACATCGAAAAAAAAAAAAAATGATCAGGCACGAATTTCGAGACATATCCAAGTTAAAAACTTCAAAAATTAAATTGGAATCAAACTCTGATTTCAATAAACTTATAGTCAAATTGATTGTCTCAAAGAGACGAACTCAACGACACCAAAATTAGTCCAATCTAAGCCCAAATGAGCCCAAGTCAAAGGTTTGGGACATATTTGGAAGGTCCAATGCATTAATTGAAGGACCAAATGAACATCAAATATAGCATGCTTATTGTTAAATTGAGAGGATCTACGAGACGAATCCAACAAGGCCAAGATCACTTAATTCCGACATCATTAAGGCACATAAATGCTCTATAATTGTTTAGATTAAGGTCTTATTTGGTAGCAGAACTCCTTTCGTATAATTTTGATGAGAAACAGTTGTTCCGAAAAAGCCTTTTATCAATGGAGAAGCAAAAAAGTTAAAGATTGGGAAATAGGTAAGATAAAAAACACAATTTTACAAAAAGTAGGCTTTCACACAGCGATCGAAAATAATTTATACGTCTCGAAATGAAAACGACAAACACGCACACACATCACATATAGAAGACTCGAACCCAAAACTTTTTAGGGCATCTCTAACCGAACTAAAAATGCTTGAATGGCGTTGTTGCAGAGCTCCAGCGGAACGATAAAAATTCTGCTATTTGCTTGCGGTTGAACAGTGGGAAGCCAATTTTGGCGTTGCACTGTTCATCCCCGCTATTTTTCTCTCTACCTAACTTGCCGAAGAAACGCGCGAAAAGAAGAAAGAATGTTACTTTCTCATATTTGGAGTTCGATTGGATGAATCACGGCATTTATTTTAGTTTCACGCCATTTTGAAGTGAAAAATGAGATTTTCGGTTGGAGATGGTCTTAATTGATAGCCAAAATTTCTAACAAATAGATTAAGATGAGTTGTATCCGAACTGCCACTAAATGAGGCATTCAATACTCAGAGTAATTGGCAGCCCAAATAATTTCAGTAAAAAAAAAGTCCTGACGCCATTGAATACAAACAGGTGACAGAAACCTGCAGACTTCTTATAACCCAGCAAGCGATTGGCTTTGTTTTTTAGGGCTTCGAGTTAACAGCAAAGCATTTCCCAATAATAAATACAATAGAAAATACAAACAGTGTAAGAATCCTTCGGGCAGCCCAACACCCCCTAAATGATGAAAAAAAAAAGAAAAAAAAAGTAGTTTTCGCTGTCAACATCAGAGCTTGAAATTAAAACTGGATTAAAATAAGGTCACAACAACACAGGTTGTCTCTGGCCACTTTGATACGGCATAATGAATGCAAGCAATAGGCTCTCTGCATTAAAAGCAGAAGCTCGAAAGTTTCATACTTATTAGTCCACTACGTGTTTCAGATCATTAGGTTGCTGAATTGAATAGCCAACCATCCGACTTTATGAGACTTTTACTCTCCATGCGCATCATTCGAATCACTCACTATCCACTACAGATATATAAAGGACGCTTTTTGGAGTTTTTCTGATTTTTGAATATTATAGGAAAACTGCTGCGAACATTGAACTACTTACCCTATCATTTCAGTTAGGGGTGTCAATATTTGACACGACACGAAAATCCGACCCGGACCCGACCCGGAAAATCCGGGTTGGACCTGACCCGATTTCAAAACGGGTCGGGTTCGGGTTCTAGAAATTGACCTGTTTAAAAAACGGGTCGGGTCCGGGTTGACCCGACGGGTTGCCGGGTCAACCCGCCAACCCGTTTAGTTTACGTTTTCCACCCGGGTCAGTTCGGGTTCGACCCGAACCCGACCCGTGACCCGAAATTGACACCCCTATTTCCAGTGTGTAGGAGATGGAAACTCCTTTTCTTTTTGTTTTTTTTTTTTCTGAATTTGTTTAAGTTCATACCTACCAAGCAGTTCTGGGCCAAGAAGTCAAACAAATAAAGTATGTGGAGAAAATTGCATAGGGTCGACAAAAGCTTATTCATGTTTAATCGTATTTGATACCTCACAAAAAATGGAATATTGAGGCATATTTAAGTTGTAAACTTTCAAAATTAAATATTGGACCATTCTAACTCCAATTCAGCAAACTTATAGTGAAGCTGAACGTCTCAAAGAAAAAAAACCTAACAACATGAAAATCGGTTCAATCCAAGCGCAAAGGAGTCTAAATTGAGGGTCTGAAGCACAATTGGAAGGTTAAGAGTATAAATTGGATAGCCAAATGATATCCAAATATAACATGTTTATAGTCGAATAGAGCGGCTCGACGAGAGAAATCCAAGAAGCTCAAGAACGCTTGATTCTGACATCATTATTGCACTCAAATGCTTAATGAATGCTCTATGATCGAGGAAATCGATATGTGCCGTCCGATTGACCACTCCAATTTTGTCCTAGATTTTCTTCATATTTATAAAGCACACCACTCTAAAAAATCTATAAATATATCATCACTTCCCACATGGAGGGCTGGGCTTGGACCTTTGGTTGGAAATTGGAGAGAGCTTTGAGGGTTCAAGTGCTCCAAAACCACCACCGACAAACCTTTGTCGATCTTCACCGAACCACCACCTGGTCGTCGGACTCTTGCTCGACCATCATCCGACCACCACTCGGCCGCTGGACTTCTACCCAACCACAGACCGTCATCAGACGCCTGCCGACCATCGTCAGACCACCTCCCGATCGCCGACCGCTGTCAGACTCCCGCCAGACCATCGTCATACCACTACTTGGCCGTCGACCACTGCCGAACTTCTATCCGATCGCCAACCACAACCGAACTTTCACCCGACCATTGTCAGACCATCGTCTGGTCGCCGACCGCCGTCGGACTTCCACCCTGCCACTAACCGCCGCCAGACGTTTGACCGAACATTGTCAGGTCACCACCCGACAGCTGACCTCCACAAGACTTCAACCCAGCTGTCGATCATTGTTGAACCTTTGCCCCTGCCATCGACACACTACTCCGACCTTTGTTGCCTGCAGATTACGATCACTCCGGCCTTAGTCGCCCACTGACTATAGTCCCTCCAACCACCATCGCCTGCAGGTTATGGTCCCTTTGACCTTCATTGTCTGCCGACTATGGTCCCCCTGAACTCCGTCACATGTCGATTACGGTCCCTTGAACCACCATCACCAGCTAACTATGATCCCTCTGACCACATTCGCTCCCCGATTATGATCCCTCCGACCACCATTGCCCGCCAACTGTGATCCCTCCGACAACCGTCACCTAAATATAGTTCTGCCAAGCAAATGAACATGCCAATGTTCTCTTGAGAATAGCTCCTTTATCATTATATTCTTCCAACCTCAACTATATAATGTGTTGTGATGCCTCAGAATCTAAATTGAAAGAATTATTCTTTTATCTTTTAATAAATAACAACCAGAGCTATCTACTATTATCTATCGATAATAAATAATGAAAACATATTCTATAATTCAAAACATTAATGTACACATCTATATGAATTCCCAAAAATTATATACAATACTCACGATTTAGACAATCATCACACATCTATCATATGATGTGTACAAAAGAATAGTTAAAAAAATAGAAACCGAGGAATCATGATTTGATCAACTCAGACACCTGATCCTTTACCCTGCTATGAAAATATTTAATTATATATAATGAGCTAAAAAAGTCTAGTAGGTCACCAAAACCTATAATATAACTCAAAACAATGTGAAGGAGTAATATGCATGTCAATAATCAAATCATAGTAATTACATCGATATGATCAACAAATCAATGCAAAAATAGTGAAACTGTACAATACGAAAGACAGTAAATCAATACGAGTGTCAAATCAATAAAGCAATCATCATATAAATACTATAATCAGGAGAAATTTTTTATAAAATGATTAAATCAAATCACTGATAAAGACTATCGAAATCAAATTAAAGTAGTAAAATCATATACGAGCGTACACATGCTATATAGTTATTTTATATCAATATTAAATCAGTATCTTAATCACATGCTAAATATATCCTTGTATATCAAGTGCTCAATGTATATATATTATATTTTTTGTATCAATAAATCAATAACAATGTTAATAATAAATTTGTATAGTAATATGAATAATGCCTTAATAATAATCATTTCAATAGTCGCACTAAACAAGCAAAAATCTGGCTATCACAGTATTTTTTAATAATGTATCAATGTTAGTAAACTGTTGGTTCAGTAAACAGAGTCGTCACTCTTTGCTCGTTGGCACAATAATAATCTTCTTATAACTCTCAATCAGTTTATTGCGTGAATCAGTAGATGATAACAACAAATCTTAGTATTTAAAGAAAAATCTATCGGCTCACCATTATGTATATGTCAATCAATCTCTAACCAATGTTTAACCACTATTTACTTGTCTTTACACACATATTATTATCATAATATGATAATAATCTTAATAAAAAATCTACATTTATTTTCAATATATTGCAGAAAATAAAACATAATTAAGCTTAATTCAGAAAATGACAAAATATCCTAAAGACAGACAACAAAACTCTATTGAACAAAAATTCTCATTTTCATAAATTAACCAAATTATCAAAGATTGTGTAAAACATCATTCTGAAATTTTAATTGAACTGAAGCACTATTTTTATATGTCAAAATAAATTTCAGAGTAGACAAAAATTGTTATTTTTTTAAAATCACTTATTAAAAAATTTCGAAATATATTCAAAATGTTAAAAATCTCAATCCTTATAACATATAAAAAGTTACGCAGTGATAGTTTTATAAATACAAAATTATTCTTATTTTTCGGCAACAAAATATAAATTTAATTGAAAAATACAAAAAAACACAAAATTATTGAAATAAAAAATAGGTAAATGTTCCTTAGAGCAAGACAAACAATTGAAAAATCATAAGCTAAACAAAAATCTAATATGGTCTTGCCACCTTCATTCGTCGTTCCAAATCCATGGCCACCATGAATGCTTTTAAAATCAACTACCTCTTTACCAACATGTCCATTTAAATCTCCTCCAATAAAAACTCTTTCTTCAAGAGGTATATTTTATGACTCTCAAGCAAAATTTATATTTGTGAACAGCTTGTAACAAAAAGTAAAAATAAAAAACAAGTTTGCTCGATGAGACAAACATGAGCACTTGAATTTTACTCATGCTTGGGCTCGCTTATATCCATATAGAGCACCCAATATGAAGAGTAAAAAATAAACCAAAAAAGGTAAAATGAAAAAAAGGGGCCAAATTACCCATTTCATCAAAAAGATCCCTGAAAATTGAAATATAATATGCATATTATATTTACAGAACTTGAAATGACACAATTTTAATTTGCAGATGATATGAATATAAACAAGACATCTGTAATAAATCTACAATAAAACATCTAAACACTAAGACATTCATTTATAATCAACAAAACATGCCTTCTACAAAGCCAAATAAAAATTCTCCAAATACATAAACAAATCATAGACAAAATATAAATTTATGTATCTATTTACTATAAAATAAAAAATAAAGCATTAAGACAGTCCTTTCTGATATATTTAATACTCCCTGTCATATATATTCACTTCGTATGAGACTAGTATTCCATACTAGTACCAACATTTGAAGCCCATACTATCCTGACCCAATTTCTTCCAAAAGAGAATAATAAATACAAAAATCGGGTTTACGACAGACTAGTAAAACTGCTATTAAAGATTCAAAACGTATGGTCCTTGAATTGTTACCCCTTATATACATACTTGATACAAGTAACCGACCTGCTAATTGACTTAGGTTTCATTTAGGACGGCCTTTTTACTGCTTCTTAAAGCAACATTTCAGTACAAAAATTAAATTTTTTTACAATAAAGCTGCTTTAAGAAGCAGTAAGAAAGCCATCCCAAACGAGGCCTTAGCATCACTTGCTGATAGATGACTTAGGGTTCGTTTGGGACGACTTTTTTATTGCTTCTTAAATCAGCTTTTTAGTATAAAAATAAAAAAATTTGTACTAGAAAGCTACTTTAAGAAGCAGTAAGAGAGTCGTTCCAAACGAAGCCTTACAGGTAGACGCCTCAGCATCAGCAAGTTTGAAAGAGAAAAGAGGCGTTTATTGACACTTGGTGACTAAACATAAGAAGGCAAAGATAAAGAGACATATGTGCTTAAAAATGTGCAATACTCTCTGTTCACAATTTCACTACCACTCCACTCATCAGGCAGGGGAGCCCAATCATTCCCATCTGATCAGCCTCAAGAGAGCAGCTCTCGACTCCCCGCTTCTTATTATCATGACAACGGAGCCAGAGGCATGAAAGCCTTGCAATAGCTGCTTGACTTGCAAATTGCATCCTGTAAACTAAGCTCAGTTCTGCCCATAGGCTGCTGTTCCCAACGTATCCATCAAGATCAGATTTTGATATCATTACAAAGGAGCTGTCTTCGAGAGTTGGATGGTGTGGGGAGGTGGAAATGAGGCTTAATGATGATGGGAAAGAGTTGTCCAAATTATTGTAGGAATTATTATGTTTCTCCACCGCAAGATGGTAGTATTTTTGTACAGCCTGAGTTAGAAAAAAAAATCTTGAATGGAGACAAATGTTTTGTTATTTATGATGAGTGTTTGATTGATGTTATCTCTCACATGGATGTAATGTGAATAAAAGTAGTCAAGATAAGATAATCTAGATAAATTGGATTCTAACTAGAATATCTCAAATTTTTAAAAAAATCAAACAAATATTTCTGTGAATCACAGGAGAAAAAGTCATGTAAAATATTGAAAGATACCTGCCACTGTGATGAAGCCAAGAGAACTCTCGGCCTAACAATTCTGACATGCTCAAATGCTGCACTAGGTGTCATTTGCTTGTATTTTACCTAAATTATAAAAATCATTACCAAGGACCCCATTATAATATCCGTATTTTTAGGGTGGGGGGGAAGTTCTTTAATAACATACCAGGTAGCAGAGAACAATAGTTGTGCTGCGTCCACGCCCAGCTTTACAGTGAACATAAGTAGTTTTCCCACAAGATACATTCTCTTTTACAGTAACAAATAACAAAGTTAAAATGAATTCCAATTTCCAAGATACTAATCAGGTTTCAAAAGAATGCTATTCATTTTGATTAGTTTTTGAATTGAATATCAAAAGAAGAGATATTGGGTAATGTAAAATGATAAGTAACAATGAAGAAGTTCTAATCTAAGTTCGATAATAAGATATAGGAATATTTAAAGTTGACAAATCCAAAACTATCTTAAAATACCAAAACAATGAACGTAAGAGAATATATGTGTTATCTTCATAGAATCTTAGAAACTTAGAAACTGATTCAAGCGATTCAAGCGATAGTGATATCTTCATAGAATCTTAGAAACTGATTCAAGCGATAGTGATATCTACGAATTAGCAGAAAGTTTGGGAAGAATCCAAGAAATATTAGTGTTCCATAAGTAAACTTCGTAGTAACGAGTTGTCTGCAACTAAATATCCCCAAATCATCAGGCCATCATCTTCCCGTTTAGGAGGAACTACCAATTGCTATAAAATGTTTGATGTAATTAAACTAAAAACACTGGAACATAAGAGATAAATTAATAAGCATAAAAAGAATATCAGGGAATGAGAACAATGAACAAAGGAAAAACTGATGAAAAAAATGTGTCATAAAGAAAACAATGAAAAGAATACAAAAGGAGGATTTATTCATTTCGTTATACATAACAGTATGGTTATGAGTAACATGAAAAACATGAATATGCAAATATGCATTGTACCAGACAAGTCGCATTAATAATTCTGGACCAAAATTTGGGCATCAATTAGATCAAAGAAGTTTAATATTCATGCAAGCTTGGACTGCAAAAATGCTTGAAGCTTCAAGGAACAAAGTTGTTGAATGATTGTGAGACCCACAAGCCAATCAATCTCGATAGAAATTCTTGAGCACAAGGATTAAGGGTTCGAACCATTAGATCCATCCTCTTATGGCCCTTAGATTGCAATCCATGTGCCTCCAATTCCGTTTGCCTTAGAGATATTTTCTTTTCTTTTTTTCTAAACAACTTTGATTTATTACCATTGTAAGACTTTTAGAAAAGTCTATGTATAATTTGACATTTTGTATATAATCAACCAATAAAATTCAAATTAGCTTTTTCTACTTTTCTATTTTCTACAAAAAAGGATTGTCCCAATTTTAAAGCAACAACACTAAGGTTGACCATTAAATAAGGATCATTCAATACTTTGAAAGAGAAACTTGGAATGAGTGAATGAAGGAGGGAAAAGTTAAAGATTTTGATAACAATTAAAATCTAATCCATTTCTGAAACAAGCTACTTGAAAGGAAAATCTTTTTCTAGGAAATTTAAGAGTTCACTAGGTGACACATACATTGAACTTCTGGGGCTACAATATTTAGGAAGTTGACAAATTCATAAAACAGCTTTTTTTACACTTCACACAAAACAATATTATATGGGCATAATATTACAATCTGCAAGAGAAAATAGACCTCCAAATGCACGTTAAGCTAAATACGGAATACTTACTGTGAATGAAATCTACAGCCCGACATATATCCCCAAAAGCTGGAGCAAATAAGTAATCTCTAGTTGGTAACACCAAATGCTCAATCCCATAAGCCTGTTCTCAAAAAAAGTAGTTGAACTACATCACTTGCACAGTACTTGGAAAACAAAACAAATATAATGCAAAAGATGCGTCCTTTATCAAAATAAGCCCAACGCCAACCACCACAATAAACATTAAAAGGGTGATAATATGTAAAACAATAAGCTTAAGAGATGAAGCAAAAGAAGAATGAGATATGGAATGCCTCCACATGAACTGAGAAAAAAGACGATGACATCAACTAGAGGTCCATGTGTTGACCTATATTTTATTTTTGTCTTTTACTCCTTTCAAGATTCCACATAATCTTTTTTAATTCAACCTCCTACCCCTACATTATCTCCCTCCTAAAAAAAATCTAAAATATCTCTTATACCCTTTAAAACAACCAAACTCTACTAATGAATAAAAATATTTAAACACATCCATTTAACTAGATCAACCAAGACCGCAACTATATAATCAAATCCTCCTGGAATATGCAATGACAAAATAACTAGGTGTACATAGCAAGTATTAAATATATTCAACTTATTAATAAACATTTTTACACACATCTATTAACATTCATATTTCAAATCTTCCTTCCGGTAATGATGAGTTTCCTCTATGATAGTAATGATGTTGATAAACTCCACCTTATAGCTATGCGTTGAATGGCAAGTATCTTCCTTTTGATGGTGAAAATGACCACGATAAAGAGCTACTCTGGCAATTTGACAACAGTAAGTCCTCCATGCAACTGTAGTGAGGATCAACAGTTGATATGCGGTGAATAGTCTCTCTCAAGCTCTCAGGAAAGCAAAGAGTCTTGTCCGGTGAGGTTAAATGGGAGGAATAGGTGTACAAATTGGAACATTATGTTTAATATTATGCATAAACATACATAAATTTAAAATTTATCATGTCTTTGAGTTCAATACCTCCCTAATAAATACATGTCATTAGTCAAAGGAATAAATAATAAAGTTTTGGTAAACTTCAAATAGCATCCCACAATTTGCCCAAAAAAAGGAAGAAAGGACACAAAAAAAAAAAGCTTTTGAATATTCACATTAGCATATAGTAAGATATAGTTTGACTATTTAAAAAAAGAAGTCCACGATATTCATATTGAAACAACAAAAATTCAGGGAAAGTGATAATTCTACAAAATAGTTTAGGCTAGCTTAGAACAAGATATCTCAAATTTGAGGCAAGAAAGGGTTAAACAATTGTTTAGTGACATCTTCAGTTTTTAGAAACCTATTCTAGTCTCTAATTTATCACATATCTTTAAATAATATTTCATGACTAAATGAAATCACGCACTAACTGTAGGAAAGCTCTACAAGCTTACAAAAACTTTTGCCTGTCGAAAGTAGACATCATTCCTCAATGTATCTAAGTGGGATGAAACATGCATCTCCTTCATGCCACAAGGAAGTATTGCTACACACACACACACTGTCTCTCTCTCTCTCTAAATTCAAAATAATTAGAAATTGTGAAAGCTCAAGGATTTTCTAACACCATGAAAATAAAGTAGCTCCAACCTTTTAGTTAGATTGAAACAAATTAAAGTTACAAGTTTCGTAAGTTTGTAAAAATATCTTCGAAGCATGCAACTTAAATGAGCGGTCAGCCATGGTAAAAGAATGAATGAATAAATAATGTTTTCTTTTTTAAAATTATGGCTGAGAATCAACATATGTTAATGGCAAATATGGCTAAATTTAAAAAAGAAACACTATAAAAAATTCTATAGCAAAAAAAAAAAGTAATCAGGATAAATTTATTAAGAAGCTTAAACACTAAAATATTTTACATTTTTACAAAAAAGGCAAATGTATTTTGCATTTTTTAAGTAATTTAGCATTTTCTTCAGAAAATGCTAACCATTTTTGCATTTTCTTAAGAAAATGCAAAAAAATAGTGTTTCTTAAGAAAACGCAAAATATTTTTACTTGTCTTAAGAAAATACAAAGACATTAAAAATATTTTATGCAAAGTAAATGGTGGTGAGTATTCACACCGAATATTTGTTTAATATTTATTTTATAAAATATTGTATAACTGATACTCCATAAGGTGAAAAGACAACACCTTTCTCAATTCCCTCGTCATCACAAACGGTAAGAACCTGAAGAGTTTGGTCCTTACACGTGTGCTCTGGAATATACTTCTCGTCACATCTGAAATAGATTCCCTTCGCCCTCTTCTCCTGTTATTTCGTTTCTGTCAGCTTCTTGATGTTGTCCCCATGTCTTCCTTCTACAGTCTTTTCCTTTGAAGTCCCACGAAGAATATCTGGTGTTGCCTCCGTGGATGCCAATAAGGTGGTGGTCATCTTTTACGAGTCTCCTAAGCTGCTGCTCCTATCCTTCTCTATAGGTGTCTCTAATCATCCACCAACTGAGCTAGATTCATGGCCTCTCCCAAGTCACAAGGCCTCATCACTCTAACTGCTGCCCGGATCTCTGGTGTCAGTCCCTTCATGAAATTTTCCTCTAGCACAGTCTTATGAAGGCGGTCCAATAGACTAGCAAGGTACTCGAATCTCTCACAGTATTCCATCACTGAACCATCCTGTGTCAAGACGAAGAACTTCTCGTAGAAGTCTCCTTCTTTGCCAGTTCGGAAACATTCTACCAAACAATCCTTGAACTCCCTCCTGTCCCTCCACTAGTACTAAGCCAAAGCCTTTCCTTCCAAAGATAGGCCAACTGCCGTCAGTTTCTCCTTCTCTTTCAACTTGTTGACAGTAAAGTATCTTTTCACCCTGTAGATCCACCCATGTGTATCATCTCCTTTAAAAATAGACATCTTTAGTTTCCTCACTCTCAGTTCTCCTCCGACAACTCTACTTCCTCCAAAATTTTCCATTCCCCAAGGGGGTGGTTCCCCCATCTTGTGTTAATCATCTCTCCTCCGCTCGCACCCAAACCTTTCACCACAAGCCCACCTTCTCCCTTCAGATTCAGCACCCCTTCGATCATATTCAACCCCTCTCCTTTCAAATTCGACACCTTTTCGATCATAATCAAGTCATCGCCTTTCAAATTAAACCTTTCTTCTTTCAAATTCAACATCCTTCCACTCATGCCCAACCCCCTCATGCCTCTTTACATACCTTTTACCCGACTCCTCCCTAGAAAGCCTTAAGGGAGGCATTTTTCTGTTCCCTCCAAAATCTCCACCTCATGATCTTCCATTCATCTGATCGGCTTAGGAATTTCCCCACTTCCTTAGCTATTGGCGCCTTCCCTCACCACCGACGGCGATATTTTGGTTTGGCCCTCAAACATTTTCTTCAACATCTCCACCAGGATGGAATATTTTGAATCGAACTTATCAAGGATGGCTGAAATATCCTTTTTATATCTGAAATTTGAGTTTGGAAATCTAAAATTCAAGATTTCATTTGTCTGATCTCCCCTTCCAATACTTTCACCTTTCTTCCAGCCATGGGAGCCTGAATTTCCAATAGCAAAGATCAACAAGCTTGACGCGAAACTAACCTCCCAAACAGCAAAAACAACAAGATCAGAGAGGAGAACGCAGCAGAAATCAACGAGAAAGACTTCTATTTCAGCCCAGGAAATTGCTCTGATACTAATTTGATAGGAAACACTTGAAGATTTCTAGTAAATCCTATCAATTTCAAAAAAAAAAAAACAACGAGATTAAAGTTACAAGTTTCGTAAGTTTGTAAAAATATCTTCGAAGCATGCAACTTAAATGAGCGGTCAGCCATGGTAAAAGAATGAATGAATAAATAATGTTTTCTTTTTTAAAATTATGGCTGAGAATCAACATATGTTAATGGCAAATATGGCTAAATTTAAAAAAGAAACACTATAAAAAATTCTATAGCAAAAAAAAAAAGTAATCAGGATAAATTTATTAAGAAGCTTAAACACTAAAATATTTTACATTTTTACAAAAAAGGCAAATGTATTTTGCATTTTTTAAGTAATTTAGCATTTTCTTCAGAAAATGCTAACCATTTTTGCATTTTCTTAAGAAAATGCAAAAAAATAGTGTTTCTTAAGAAAACGCAAAATATTTTTACTTGTCTTAAGAAAATACAAAGACATTAAAAATATTTTATGCAAAGTAAATGGTGGTGAGTATTCACACCGAATATTTGTTTAATATTTATTTTATAAAATATTGTATAACTGATACTCCATAAGGTGAAAAGACAACACCTTTATCAATTCCCTCGTCATCACAAACGGTAAGAACCTGAAGAGTTTGGTCCTTACACCTGTGCTCTGGAGTATACTTCTCGTCGCATCTGAAATAGATTCCCTTCGCCCTCTTCTCCTGTAATTTCGTTTCTGTCATCTTCTTGATGTTGTCCCCAATGTCTTCCTCCTACAGGCTTTTCCTTTGAAGTCCCACGAAGAATATCTGGTGTTGGCTCCGTGGATGCCAATAAGGCGGTGGTCATCCTTTACGAGTCTCCTGAGCTGCTGCCTCCTATCCTTCTCTATAGGTGTCTCTAATCATCCACCAACTGAGCTAGATCCATGGCCTCTCCCAAGTCACAAGGCCTCATCACTCTAACTGCTATCCGGATCTTTGGTGTCAGTCCCTTCATGAAATTTTCCTCTAGCACTGTCTTAGGAAGGCGGTCCAATAGACTAGCAAGGTACTCGAATCTCTCCCAATATTCCATCACTGAACCATCCTGTGTCAAGACGAAGAACTGTTTGTAGAAGTCTCCTCCTTTGCCAGTTCGGAAATATTCTACCAAACAATCCTTGAACTCTCTCCAACTTCTTATGGGTCGTCGCATGTCTCTCCACTAGTACTAAGCCAAAGCCTATCCTTCCAAAGATAGGCCAACTGCCGTCAGTTTCTCCTTCTTTGTCAACCTGTTGACAGTAAAGTATCTTTTCACCATGTAGATCCACCCATGTGCATCATCTCCTTTAAAAATAGGCATCTTTAGTTTCCTCACTCTCAGTTCTCCTCCGTCAACTCTACTTCCTCCAAAATTTTCCATTCCCCAAGGGGGTGGTTCCCCCATATTGTGTTAATCATCTCTCCTCCGCTCGCACCCAAACCTTTCACCACAAGCCCACCTTCTTCGTTCAGATTCAGCACCCCTTCGATCATATTCAACCACTCTCCTTTCAAATTCGACACCTTTTCGATCATAATCAAGTCATCGCCTTTCAAATTAAACCTCTCTTCTTTCAAATTCAACATCCTTCCACTCATGCCCAACCCCCTCATGCCTCTTTACATACCATTTACCCGACTCCTCCCTAGAAAGCCTTAGGGGAGGCATTTTTCTGTTCCCTCCAAAATCTCCACCTCATGATCTTCCATTCATCTAATCGGCTTAGGAATTTCCCCACTTCCTTAGCTATCGGAGCCTTCCCTCACCACCGACGGCGATATTTTGGTTTGGCCCTCAAACATTTTCTCCAACATCTCCACCAGGATGGAATATTTTGAATCGAACTTATCAAGGATGGCTGAAATATCCTTTTTTATATATGAAACTTGAGTTTGGAGATCTAAAATTCAAGATTTCATTTGTCTGATCTCCCCTTCCAATACTTTCACCTTTCTTCCAGCCATGGGAACCTGGATTTCCAATAGCAAAGATCAACAAGCTTGACACGAAACTAACCTCCCAAACAGCAAAAACAACAAGATTGGAGAGGAGAACGCAGCAGAAATCAACGAGGAAGACTTCTATTTCAGCCCAGAAAATTGCTCTGATACTAATTTGATAGGAAACACTTGAAGATTTTTAGTAAATCCTATCAATTTCGAAAAAAACAACGAGAAAACTATTCCAAACTCCAATGAAAATAATAAAAACAAAAGTTTTTATTGCAATAATCAAAGATACGGCAGGAAAATACCAAAATACAGTTGATCCTCAATTCGAGAGGAGGATCTATCTCTCCCAAATCTCTAGACTCCGCTAGAGCCCGAAAAAACCTAAACCTAAGATATCTCAAAATTTAGCCAAATTCAAGATGCCCTAACCCTAGGAAAACAAATTATTTAATGCATACAATTCAAAAGGAAATCCCTAAATAGCCCATACTTTGAAATTTCCCTCCCAACTCCCATAAAAAACATTCCTAAATAGCTCATTGAAGAGTTGGGTGGTCGGCTCCTGCATACAGGAGGCGGAGAATCTTCCGCCTATTGCTGCTTATTTGACAAACATGGGGAAATCTAGTTATAAACTTTATCACTCAATGGCACGGTCCTAAAATCAGTTTAACTGATCACAAAATCAACACCTACAGTTGCAAAGTTTACCCAACGGGCCATATAGTAAAAGAAAAGGCTCGCTTGAGTTCTTAATTATTCAACAGAACCAGTAATCTGATCATAGTGCATCATGATGCAAATGAAACAGCATCATATCATGATGATGTTACACCACCACATCGAATGGCGCCCTTCATGGGGCTTTTCAAATAAGTTCTCATCTAAAGAAAAAAAATGCAAAATCTACTCGCTACACTTTACAGCACTTTTAACACCATTAGTATCCTCTACATCCTTAAATAAAACTGCACAAATTCTCCAAATTAAATCACTTTGTTATAAGCACACATAATACTATGTATTTTCAGCTAGAAAGCATAAAATGCAACCTAAAGATTATGCCCAAAATAGGGGAAAAAACACCACACAATATCCCAACTAAAAAAAAAAATATTTGAACGGTATAAAGTTTATAAGTTTTACAGTTATTCATTCACCTATACAATATTCTTGAAAAATTTTGAATATAAACTTCTTAAAATGAAATATTTGAAAGAAAATGCAAAAAATGACATGCTCATGCAAATATTTTAGAATAAAAAAACAATGAAAATTGATTACTCACATGAAAAAGGGATGTAGGCACTAATGTCTCATAGGGTTCATTCAAAGTGACCACTCCCCCCACACCGAGCTGCTTTAGATGAGGAACATCTCCAGGGAAAGGAACAGCACCTAACAGCAAAAACTATATTAAAAAAGAGTTAGTATTGACCCTTACATGACATTGAGTACATATATGTATCCACTCTATAACACCAATGATCTGTAGAAACTCTGCAACACAACAAAATTTATAAAAATGAAAAAAATGGGATACTAACAACAGTAACTCATCTTTGACTCAAAATATGTAAGAAGTTATGTACCAAAGCAAATGAACCAAGTAATACACAAAGCAATAAATTCAGCAAAAAAAAAAAATGAAACCTAAGCCATATAGCTGGCATCTTAATCCAGAAAATGGACTATTAACCAATTCAAATGGTCTAGTAATAATAGTGTATGCCTAAAAATGTAAGTTAGCTAAGGATTTTGAACAAACACAACATTCATAACTTTAACATAGGCCCACAAAGGTGGATAACCGGTGACAATAATAGATAGATGGAAAAGCCTCCAGCCTCCTCTCCTGGTGGCTAAATTCAAGAAACAACATAAAACCATGCCACACATATATAAATAATTGTAAATATGAAGGGACCAAACAACCAGTAAGCCACTAGGAATGAATTTCTTCAAAAAAGCAGGTGCAAAAAACTATGAAAAATGATTTGTGAATTTGGCAAAAAGTGCAATGGAAATAATTAAGAAATATCACCATTGAAACACATTTTCAGCATTAAAATGTAATCAACCTACAGAAAACTCTATTAAAAAAAAAACTATAGAAATCGTCCGAAACCTTTTTCTTTTTGAGGAAGAATCATATATATTCATGTAACACAAAATCAACACATTTTTTTACCAAAGATTTTATACAGAACTAACCCATTCGTAAAACAAAATGCTTTTAAGGTTATAAAGAAAGACTTTTCAAAATTAAAATGAACAGTTTTTAGCAAATCAATAAAAGGCTAGCGCCTCTTACAAAAGAAAGGATGTAAGTAACCTGTAGCGCAGAAAGCAATAAGTAACAGATCCCAATTTCCATAGCCAAAAAACAAAGAAACACATACAGACACACAATGAAATTCACCTAAGAAGATTAAAATGTTGACAACGCTATTTGAAGCAGCAAAATAGAAACATGAATAGCTAACAATTTTTGCAAATTTTAGTAATATAAGGAAAAGAGTTCAAAAAATTTCAAATTAATTCATTATATTCTTCATATGTCACCCAGACCAACAATATTTAAACATATTTATTTAACATAAGACAAAGTATTATAGCCATCAGTTCTACGACTAAGAATAATGCTTCAGAAGCTAAGAGAACGCACTTATGCAAGGGAAAATATGACAACAGAAACGCTATACATGGCATTTTCTCTCCTCTTTGGGGATGCAACACCATTTTAATTTCAGATATTGACAGAAATTGCACCAAACTCATTTCAACTGAACAACAAAACAAAACAAACAACAAAGGAAGGTTTGCAATGTCCAATTATAATTCAGTTCTCACCAAAATACTTAACCAATTGCATGGAAGCTTCCTCATAATTGATGAAGTATCAGTTTCATATCCCAGAGGACTTCATTCAAAGCTTCCACAAACAGGTACTTTGTTACCCCCTTAATTGTTCATTTCATGTTCTTTTAATCGACTAACATCCACAAAATAGCATGCGTTCCTAATTGCAACAAAAGTTCTAAAATTATAGAAGTGATTATCACAATCAATTAAGCGAATTCTCAATACAATGGCCGATTTATTGTTGAACACATCTCTTTTCTTTAAATTAAATCTAACAAATCAGCATGCCCTAATTCATAAATGAAATAATAACATGGATAGACATGACCAAATAAGGAAATTGAAAAAAGCGATAACAAACCTGATCAACCTCGTCCCACCAGCGGAACTCCACCTGGATCTTATTCCTCAGAACATTATAAAGAAGCGTGGGATAGAAGAGAAACCTCGCCCCGACCCCTACCATCGCCCTCTTCGGATTGAACACTCCGATCCTGCCATCATCCACCGACCCCGACACCGGCTCCTCTGCCTCGCTTCCCTCTTCCAACTCCAGGATACGCATCTCCAAATCCAAAGTCCAAGTTAAATACAATTTCAGTTCAACAAACCCTAATTTCGCTTCTCAGCATCACGGAGAGCCGAGACCCGATGTACTAGCTCAAGATTCGAAGGCCTTGATTCAGAGCGGGAGATAAAGGATGAAAAAAAAAAACCATAGGTTTCCTGGCAAATAGGGATCGAATCGGAGCCGGAGACCACAAGCTATTCGATTTCGATCACCCTTCTCTGAGTTTCCCTTTGCAGGTTCACGCTTCCCCTCTCTTTCTTCTTCCTATCTCTTGACAGAAAACCTACGGAAACGAGAAGTGAAGGACGCTTGTCCACTATCCAATCCCGATCTGAAAAGTAATATGTACTGAAGAAACTGGGTTGTACAATTGGCCTTTACTTCAGGAATAATTACGGCATATGCCAATAAGAGAATGAGCCGTTGGATTGGCAATTGATCGCCAGATGATTGAACCGTTCGATCATGCTTGCGAAATCAGGTTTTTTATTTTTACTTTTTATAAGAGCTATAAAATATAAATATGGTGACCCAAGGCCGAACAATGAGATTTTTAAAAATTATAATATATTTATTATTTATTTTAAAAATAAATTATGTGATTTGAATCCTGCAGCCGCATATGCTCCATTCGAGTATCCTGCACAACGCCTCAAAGGCCTTCAGTTGTTGACGCCTGCTTCACACCTCAACCTAATGCACCCCATTTTTCGCTTATCTTCTCTGCACGACAGCATTGCCAATTCACCGGGCTTCGCCTTCAGTTGCAAGTAGGACGTTGTTGCTGACTTCCACGGTTCGACCTAAGTCTCCTAGAGTTTCGTTGCTCACAAAAATTTTTAACAAAAATTGAAAGCCCATTTTAAGCTCTCAGGTACTCGCCAACACCTTCGTTTGTAAGCACTGACTTCGACTATTTGACCTAGTTACCTAGAGTCGGTCGAAGCCACTCTAGATTTCTTACATCCGCAACTATTGTGTCAATAAGCTCATCTGATTCAGGCTTGAAGCAATCTTCTAGTAAACAAGAGGTGCTCATTAATGTCAATTCATGGGCAAATTATTGCATCCGGTCACCGGACGCGGAGAATATGTTCGGATATCCAATAAAAACTTGTCACGTCACCCGCGCTTTTGACTGCTCTTTTGACTTGTGCTTTGACTGCGCTTTGAATGCGCTTTAGGTGTGAATGCGCTTTAGGTGCGCTTTACCTGCGCTTTTGACGCGCTTAATTTAAAATACTATTTTATTAATATCCGGACCTATCTCCGCGTCCGGTGACCGGATGCAATAATTTGCCCAATTCATGAGCCATTTATGTAGTTCATCCCAAGCCAGCTCATGGGTTAATGTGGCATGTTTTCTTGTCACCCCATAACACTCTAGTCAAATTTATTGTGAAGCTTAAACCTTACTATTTGATGATTGGCATTCTTCATGGTTAATGAAACTTCTTTTCTTTTCTGCCACCCTAATATTGGTGCTCACTGTACCTAGCTAGAAGTGTTGAAGCCATATAGTCTTAAAATTACTTGAGTTCTTATTCTTCTAAGAATTTGATTAAAAAGGTGAACCAACCCAAAATTTGTGCGACCATCAAACATGAAGGAGAGAGAGAGAGAGAGAGAGAGTAGATAGAAACTCACTCTAATATAACCCGGGGACTTTTATCTCTTAGAAATTTGGTGCTTGTTCAGGTTGACTAGTTATAAGCTAAAGAGTAGAGTGACAACTTTTAATCATCAAACTTGCACATCAAGCAATGGTACAAGGCGTGTCAATATTTGACACGATCTGAAAACTCGACACGAATCCGACCAAAAAATTCTAAGTTAGGGTCAATCTGAACGGGTCGGGTTCAGGTTCAGCAAATCAACCCGTTTCAAAAACTGGATCAACAGTTTGGGTTGATCCGGAAATCCGAAATTGACCCGTTTTGACCCGAAAACCTATTTGACTCGGAAACCCGAGATTGACCCATTTTTTACTCGAAAATCGGAGATTGACCCCTTTTTTTTACCCAAAAACTAGTAATTTTTTGTCGGCCTCAGGTCATTCGGGTCGTGACGGGTTGACCCAGACCAGAAGCGGGTCGGGCTCATGTCCGAAAAATTGACCGGTTTGCAAAAATGGGTCGATTTCAGGTTGACCCAAATAGTGCCGGGTCAGTTCCGGATTCGACCCGAACCTGACCCGTGACCCAAAATTGACACCCAACCACTATGTCATATCGAGGCAACCCCCCACACGTCATCCTTTGATGGACCTATATTAACACCAACTAAAGCGGTGCATCACATAGTTCATCCAGTGTTCCTGTACGCTGGTGCCACATAAATAATTTAATGAAGTATATAGTTGAAAGGTGTCATTTCACTACATCAATCAACTTAGTTAGGACTTAGCTATTTATTCCACTGATCAAGGCATGTACACCACAAAAGAGAAGGGTTTTTAAAGCGATTATAACAAGCTTTCATAGTGGTTAAAACTGTTGCAGAAAGTTTAGAGAGATTCTCATAACAACACAAAATCACTACATTTTGTACCCACTAAAGCACCCTTTGTTAATGATTTTACAATCACTAGCTATTTTATAGACAATATTAGATTCATGAGTCGTTAGGCTAGTCTTTTTGGCAGAATTTAAAATATTTCCTATCTAAGATCAATTGTTTCAGTCCTGGCAGAACATGCATTACTGAGTCTAAGAAGTTTTAGGATTTCTTTGGGACGACTTTTTTGTTGTTTCTTTAAATTTTTATACTAAAAAGTTGTTTTACGAAGCAACGAGAAAGCCATCCCAAATGAAGCCTTAGAGACAATATTATGCATGCTAGAGACATTATGTTGTGTAAGTTTTCAAGTAATTTGTAGCAATCGAGTAGTAAAGCTGATTATAGCCTTGACACTTTGAACAAAACTTAGAAGACTAAGGCTTCGTTTGTGATAACTTTTTTGCTGCCTTCTAAAACATTTTTTTAGTACAAAATTTGTGAATTAGAAATTTTGTACTAAAAAGCTGTTTTAAAAAGCAGTAAAAAAATTGTCCCAAACAAAGCCTAAGTAAATTGTAAGCTAATAGATCTTAGTAGTAGTTCATTTATTCAGGGACAAAATAACAAACAAAAAATGCTTTGGGAATTGACATTTGCAATGATTTATTTAAAGAAATTTTCATGACAGGGACTGAGCTTATATAAATTAATTACGACTTTCTTGTAATGCTTAATTTTTTTCCTTATTGATATAATTTTGATGTTGTTAATTATAATAAGTTAAAATGATATGCAACATGAAGTAATGATATGCTTATTAAATATTGACAGAGTTGATTCAATTATGTCTAATTATGAAATGCACTCCTCTCTCTTTTTCTCTCTCTCACTCACAAACAAGAGAAATTATTATGTGCGGACGCAAATAGGGGTGTCAATTCGGGTCAGCCGTCGGGTTCGGGTTCGACCCGTGCACGGGCAGCTGGCGAGGGCAGCGGGAAATTCAAAAATTTTTAAAATAAACGGGTTTTCGGGTTGACTCGGCAACCCGTCGGGTCAACCCGACTCGACCCGTTTAATAGACCCGACCCTTTTTATCAAAAGGGTCGGGTTGAATCTGCGAACCAGGACCCGACCCGTTTATCAAACGGGTCCGAGTCGGGTTGTCGTGTCGTGTCAAATATTGACACCCTAGACGCAAAATACGGTTCATCATCCGGAGATTAACTAGAATGCGTCACATCAGCATCACTGATCCGCGGTACAAAGCAGCAGTACCGAGCGGGGGGTGATGTGGCACATTCGATTGGTCTCTGGACAGCGTTTGGCGTCCGAATGGAATAATTTCTCCACACACATTCTCTTTGTAGCGATGTCCTTCTTTTAATTTGCTAGAGTAGCTCATAAAAAATTTACACATGTTTCAAATACAAAATGATTTGCATGATAAAGGTAAAACAAAACCATGCCAAACAAGTACATGATTATAACTAAATTTATTTGAATTTTTTACAATAGCGAGAAGAAATCAACATATAAGTTCAAGAAGAATGTTGTATAAGTTAGCAACACGAAGTATAGTCGGTAAACACGTTCCTTAAATCTTTGAAATCAAGTGTCAAACATTATTTTTTTCATGAAAAAAAATTGCAAAGAGTATAGTTGTGTCAACTATTAAATTTCATTGATTTTTGGAAGGGATGGCAATGACTGGCAGGGAAAAAAGGAGATGGTGGATGGAAGAAGCAAGCGGAAGAATAAGAGCAAGGCTTGGGTGATGAAGAGATAGCAGGAGGGGTGACCAAATCTAGCTAGGGCAAAAGGTGGCAGTGGCAAGTAGCCAAATGATTGAGAGCAAGAAGTGGAAAATTGAGAGAAAGGGCATGAGAAATTTAGAGATCATAAGGCTATTTAGGTTATGGGTGAAGGGGCTGAAGGGTATTCAATTGATGGGTGCATATAATGTCGTAGTTCTGATTTTTTATGTTGATAATGTAACAATAGCAGTAGTTTAAATCACTGCTAATGGGTTATAAAAATAGCGCTTAAAATCATTGTTAAAGATATAAATTATCAGAGTTTTAAAACATTGATAAAAAATGCTCTCTAAATGGTAGCGATGCCTAAAATATTTTACATATTAGAGTTTAAATAGAAGTAACCCTATTACAAAATAGATCATTGCTTTAGGTGTAGAGGAGAATAAAGTTTCATAATTTGGAGAGATAAGGGAATTTAAAATATGAGGAAATGGGGATTAATGGAAGAAGGAGATCAATAAAGATAGGGGGATTTACATAGAGAGAGAGAGAGAGAGTTACACAAGTGAAGAGAGACGAGAAAGAGCGAAGTAAATATGACAAGAGTGAAAAAGAGTGAGGGGAACGAGAAAATTATGAAGGGAGGCATGAAGAATAAAAAGAAAAGAAAGAAATATAACTATATATTAGCCGGTGAGTAAAAGAAGGATGCTATAAAGTGAGAGAGGGAGAGAAAAAAAGAGAGAATGAACATAAGCAAAGTGACGTTCTCGAACTAGAGAGGAGTTAATAAGGTGCAAGAGAGTAAATGACAGGACTTCGAGAGGAGAATGCATTCAAATTCCATGCCATTATAATGTCAATTTAATCATATTCCATTCACCATATTTGTCTCAATGATCCTATTATACTTACCTTGTAAGTGGATGCTACATAAATCCTAAAGCAAAACAACCAATGATGTGCAAGCCTCACCAATAGAAAATGATACCATGACAATTGATGCCTTCAGTTTACAATGGTAGGATAGTCAATCTTAGTTGCTCACAAATTTAGTGAAAATAATTTTAGAGATGCCTATCAATAATTTCAAGACATTAAACTTTGATACATTGCAAATTGCTTTCCATCTTCCCTGATGGTGCTCCAGTCATATGAATAAGTATTTATTGGTTGAAAAATGATATTCATGTTTTGAACAAAAAATACATTTTAACACATTCTATATATATGAAAACTTGGTTTTATACGTAAATTGAGATATTACGCTTGATGCCCTACAGGATATTTATCAAATACCGGCGACATTCCCGACGGTCATCATTTGACCACCGAAATTACCAGTTGTTACACCAGTAAAAAGGGGGGTTATACCAGCGGATTGACCGCAGGAAATTCCGGTTATCTTCCCTGTGGTCGACGCGCTGGTAAATTACGACAATTTTCCTGTGGTTTACGTGCCGATAATTTTTTGAGGTTATAACAGTCGGAAAATCGTCAGTAATTACCGACGCCATAAAAAGTCCGTCGATCTCAGTTTCCTACGTGGTTTATTCTGACGGGGCTTTAACTTCCTAAAATTTCAAAAACCGCCGAAAAATTGCCAGTTCCATCCATATCGACCAATTTTCCTATGAAAACTTGACTTTATATGCCCATTCTTTATTTTCTTGAAGAAATGTGTGTGAAAATTTATTTCAAACCAAAATATTCATGTAACTTATTTTATATAATTTGAATTTAAAGGGGCCCTTAAGCAAGCAATCACATGAACTTTTGAGTAAGAAACTGCTAGAATCCTCCACTTCCTAATGCCTTCCACATCTCCAGCAATAGTTGTTCGTGTGTGATTAGTCTCAAACAAAGTTTTATCTCCATATTTGGCTAGTAGTTTAAGATTAGTGATATTACACGTTTGATTATTTAGGTTGATAAAATTATTTGGATTCTAAACCTTAACCCATAAATGATATTAGACATCATATTATCTACTTCAAATCTTGGTCAGATCCTATTCATATTTTCAAACAAGTTTTGAATAATGTTCAAAGAATGTTCAAATAAGATTTGATTGAGGTCGTATCTTATTCAAATAATATTCAAGTAAGGTTCAATTACAATTATAATAAGGTTTGAATAAGCTTTTAGGTTCGAACAAAGTGAGAGTAACGTTTGAACATCATTTAAATTCTATTATGTTGCCCCCAATATCTCCATTGGAATTGGATGAATTATTAAGTGCGGAGACTGGACACAGAGAACAGTTCGGTTTGTCTCTGTGAATAGTAAAAATGTAGCGAACTGTGCTTTAAATGTTCACAGAGACAAATCCGTACAGTTCTATATGTCTGGTCTCTGCATGTAATAATCTATCTTGAAATTGACACATTTGAGTTGTACTAAGCACGTATATGTATACTCTATAAGCACGTATATGTATACTCTAATCATGCATGTAAAGAGGTATTACACTATTCAAATTATATATATATATATATTGATATTAGCGCAAAATTATTAGACGAATTGAGACATTACACTTGATGAGAATTGTTTGAATCTTGATGATCTTCAAGAATGTATATATTCACTTTTCTATGTGTGAGTTATGTTAATTATCTTGTAAGAAAATTAGTTCTAATGTGACTAAATTTAACTTTTTAAATGATAATCTCAGCTATCAAATGAACATAACTACAATATCTTCTGGAAGTTACATATAAACGCATACAATAAATATTACATAATCATAAGTAGGCCTATTTTGATCGAAAATAAGCTTACAAGTTACAAATATATTTCTCGAGAAAAAACAAAAAATGGCCGACATATTTCTCAAATTGTTGCTATTATGGAGTCAATTTAACCTTCAAAATATCTTGATTATTTTTTGCATGCTTAAGCCCAATCATTTGTTCTTATTTTTATAGAGGCACATACACACACTAGATAATTCCAGGAGTGTGTAATACATAGTTACTAATCGCATAAAACACTCAATCCCATCCCCTTAATTAGTAATTAGTGCACTCCACCAAATAGAAGCCAGTCGGCCATCCTCCACGCATCCAAGACAAAGAGAATCCAAAGATGCCTTACGAGAAAGTCCCATTTTACTCGGGAAGCTTCCTCGCCTAACCTCCCACCAAACAAATCCCACCTGATCTCTCCTCTCACATGCTCCTATGGTGTGAAAATGACATTAAAGATTATTACGTGCGGTCACCAGATACTGTCCGGAGGTTAATCAGGACGTGTTATGTCATCCGATACACAGTAGTACATAGTAAACATGACTCGTCCTAATTGGCCTCTGGACGGCCCAGTGACCGCACGTAATAATTTATTAGACACTAGGAAGCTTAGTCCTAAATTTAAAAATAAAGTTACAATTCACTAAATTAAATGAAAAATAAAAATATTTTTAAAATATTTCATAATGAGCATTAAAGGTAAATTTTGCAAATTATTTTAATATTAGAAAAGACTATAGAATTTTAAATTGAGTCTTACTTTAATTTTAAAAAATAATCAAATAGCATGATATATGATATTTAGATTTTATTAAATAGATGTGATTTTATTTTATTTTTAAATAAAAAATGTTTTTCATTGAAAAATTCTAAGATATTATATTATTTCAATTTTAAATTTAAATTTGAATTCATGTATATTTTTATTATAATTATAATATCATGCATATTACTGCTTTGATATTTGAGTGTGACATTTGATACAAATTTAATAATTTAAATAATTATTTTTTTTATTTTAAACTATCACATCATTTATGTCATCATTTTTTTAATTTGGAATCTAAATGAAATTTTAACTAATTATCTCTTTCAAATTATATATGTCACTATTTTATTTGATGACTAATTATATATATGTCATGAAGTTATTTCTATTAAGTTTTATATTAATTTAATATTTTATGTAAAAATAAATAAAATATTGCAACCTAAGTTTATTTGGTTAATTTTATATCATTTTTACTCAAATTAGGGACTTATAGCATATCTTATAATTTTATTTTACTTCTAATAATGTCAAGCCTCAAAAAATTAATTAAACAAATATAAAATGTTCACTAATTTTTGAAATAAAAAGATGTCGGAATGAAATATAAAAATTTGGAAATTATTTAGAGTTCATGTAAAAATATAATTTTTATCAAATTTCTATTCAAAATATTGTGTTTCGATTATACAAATCCAACAAGATCAAAATTATATTGCCTCCATTATGCTTGACCCATAAATCTATTGAATCATGCCTACTTGAACAACTTCAACTTGATATAGGGGCACCTACTTGCATACGAGTTGGAAGTACGTACGGGGTGGTTGAATCATCGTTCATACTCCCCCTAATGAGGGGAGTTTAAGAAACTTTGGAAAGAACATGTAATTGTTAGCACACAATCAAGTAAAAGTAATAGATTGCAATAATAAAAGTGTAATGTTTAATGTGCATCTAGATTTTTTAGTACACCAAGAAAGAGAAAATGATAATATGGATGAGATTTATAGTATATATTCGATCAAATGTGATTATGTGGTCTTAATAAATCTTAAGCCCAAAAGATTATTGTAAAAGTGCATGCTGGATTGTGTGGTGCTTACTAGTTCGGTCTTGAAATAAAGATGAACAATAAAATAATGGGATATTATCGTGTTCAATGATAGATGATTGCATGATTATTACATGACGTTATCACTAATCTCAGGTGCACGGTGTAGTATTGAATCAACCACAAAATATTTTGCATCTGACGATTGTTTCATGGCCCTCTAAAAGTTGGGGTGCACGTAATTAATCTAATTAATTTGATGTCTTTCAATGGCCATCAATTCATATTAGCAACATCTAATTATTTTTTAAAATGGGCTGAAGCTATCCCATTATGTGAAGTCAAATCTCATCACATTCTTCATTTCCTTAAAGATCATAACCTATATAGATTTGGTGTTCCCCATCAAACCATGCCTGATAATGATCCATATTTTACAAGCACCAAAATAAATATATTTGTGAGATGTCACAATATTGATTAGAGATACTCAAATATCTATTACCCTTGAAAAAATGAATTGTCTAAGGCCTTCATTAAAATATTGGTGCAGATTTTAAAGAAAATACTAGAATATAATTATTAAGCATCAATTTTATGAAAAGTTATGAGTAACTTCATGGATGTATCAAATACATATAAAACTCTAACTCAGTCTTTGAGGTAAAGGTTGTTCTTAAATTAGAGGTACAACATCCCTTTCTAAGAATTGATGTGAATTATGGTAAAACATCCAAAAAAAAAAATGTCAGATTATGATTAGAAGAACTCAAAGGTTTGGCAGAGAAGTGTTTGTAGGCTTAGCAGTGTATGACCCAAAAAATAGGAAAAGTGTTAAAAATTATATATGAATTTGTATTTAAACTAGGGCACTACAATGCTAAGCTTTGTAATGTTGTGGCAAAGGCTTAAGTGCACAACATCACTAAAAATCGTTGCCACTACATTTGAGTCTCTGTTTTATAGTAATTCTAAATTTAACATACATTATTGCGGCGCTAGGCCATTATATATATATACTCTAAACATTAACCTCCCATCGCAGTGACTTATTCGAGATGGAAGAGAGGGAATGAGATAAAGCAAATTTTAATCAGTTTTTGCATATTGCTTTATTTAAAAAAAAAAAAGTCTTCTGATCATTGTAAGTAGCCAAAATCTCAGTTCAATTTTCAATAATTTTCTGTTTGACAGGTTTATTTCCTCCTAAATTGATAAAAATATATTTTCTCCTTATTTGCCACATTTTTACTATGTAATATTTTGTATATGATATATATGTAAATATTATGAATATTTTGACTGTAATATTATCAATTTCTACAGGGTGAAATGAAAGTTATGATTTTTTGAAGCTAAAGTCACTTTATAGATTTTTCTGTATTTTATATATTTGAGTATTTCATATTGCATTTTATTAAAGATAGATTGATACAATTGATATAAAATAAATTTGGCATTTGCATAAGCAAGGAATGCTGACTATTAACACTGTAATTAATATGAACTCTTAAAACATAATATATTGTGTATGAGGGTGAGCCGATGAACTTCTTTGAAGATGGTTTGTGATGTTATCCCGATTGTAGCCTGTAATTGATGACTGATTACACTGACGGACATAGAGTGACGACTCTTTATTGATTTAATGAAAGGCGCCATGTAATGATAATTGACTTACTGATAAATGATAATTATGATGGATATGACTTATGACCAACTATGAAGCACCTGGGTTAAAAGATGATGAAAACTCCACATTAAAGTTGAATGTCCTGCATTGCTAAATCATATAATAAAGCTTACATGGATTTATAACATTGATATATATAAATGTAATGTTCATAAAAACATTGATAGATAGATCATAATGGGTACAGATACATGTATTGATTACACATAATTAATAATAGATAAAATAGATATGATTGATGATATTGACACTAATAGGTTATGATTGATTAACTGGTTTATGCATGTTTTCAATATGATTGCTTTACAAATTTATTGATTCTCATATCAACTATTGATTCATTGAAATGATTTCTTGCTTTTCTTATTGATCATTTTAAGCATTACGAATGATAATTGATCATTGATGAGATTAAGCGTTATTGACTATATCAACTAAATTGGGCATACATATTAATCTTTTAAGCCTTATGTTGGAAGTTCTAGTGAATTTGGATTTCTTTTGGGCTTTGTAAGGTTGTTATGTAGTTTTAATTGATTCCAAGTTATGGAAGATGCCAATATCATGTGGAATAAGGTTGATAGAGATTTTCAGGTTTCCTTCTCATATTCCGTATTTGTTTTCTTTCTTCCACTCTTTATAGTCAAGAGTTACTGATAGATTAGTGATTGTGCTGATTAGTTGATCACACACATATATATATATACATATATATATATATGTTTTTGAGAGAATAAATATAGTAAAATATTTTAATGTATATGATATTAGTCATTTTCGTTGGATTGATTTATATTGATAATTTATAAAAGTTTTGGTAAATGATTAAAAATTTTAAAATAGACAATTTTTAAAATTTAATTATGGGGTGTGACAAGTTGAACCTTGAATTGTATAAAGCATACATGATTCAATCAAAGAACAAAACAGTTTATCATAGAACTTTTTCAAGTATGAGACTTAATTTTGGCTCTACGAAGACCCGTTTTGATAAATCAAAATGTATACAGTAAATTTAATCCGACAGGTAAAATTTTGTTCGTGATGGAGCTCTATTAATGAGGACTAATAATATAAACACATTTATATACCTGTACCTATTTTACAAGTTATGTGTATTCTTGTATTAGGTCACCTATCTAAGTCCTACAGCTATCTATATATATAGATGTCTATGTACTCTTCGCATGACATGAATACATTTCCTTTCATTCTTGCTCTACTTTCATGGTATCAGAGCCACTCCTTTCTTCTTCCTGCATCGCCAGAAGTTCTCCTTTCTCATCTCTTCCTTCTTGTTGATCTCTCCCTTCTTACTCCGATCATGGACGTCTCTTAGCCTCCACATTGCAGATCGAAGATCTTCAAGAATCCCTCTCTGACGACAGCTGCGCAATACCCGCCGCCCTTAAATTCGTGATTTATAACATCAAGATCATTGTGCCGGTCCAACTCTCTTCCGACAACTACCCGATATGGTGATCTCAGGTTCTCAAACTCCTGAACGCAAATGGTTTTGCCTCTTTTCTTCTTCCATCAAGTTCTCCTCCCGCTTGCTACAAAACTCTTTTAGACGGTACCAAAGAAATCAATTAAACATATCAAGAATGGCTTCTTGTAGACCAAAATCTATCGGAAGCTCTCTGTTCCACTCTCACACAGGCGATCCTCCCATATGTCATTCATCTCGTATCCACTTACGCTATTTGGCTCACGCTCGAACGACGGCTCCAATCATCACAGTTCGCGCGTTATATAGCTCAAAAATGAGCTACACAACATGCAAATGAAGAACCAAAACATGGCTCAATATCTCCAGCAAATTAAAACCATCGTGGACAATATTACCTCTGCAGGCTCAGTTCTTGATCACGAAGATATTATCCTGTACACATTAAGCGGGCTACCACCGTCCTACAATGCCTTCAAGATGACCATATGCATAATGTTGCAGCCAATAGATCCAGACAATCTTTACTCTCTCATGATCAGTGAAGAAATCAATATTCAGGCCGAGTCCATTCGTCAGCTCACCTTAGGCGATTCCTCCACTGCGCTCTATTCGCATCGAGGTCATGGTCGAAGGGGACGAGCACGATCCTCATCTCAGCCCTCTAGAACGACCAACTCGAGCACCCTTCAATGTCAAATATGCAATAAAAAGGGGCATCTGGAACACAACTGTTGGCACCGTCTCAACATCTCTGTCAATCCCCCTGAAACTCAACCTCCCAACTCTTCATCTTGAGCCATGGTCACAGCGTCTGATTCAGACAATCACGACTAGTATTTGGATTTGGGCTCCCCGGCGCATCTAACCAACTCCATGGACAACTTATCGCAAGCTTCATCTTATACAAGTACCGACAACATTACCATTGGTGATGGCAGATCTTTACCCATTGCCCATTTCGACAAAGGTATTCTGCCAACACCACACCGTAAGCTTAGACTCAACACTTTATTTCATGTTCCACATTTATCTCACAATTTACTATCTATATCCAATCTCACTCAAGATAACAATGTCTCTGTGTGTTTTAACTCTCATGGTTTTGCTATTAAGGATATGAAGACAAACATAACTCTTATGTCGGGTCCAAGTAGCAGAGGTCTATACCCTGTTCGATAAGCCAGCAACTCTTCCTCCTCAACAACGACATTAGCTGCTACGACTCAAGCTGCTTCCCTATGGCATCAAAGACTTGGTCACCCGCACTCTAGAATCATTCATACAATTTATGTTAACAATAAATGTCTTCATATACCTCATAGCTTTTCTTTTTGCTCAACTTGTATGACCTCAAAAGGTCATAAACTACCATTTTCAAATAAAACTCACAGAGCCACTGTGCCTTTAGTGATCATTCACTCGAATGTTTGGGGCCCTTCGCCTGTTCCTTCGCATCAAGGTTTCATATATTATGTAGTCTTTATTAATGATTTCTCCCGTTCTACGTGGGTCTTTCCTATGCGACATAAGTCTGAAGTTTTTGATATTTTCGCACTTTTAAATGTTTCATTGAAAAGAAAACACAGTTTTCGATTAAATGCCTTCGTTATTATGGAGGTATGGAGTACCTCAACAAAAACTTTAGAACATTCCTTAAACAAAATGAAATTAATCACCAAACCTCCTGCCCCTACACACCTGAACAAAACTGACTCACAGAACGTAAACATCGGCATCTGCTTGAAATTACCCGAACATTGCTAAACAGCGCCTCGCTTCCTCACTCATTTTGGCCTGATGAAGTTCTCACTGCATCATGTTTGATTAATCGTATACATGCAGCCATCACTAATCTTCATTCACCTCTTTATCTCTTATTTCACAAAACTCCATATTACATGTTCTTAAAAGTCTTTGGCTTTGCATGTTTTCCTTGGATCCCACCAAATCAACGACACAAACTAGACTCTCGATCTTGCTCCTGTATTTTCCTCGGCTATTCTCATATATCCAAAGGTATAAGTGCTTCGATCCTATAACCAACAAAATCTACATCCCAGGACACGTTGTCTTTGATGAACTTACATTCCCATTCAAAACTACACCACCTCCTCAATCTCAGATCTCTTCCCAGATATCTCCATCACTTTTAGTACCGGTCCCTTGCACTTCTCCTATTACCACAACTCATAATTCCTCTACACATCAACAAAACCATGTTAATCATACTCTACAACCATTGCAATCTTATCCTGCATCCATATACATACCCGCATCTCCCTCAACGGCTATATCTGAACCTCCTCCTCAGCCTACTTCAAATGAGTCGTCACCAATGCCTATAAAGATCCCCAACAACACAACACAGCCCACTCATCCTATGATCACCCAAACCAAAATTGGTTCCCTCAGACCCACTCAATGTCTTAACTTGCTTCACCTTCAAACCCCTATGCAGTCTCCATATTTGCATGAACCTACTACGTACAATGAAGCCACCCAACACCCTCATTGGCGTCGCGAAATGGCATAGGAATTCTATGCCTTACAAAAACAAGGCACCTAGGAGCTCATCCCTACTACTGATTTACCCGTTCTTGGTAGTTGTTGGACATTCCGCATCAAACACAACTCCGATGGCACTATTGCTCATTTCAAAGCTCGATTAGTCGCTCAAGGAAACCACCAATAATACGACATAAATTACCTAGAAACATTTAGTCCCGTAGCTAAGTTTCCGACTATCCGAATTTTACTAACTATTGCTATCTCTAATGCTTGGCCCGTGAATCATTTAGATGTGATGAACGCATTCTTACATGGTACCATTGATGAGATGATCTACATGAAACAACCAAAAGGATTTGAAGACGACCATCATCCGCACCATGTCTGTAAACTCAAGAAAGCTATTTATGGACTCAAACAAGCTCCTCGGCAATGGTTCCAAACCTTTTCAACATTTCTCCACACTCTTGGGTTCTCTCCGGGCATAGCTGACTCGTCCCTATTTATCCTTACAATGGGAAACAGTCATCTATATCTTGTTATATATGTAGATGATATACTACTAACTGGCAATGATTCCACTTTGATTACAAATGTTATTTCTCAGCTAAACAATAAATTCAACATGAAAAATCTGGGGATGGCAAGCAGCTTTCTCGGTATTACCATCAGCTCGATGAACAAAAGATATATGCTATCCCAACAGCACTATGCCGCTTCAATCCTTAAACTAGCATGTATGACCAACTGTAAGGCCCTAGCTAATCCTTCGTGCGCCAGGCTTCCGGATCCCAATATCAAAGACGCCTTACCATTCGACTCCAAGCTTTACAGACATATCACTGGTTCTCTGCAGTACCTTGTCATAACTAGACCGGATATATCATTTATGGTTAATGTGTTATGCCAACATATGCATAATCCTACTCCCCATCACTTTTATATACTCAATAGAGTTCTTAGATATATCAAAGGTACTTTACCTCTTGGTCTTCTGATTTTGTAGGGCAAACCGGAACTACACTCTTACTCGAACGCTGATCGGGCTGGAGACAAAGAAACACGTCGATCTACTTCTGGCTACTGTACATTCTTCGGCAACACACTCATCTCCTGGAGTGTCAAAAAGCAGCACACTGTCGCTCGCTCTTCAACAGAAGTTGAATACCGGTCTCTCGCTACAGCTCTCGCCAACATACTATGGCTCTGCCAGCTCTTACTTGATTTCCATATTCAACTACAGTCTCCCACAGTCTACATTGCGATAGTACGTCAGCGATTGCACTGACAAACAACCTAGTATTTCATGCTCGTACCAAGCATATTGAAATTGATCACCATTTCATCAAGGATCATATCCAATCCCAAACGGTTCATATCTTTCATATCTTCGCCAAAGATCAGATAGCTGACATTTTTATCAAAACACTCTCCACTCCTCGCTATCATCTTCTACGCAACAAGCTGACTGTTCAACCTGTCCATTAGCTTAAGGGGGCGTATAATATAAGCACATTTATATACCTATACCTGTTTTACAAGTTATGTGTATTCTTGTATTTGGTTACCTGTCTAAGTCCCAAAGCTATCTATATATAGCTGCTTATGTACTCTTCGCATGACATGAATACATTTCCTTTCATTCTTGCTCTGCTTTCAAGGACCTTATCAGTTGATTGATTGCAAAGGAAATCACATATTTTGCTTGTTAATGGATTATATCTTCAAAAATATCATGCATGATCGCGTAACAAAGCAAAATTTGTTGTTGGTCATATTATATATTTATAAAAATATCTCATTTTTAGAATGTGTAAAGAGTGCTTTTTATATTTTTAATATAGTTTTTATGTAATATATCACTTTAAAGAATATTATGATGTAAAAAAAGAATAACATTTTTTTAACGATATCAGCACAAAAATGTTTATAAAATGTAGTAATTGAAGCGGATATAAATAACATTTCTATCTTCACAAAAGGCTTTTAACTTTTTACTACCAATCTCCCACACTAAAAAAAAAAAAAAAAAAAAAAGGCTACAAATATAAATTGAACTTCGAGAAAAAGAGAAAAAAAAAAACTCCGGTCAAACCAGAAAACCCGGCGAGGTTCCCAATTTTACCGAGCGAGTTCAGTGGCGCTGCGGTGGCGCGTCTAGGAAGGATGGGCGGAGCGGTAAGGATGCCCAGTGAGGAGCGACGCCAGCGGCAGCGTTGATCGGGCGAGCAATGAGGCGCTTTTCGCCGGTCACAGCCGGCGGCGGCGGAGTGACACGCTCGCACGATGGGCACATGGTAAGGGTGGTGGGAGGAGTCATGTGCATATAAAAATGCGGGGAAAGCTTCAGGGCTCGAAGTTCCTGCACTTCTTTCTGAAGCCGGCGATTCTCCTCCGTGAGATTCTCGCAGCATCGCTTCAAGAACTCGCAGTCCACTTCGGTTTGCTTCAGCTTCGTCCTGAAAGACCATTAATACAGAATAGAGTGAATAAACTTGGACTACTATCTGAAATGCCTCTATAGAGGAAGATGAACATGAAGAAGAAGAAGAAGAAGAAGAAGAAGTAGAAGATGATGATGAGGAAGATAATTACCTCGCTCGTCGATTTTGGAACCAGACTTCTACTTGCCGAGGCCGGAGATTGAGCTGCTTCGCCAGCGCCAGCTTTTGCTTCTGCACATTTTTAATAACATTAGCTCAAACTTGTTTCTTTTAAAATCCACAGATTTATAGCGCTTAAATCCTTCAATCTACAAAAGTTATTAAATCCAACAACCAAATCCCCAAATTAAAGCAACACAAAACTTGAAAATTAGGAAAAGCATAAAAAAATGAAAATTTAAAAACGTTCATCACTTTTTTTTTCAGGAATCCTGCAAACCAGAGAGAGAAAGAAATGTTTACAGGGTTAAGCGTGTTATGCTCCTTGAAGCTCTCTTCCAAAACGGCCGACTGCTCCTTAGATAACCGTAGCTTCTTCCTCGCGCCCTCACCATCCTCCTCGTCACTCCCACCACGCGAACACTCCTGCTCCCCTTCAACCACCTCGCCGCCGACAACAAAACCCCCGGCGACTCCAAACCCTCTCTTCCCGCCGGCGCTCGTGTTCGACACAGAACTATTAGGCGAAGAACCACCGGCATCATCCTCAACCTCCCACTCCTCCATCGGAGCCCGATTAACGTCGATTCCACCCATCAACATCAGCCTCTGCTCCGTCGGCAATGTCGCAGGCGGCATTAGGTTTGACTGAAGAGGGCATAACGCATCTGAGGAGCTCAGGCTGAGGCTGAGCCCAAGATCTTCTTTTTCAACCACCATCGGCTGATCTGATATGTGCTGAATCCCTTTGCTCTTTCTTTCTTCGCCGCCTTTTCCCCTCTCCTTTCTTTTCTTCAACTGAAGCTGTAGGGTTGCAGAGAGAAAAACAAGCTAGAAGTGGGTAAAGCTGTGAGCTTTGTGGTGGAAAGAGAAATGCCAGGTTGGTTTTCAGAAGCAGAGAACGGGGATTTAAATAGGAAGCAGTATTTCCCACAGTACGGCAATCATGGCTGCTGAGAAATGAACTCTGAAATTTTGTAAAACCTTAACCGTGGTTTAACAAATAACTCTGGTTAGCCCTAGGGTATACCAGGAAGCCGTTACTGGCTAAATGGCTTAAGCTGAGCCGGGCCACGTCGACCTCATAAGCCGGCGGCTCCACACAAAATGCTGCTTTGATAGTTTGACCCTTTATGAAGTAAACATTTTAAATTTAAAAGCTTAATAAAGTAATTTATTTTGTTAGGATTAGGATGTTCGATCTGTTGTGGCGGTAATATAACTAAAATAAGTCACGCGATGATGATTGATCATTTAATCATTCGCTTCAAGATTTATGTAAAATGGATCGCGTGCAGTAAGAGAAGTATGATAGCAGTCCGTCTGGGGACTGAGGGGAAATTAAAGTTTTAATAACTATTAGGGGTATTATAATTTTTTTAAAATAATATACAATAATTTTTATATAACTATCACATTTTAATAAAATTTTCTTTTTAGATCTGCCGACTCGATCCAGACCCAATCAGAAAATTATGAGTTCGTTTTTCCTCATTTAACAAATGTGCTGAGTTTGGGTCCAAAAATTAGAACCAATTAATAAACGAGTTGAGTTCAGGTCAACCCAAAAATAACTCAATTTTGATCAGGATCAGAAGGATTTATGGATTTTGTCGAAGAAGTGCGTATATATGGGAGGTGGGAATGAGATTTCATTTCATGCGTAGGTCTGAGTTAGTGGCTCCATGCATAAAAGTGGAAGCCTGAAAGTGAAACAAACATGACTGATTATGGGTTTTGGACGAAGAAGAAACGCACGAAATGGAAGAAGGAGAAGTGTGTAAAATGGATCTGGCAGCTCAGGTGATTAGGCTGTTAGAAAACTGGATTTGGCCAAAGAAGCATGTGAAAGCAGGATTACTAAATTAGTAAAAAAATAAATTAATTAATAGGTTGGTAGGTCGTATTGGTTATACGTGAGTTTGAATCGAGTCAGGTTAAGGTCTGGGTCTTTGACCTAATCTTATAATAGGGTCAGGTTAGATGATGGCTGATTATTTTCGAATTAGACCTGAACCCGACTGAAAACCCATTTTGACACCCCAATGACATATGATATCACCCTAAGAAGCAAAACAATTATAAAGTTTCCCAAATCAACCCTCAAAATTAAAAACAAAATCATTCAACTAATTTAATTAACATTAATATAATAATCCTAAATTTTTCCATCAATAATTTTTAATAATCAATTAATACATTATCAATATGATTTGATCTGATCAATACTTATTGATTTATATTATCATCATAATAAAATAAAAAAATGAATCTTATTGAATAATTCATCATCACCAATCACAGCATCACCATTATTATCAACATTTTGTTCATTTTGACATCAACAATTATTCTTAAATAATTATGAAATTTTTAATAATTTTAGTATAATATAATTTCTCATTTATAATTATTTTTTACAAATGAATTTAAACTATTAAATAAGCTGTGTGTCTTTAAGGATGGATAATGCAGACCATATGGTATCAGGGATCACATGGACAGGCCATCAGAGCTGTCGGGTGAATCATGAAAGAGGCAAATGTACTCTACAGACTATTCATCAATTGATTGCTTTGCTTCCACAGCCTACCAATTTTTGTGCAGGGAGTTACTGATTTTGTTTTATACTATTTAATAATTGTATTAAGTTAGTATTAATGATGAGCAATATCGTCTTCAATGCATAATTTTCCTTTTTTAGTTTGTCACAAAAAAATTCTTCCCTGCAACGGACCGCTGGGTCGCATGAACTTTGCTAACTTGTTTTAGGGTTCGGATTTAGATCTGATTCGAAATTTATTCGATTTAAATCAAATTGATTTGAATCTGATCATGTGTTTAATGAATGCGTCAAAAAGATGAACCTGGATGATCTGAACCTAATACGATAAACTGTTTTGATTGAAAATTGTTGTTTATTAGTTATTAAATATAGAGTTTAGGATAACTGAATCAAGAATAAAAAGAGCATATCGGCAAACAAAATAATTAGAAAATAAACGGGTCACTTTTAGGTCAAAATTTCGTTCGCAAGTCAACCCAAACCCAACCCATCTATTGAACGGGTGAACTCGAGCCCGAATTTTTTGAGTTGGTCTTGGGTTGTGCAATTATTCTATGCGGATGCCGAACACCGTCTGGAGACCAATCAGAATGTGTCACGTCATCCCTTAGCTAGATATCACGGCTCGGTACCGCTGACGTGGTTGCACCTGATTCGTCTCTAAACTTAGAGCTGCATCCGGCCTCCGCACAGAATAGTTTACTCAAGAAATTTATTACACCCCTAGCTTGCTTTTTTTATATTTTTATAGTTATAAAAAAATGTTTTGCTATTTCTTAGAGTTATTGTCACAAATTTTTTTAAATGATGTGTTTATTGTTTATTTGATTAAAAGACTAAGAAATATTCTCTTATAATTAGCTATCATAAAAAAATATGACTAATTAGGTATCATTACTCATAAATAAACGTTTGCCCCAAATATTACCTATCACTTTAAGAAAAAAGAATTATTGATCTGTAGTTGCATTATTTAAAAATATAAATATTTCATTTTTTTTATTAGATTTGGATTTGATGGCATCAAAATTTGGATAACCAATTAGTTATTATATTACATTTATCATAAAATAAATTTAAATATTTAATCAAAATTTGATCAATACATCCTCATCTATTTTTTCTCTTAAAATGCAAAAAAAAAAAAATCTTACCATAAATAAATATATATTTTTTTAATCTTTCGCTTGTTGTGTATAACTATTTGTTGCTTGATGAGAAAATGATTGGAAGGCATCTATCATAATCTCTCCTTTATTTTTCTCTGTTTATTATTTATGACACCTACGGGAATATTTGGTGCAAGTTGCAACACTAGTGAATGTTTAGAATTGATGTTTTTTATAAAATCTTTATTATTTCATTTTTAAAAATATTATTTTAAAACTTTTTTTAAGACAATAATTTATCCTATTCAAGTTTTCATAAACAAATACGATGGATCCTTTTTTTATAGCCATGTTTATATTAACATTTCATTCAATCAAAAAGAAAAAGATGTAGCTTTTTATGGTTATATTAAGTATTTTATCTTGTTGCTTGAGATCATCTTAGTCCTCAAGAAGACTTATTGATTAATGGTCTTTTTTCTTCGAAAAATTATTAGGTGCTGAGTGCGCACCATCCGCAGAAGTACTGGGCACCTAGCGGTACCCAGCGGTACCGAGTGCGGGTACCGCTAGGTACCCAATGTTTGTGCGGACAGTTCTCCCCGTCCACACTCCGCATCTAATAATCTCTCTTTTTCTTCGCACATGAGCACCTTCATCTTGCTTGTGCCCGCTTGTCGCTTGAGTTGCTAAGCAGGAAATTTGGAACCTGGGCATTAGGAATCATGAGTAGTTTTTGAAGATGGCTCAAGGAATCATATATAAATGTATGAATGAAGGTGTGTGCTGAACAATAATTTAGAATGAAATTTATGCATTGGCAAAGTCTTCATGTTAAAGGTTTTAGAGAGAATGTTAAGCATTGGCAAAGTCTTCATGATTTATGCTATTGGTAATGTCTAAAGACATTTTTGTTTACTTCAGAGTCAATGTCAATTATGTTTATCAATTGTATTGCTAATGTGGAATTTAATATATATTGTTGGTGTAGACGGTGTTGACAAGTTTATTAACATTAGTATTGGTGTCGATGACGAGCACCAAACTTATTGGTGATGACAGTCATATAGACGTCAGCGTTGATTTATAAAAATGTTCAAGTAACCTAAAAACTTTCAAGGCATTGGTGTGTTGTGAGTGACATGCATTGACCTTATTAACGATGGTTGACATCGACGATGCTGCACCAAAATCTTATTGGTGTTTTCCTTGGTGTTAAAGATGTGCATCAATCTTGTTAGTGATATCGTGCATATCAATGTTATTTGTAGTGGCTAGCAGATACATGCATATTGATGTCAACATCATGTATTAAACTTATTGACGATTAGGAGCCTCATTGATATTGAACATGCTTCTAATATATAAAGTATTAATTTAAAATATTTATGAGTTTAATATGTCTTCATTATTCAGAATATTATCTTTTATTATATTTCTCTTATTATTTTTTTCTATTATTTTTATATAGCCATGTTTGTACTAACATTCAATTCAAAAAATAAAATAAAATTTATGATTTCAGTTAATTATTAATAAATTTTTAATAAAACACTAATATCAAAATCAGGTATAACTCTACCATTAATTTCAATATAATACAATAAACACTAATGATACGGCATAATTCCAAACTCTTAAAATTTAAATACATATACATTAGAGTCTTGCATTGGGTACCCATACCTACACCCACCCATGTACCCACCTATACCCAATGGGTATGGGTGGGTATGGGTACAATCATGACCTTGTAGGTGAGTATGGGTAAGTACTCAACATCAGTGGATAAATCAATTTACATTGCTAATCACCGTATATCTTATATTACTGCAATCCTCACTATATAATGCGCAGCACTTAAACCATGTTGTGACTATGGTAAATTCTGATATGCGGCTTGAAAGTTTGCAACAGAGCAAAGGACAACAAGCCTCAAGGACATCAGTCCGTGGCAGACTGCGTTCAAAAATAATGGAAAGTGGGTGGGTATAGGTTGGTACGGTATCCCAAAAGCCACCATGGGTGGGCATGGATGGGCAAAGTCCATCCGAGTAAAGCATGTGTACCCAATTAGGACCCCATATAAGACTTTGATATACATCAGGATTTCAAACAAAAAAAACCTACTACATAGTCAATTAAATAATATTGTTTCTCATTAAGAAATTATTAACAATTAAAAAAAATTAATACAAATAAACATATTCTACTTTTTCATTAATTAGAAAAAAAAAATATAAATATAAAATAAAAATTATAACTTCAAAAATAACATGTGTAAGTTTAACGCCCTATTATACCAATAAATAAAATAATTTAAGTAAAAAAATTAAACAAGCCTTTTTCCAGTTAAGATTGAGTTGGCGGGTTAATTTAAAACCAGCCCGTTTAACAAACGAGATGGAATGCATGACTGGAACCTGACTCATTTATTTGACTAGTCAACTTAAACTCAAGTTTTTAGGTCTAATTTGAGTTGGTTTGAGGAGTCGGATCATTTATTGATACCCTACTCATAATTTATATATACTTATAACTATATAAGTAATAATTATTTTATATGGCTATTTTTTTGTCCTAACACTCAATTAAAAAAATTTCATTAATTTATCATTTAAATTTGTTTACTTTTGATCATTGAAACATTAGATATTCTAATTTAAATAAATTACTTTGATAAATATAATTATTTATACTAAAATTCTTTTAGAAAGTTATGAATAAACTACTTTAGCTAGCCTATTGATTTATTTTGCTATGTGATTATTGGGATTGTGGAGATTCTTATTGTATCAGACATAATATTATGCATAATGCATGAATTTAGAATATCTAAACTAATTCAATTGTGATAAATTTATTATAAATACAACTTTGTTTAGGGATTAAACAAACTCTAAAATATAGAAATTTGATGTTAAAATGATTTTGTCATCACAATAACTATAATGACATAAAATGATAAAAATAGCATGATTTCAGGCACATTTGGTTAGGCTTATAACTAAATCAAATAGAGTCGAGTACAATATTTTTCATGAAAAGGTTTCTAATTAAAAATAAATTAGAATTTAATCTATTCTAATATTTGTTTAGTATGTTATTATTAAATTTTCATTAAAAATAAAAATAAATTTTTTATTCTATCAATCTAGCTATCTTCTCACTATTTTTAATAATATAAATATCTTTTGAAGTACAAGAGAGCTTGTTTGAAAGATATTTTCTTAGTATTTTATTGAAGACATTCAAATATCTTGACAAAAGCATTATTTTTTTGTGTATAGTAGATATAACTTATAGCACTTTCGTAGATTTCAAGGTTTGATTTTTTTTTCCTTATTTTGAAACTCTATAAATAACTTTTAGAGCTTTAACATGTTCATTCATTGTTGCTCTTATTTTCTTCTTACATTCATTGAGTTAACACTTTTCTAGATTCTACTTATGATGTATTAAAAAAATTAGCCACAAGATTAAACAATAAGATGATGGAAAATTTTCTTAGAGTTTCCCCAAACCAACTATTGTTCCTATCAAATCATGCATTGCTATCAATTTCTATGGAGTCATTAAGCCTAAATTGATTGATTTAGAGTCCAACAAGGACAAAGCTTATGAATAGGAGTTTTATTCCTCACATCGCATAATTAAGATTATTAATTTCATTCCTAAAGATGAACATTTCGAGAAAATTCACTAGGTGAATGAAGATCCTTCTTTCAAACTCTTGACCCACCCACAAAATACATTGGTGGTGATAATGATGATGACAAAAATTGGGATATCAAATCAAACTACTATTCTTCTATCACTTTGATCTCTATTGTGATATTATCAAATACCATGGGGATGTTAAAGCTCTTACTCTAATTGTAAATGAATAAATTGTTATAATGAGACACGCATTCTACTTGTAGAATATTTGTTAAGAAAATAATCATTAGTAGGTTGGAAGGCTTTTCATCTTCCTCTTCTTCTTAGCCTCCCTCCTCAAAATGGTTTCTATAATAAATGGTGATCTTGGAAGGAAATAGGTATCGATTATGCTTGTGTTTGATAAGAGGCAGAGATTCAAGGATCGAATATTAGGGTTGTTGATTAAGAGCTACATGCTTTCAATAATAAGTTACATGAGTAGAAATTAGATTCCATGTTAGATATTGTCCCAAATTTAGGTTTTGTTTGCCTTGCAAGATTCCATTTCAGGGTCTATATTTACATATAAGTGTATAGGTTATTGTAATTAATGGTATCCTTTTGTAAAGCCAATTAGAAGAGGGTAAAATTTTCCTATGCAAGGCTCTCTCCCTCTCTTCCCTACCTCTCTTTCTCTTCCAAAAAGCTCAAGGAGATTCTTCTTCCACCCAAGAATGCATAACATTCCACTTAATTAAGAGAAACTTTGGCCCTAAGATCCACATAGCTAGATTATATATGAGAATCAAATAAAGATTAAGTTCTTAGAGATATGAATCTATAATATGGCATGTCTCTGGAACCTTTCCCTTCCTCAATTTCAGTATCCTAAACTCTAAGAATAAAGATGCTTAAGGATATTAAGATTATGGTAATCATGCATAGTATACTTTTGGCGCCCATTATAGCATATGAAAAATTTATAGTTGTATACTTGAGTAAAAGAGTTTGTGGTGAAGGAAGAAAGAGAAGAATACTATACACATGAGAACCTTGAGAAGCACTGAAAGAGAAATTGATCAAGGTTGAATGTCCTTATAACATCAAGTGATGTATTCTTGTAAGGAAATGTAGTCGTCTTTATATTTTAATTTCTAATTAAAAAATGAATCAAAATCCTATTGTGTTATTCTTTGAGTTATGATTTATCTCTATTATCGTTCATGAAATTCATCAACAAAATTTTGTGTGATACTTGAGACTTGAGAGGATATGCTAGTTATTTTGCTCTATAGTAAATTATAAAAAAAATATATAAAAAAGGTGTTGCCTCGAGAGGAATGGAGACCTTAAATGATGTAGCATAAACTCATTGTTATTTTTAAGTATTCTTTAATATGCAACATCTTTCCAAACAATATCTCTACTTCCAATTTGCTTAGAATTCTTTGGGAATTTTGCTCAAGATCATTTAATTTTGATGGCATTAAAACACTTAAATACTTAAAGAATAATTTGTAGTCAAGAAAATTAACATTAAACATCTAATGAAGTGTTTTGGGGTTTTCACTGAAAGAATCAAAATTTTACTTTCAAAATTTGTAAATAGACCACATTCATCAGAAGAATCAGAGCTTGAATCAAACATGAATCAATTGAAGAAGGCTTAGAGATTTGAAAAATTCTAGTGCCTTTTTTCTGTCAATAGACTCCAACTATCACCACCAACAATCACCATTGTCCAACCCCCATTCCTCGAACATCACTTCATTGCTCGATCATCATCATTTGAGTGTTATTTCATAACTATCTTCATTTGTGTGTCAGCACCTGACCGCCATTACCTATTGTCATAATCGAATTGTCTTAATCTGACTATCATTATCTGTTCATAGTTGTTTGATTGTCAGCAATGGCTGTCGTCGCTCAATTTTCACCACTCAACTACTATTATCCCCCAACCACCTCTTAACTGCCATAGCCATCGACAAAGTAACATCTATCAACTAATGACCCTCTCTCCACCATCATCCTTCATAGCTTCTTCAACATTCTCCCCCACATACATAAGATTTCAAGCTTATAATCCATATTATATAATATCGCCTTTCACAATTAAGAGAAAGTGAGATGTTATGTAATATTACTTCATAATGTGTTGTTTCAACTAACTTAGACTCTTTTTCATAAAAAAATTAAAAATATAGCTTTATTATTGTCAGTGTTAGAACATTTTGAATGAGATGTCTTCATTCCATTAACTCCACGTCCCTACACCATGTGATTGTGTCAAAAATTTAAAGTGTGTCCATCATCATGCTAATCATTAACCATCTATCAACTTCTTTTTAATTTAAGTGTCAAAAATTTTAATTTTTAAAATTCAATCTCAAATTTCAAAATATTTAAAATTACTTTTAAATAAGTTTCAAATTTAAACTTAGACTTCATTTGAGAACGGTTTCTTATTGCTTTATAAAATTATTTTTTAGTATAAAAAATTTTTGAACGTGAAAATTTTATACTAAAAAGTTGATTTATAAAACAATAAGATCTAATATTTACTCGTTCGATGTTCGATAAACAAGATCAAAGCTATAACCATGCCTCTGAGATAACCAAATTGCACGGACATTCATCCATTTAGTGTAGTTATGATGTCATTACTTAGATCTTCACACACATTTATTTATGATTTGATCACATATATAACTCAATAGCTCGGGAGCAAAGCAAGTAATCTTGTACAAAAAGATCAGATTTTGTTTGGGACGGCTTTCTTATTTCTTTTCGAAGCAACGTTTCAGTACAAAAAAAATTAATAGAAAGATGATTTAAGAAGCAACAAAAAAACTGTCTCAACTGAAGCCTTAGACTCTTTTACTTTCCCGCTATGGCCCCTTCAATTTGGAACCTTTCAATTTTGTTTGGTATAGTATTCTTACTATTTTATAAAACTGATGTACCTAAAATAAAATTTTAAAAGCTATTATAGAAATCAATCTTTTAGTATAAAATTTTTTAAAGAAGAAAAAAAATAAAAATAAAAATTATGATTACAATCTTAAAAAAATAAAATAATAAAAAAATTAGAGCCTCCGGCTTCGTTTGGGACGGGTCCTTAGCCGCAATTAGCTGATCCTTGTTGGGGGCACTTTCGTCTCCTACGAAGCCGAGCTTAGTAGCGCCGAGCCAAGCCAGATGAGACAGAGGGTATTAGCCTATTAGGAGGCCAGCATCGCCTCGGAAGGGATCTCAAGTGGACCTGGATGTCCTGCCGCAGCACGTGCGAGCACAAGGAAGGGGCTCCGCACTCCGCACGTGGGACCCACGTGGATAGCCGTCGTGGGTGTTGAGCTGTTCCCTCGTCGGACGACAGTGTGGTCCGCAGTTATTACCGGCTAATTATTGGATGCCCACACATAATGAATGGGAGGTTCCACACTATCATATCTGTTTATTCCTGCGTGAGCTTTTTTTTTTTAATTTTAATTAACTTTAAATATAAAATGAAATTGTTCACTTTTAAGGCTCCATATTAATGGACATAGAATATTTTATTATTTTATAAAAGAATCATATAAATAATCATTTTGTCAAGCCAATAAAAAAAAAAGAGATAATATATGTTGACTTGTTTGAGGTCATGCGAATTTTATGAAAGTCTAAAAAATGTAAAATAAATTTAGTTTTTTATATGAATATTGATAAATTAAATGCAACCAAATTAATAATATTTATTTAATAAGAATTTACTTTATATTGTATTTCAAATATATCATGCAGACTAGATGATTTCTTCAAGATCTTATATGTTCCCTCAAGTTTAGGAAGCCATCCTTTTCAAGAGAAATTGTCACGTCGCAGCATTTAATATTGATAAATTAAATGCAACCAAATTAATAATATTTATTTAATAAGAATTTACTTTATATTGTATTTCAAATATATCATGCAGACTAGATGATTTCTTTAAGATCTTATATGTTCCCTCAAGTTTAGGAAGCCATCCTTTTCAAGAGAAATTGTCACGTCGCAGCATTTAAATTGAAAAAATGATATATTTTATCTTTTATATAACATCAGAACTATCTAATTTCTTTCCATCATAAAATATTAAAATGTAAGTGGAAGAAAAATATATTTATTAAAATATCACTATACATATGTAATTACTATATAAAATAATGTATAGTAGTCATGAGTCAGAAATTTCAATGCGCCATGTGTTCATTCTTGACTACAAAGAAACATAACATCAGTAAAACCTAAAAAAATTATAACTGATCAATCTCACACTCTCGATCCTCTTTCATAAACTGAAATTATCTAAATCACATATAATGAACTAAAAAAAGATAGCACGTCACTAAAATCCTACAACTATATTCAAACCATGGTAAGAAAATAGTATGCATGTAATTCCTTAGTTCATAATAGTACACTCAACATGATCTTGAATATATGCATAAATAATAAAATACATCCAATCACAATAAATTTTGTTAAATAGTAAAATGATACAGAGGCCAGTAAAATAGTGCAGTATGAAAACAGTGAAATATGTAAGCCAATAAATCAATACACACTAGTAAACCAACATCAATGAATCCAACTTTTGCTTATTTTTACAAACATTAGTATTCATTATTATAAAAATATTTATGAACAACTATCACCCAATCACATGCTAGAATTCATTCTATGTGCTTGCAATAATAGTAGAATCAAATTAAAATATCAAAACCAATATTCTAATTAAATAATCCAAAAAGCAATAACTACATTTTTAACTGATGAAATTATAAAATCAACCAGTTAAAATATTCAAAATAATAAATACTATAACATATAAAAGGTTACATAGTAGAAGTTTATTAAATTCAAAGAAAAATGCAATTAAAATAATTTCAAGAGGAATCAAACAGCAGAAATCACATTATTTGAAAAAAAAAAATATAAGAAAAGTCACCTACAGGGATCTGAAGACTTTTGTAAAAGCAATAAAACAAACTAGCTACCAAAAACCAAGCTTTCTCTTTCTCCTCTCCTCCTTCCTCCCCCTTCTAGCTCTTATTTCCTTCCATGATAAGCCACGAAGTGAGGTGAGGAAAGGGAGGAGTGAGTGGCATATTTTGATTTAATTATATATAAAATATGCTTTAGTGCTTAGTGCCGAGGTGCTCACCAAATACAGCGCCGCAGCGCTGCATATAAACAGGGTTGCATCGAGATTTATGAAGAGGAACTCCATAGTCTGATATTCAAAATGGATCATGAGGATAAAGTTAAAGCTTAGTGATGCTCAATCCAAGATTTATATATAAAGATAGGGAGGGATAGCATATGCCACAACCAAATTTGATATGACCCATAGATATATGTCACACCATGTTAAATGATGGCAGAATAGGTGTGAAACAACACAAACCAAGATCTTTTATTTGAAGATATATCATATTTTTTTAATAACAGATATTAGAGTTTTTAATTTTTTTATTATACATGAATTTACTCATCCACAAAAAATTCTTTCTTTTCATTTATCCACAAAACAAAAGTATATATTACATACTCTTGCTATCACAGTCTTCAGCAATAGACTGACACGGGGAACAAAATATAAAAATGCCAAAATTGTTAAAAATTTAAAATAGAAAAATAAAAAAATATACCTACACACCAGCCAGACAAAGAAAATATTCTTTATCTACTCAACAGACCATTTACCCTTGCCATAACCTGAAAAGGAAAGGAAGAATATGGAATGAGCTAAAACAATTCAGCAAATTATATTACCCGAATAATTTCTTAATAATTTTAAAACTAATTATTCTAGCTTAATAGTAGACTTACAATAGTATAGTATCATAATAGTGTAGGGTTTTGCATATAACTAAGTAGGTTATTGAATTTTAAGTATAACATGTTTAAGAGATTAGAAATAAACATAGTACTGAAACTCCTACCCTTATGTCTCTCATTCAGAACTCCAAAACTACTATGTATTCCATTTAGAACTCCTTGCCCTTAAGCCTTTCAGTGCTCTTAGCACTTCCAGAATTTTTGCAATAGAACTTCGCAGATATATATGTATAATAGAACTCCCACTGAACTCTTCATATGCATAAAAAATATCATCTAAAGATGCACAATATAGAAATTATGTCACATAACATTATAATTAACCAGTTAAACATAAATTGTTTTATTTATAGAATTTCATAGGTGTGCCCTTCAGGTAGCATTTTAGCAATCAAACCAAATGAAGTGTAGCAAAATTTTACTGACTCGAAAGTCTATCAAATTACCAAAGATTGTGCAAGACTATATTTGAGAGGTTTAATTGTTCTATAGAGTTATTTTTTGGGTGTCTGAATATTTTTTAATAGTTTTTAAAAGCAACATTTCAAAAATGCCTAGTAGAAATTTAATTAAAAAATATTTAAATGTCCAGAACTATGTTCTATATAACATACCAAAAGTTATGCAATAAAAAATTTCTAATTTAAAAATTATCTCAGTTCAAACACCAAAAGTGCTCAAAATAAGCTCTCTCTAGGAAATTTTCTAGTTCTCTCACTAGATGGCAGCCCAAATAAAATGAATCGAATGAAATAGTGGATTTGGATCGATATTCTAAATATTAAATTGTGGCCTAGAGTCATGGCGCCCCACGGCGCTCGCCACGATGCTCTCTCAGAGAACACACAACATCATTGTGACACCTTCAACACTGTTGTGCTAATTTATTTTGCCAAAAACCTGAGACCAATAGCACCATAGCGTTGCCAACCCCAACGCCGAGGTGCCTTAGTGGAAAAAATTCATACTTTTTCAAACATGCAAAGAAGCCCCCGGGACCTATTTAAGATCACATGCAAACTCTTACATGCTCCCATAATATTATTTTCAAGTACATGCAAAAAGGTTCAAATGTAGAAATTTAATGGATTACCTTGAACTTAATTGGGTTATAATGACTTGAATGATCCACCGACTTTACAAGTGTCACATAGCATGCCCATAAAACTATGGATGTTGATCAAAAGTTGTATGTTGTTAATGGGAGGAACCCTTTTTCATATTGAAATAGTATGAAAATTCTGATGCTAATAGTACTATATTCCACTATAAAGTCGGGGAAACTAAATGAAATATGATTATTCTCTAGTTCCTCTTCTTGAGTATGAGAAGTGATGGACTATGGTGATCCCCAATGATATTTAACAACCTCAATAATTTATTGTAATTGAATCTTATGATTCTATTTATCTTAATATTATATACTTAGGCACCAAACTTATGAGTATTAACCTACATATTATTAGTAAATCAAGCATTTAATCCCTTTCATTAGGTGGAAATATTTTTCCATTTGGAGCCATTTTATAGTAATAAAATTGACAATATGTGATACGACCTCAATCATTCAAAAATTTTAGTAGCTTGATGCTAGCCCTAGATGTATTTAGAGGGTGCAATTAGGTGGTTATTGTTAGGCGATAATCCCTTCTTATAGGTTCTTATGTTTATCAAAGGAATATTTGAATTATTTTTATTTGGTTATGATGGCCTCATCTATAATAATATTAGAACGAAATGTATGAGAAAAACATAGGTGCAAACTATATCTTATTTTAAAGATGAGTATATAATATGTTAGGAGAAAACTCTCTAAAAAAATCTTCTAATTAATCAAGATCGAACACTAAAATTTAGCATTCTTCAATTGGCAATAAATTGCTTGATAAAAGCTTAATAAGTTTAGCAAATGTATTGTTAGCCTTATATGAGAGGGAATAAAATAATTTATGGACCTATCTCTTATTAGAAGCTAAAAAAATGGAGTGTACTATATGCATATTGAATGTACAAGATTATTCTATGGTTATTTATGCGTATGAAAAAGCCAAAGGAATGAATGTCTAATATGATGGATGAGAGAATAAATCCCCTAGTACAAGATGCTAGAGAAGGATGTTAACAAGTGGCAATGGCTTTTGAAAAGTCCGCTACTTCTGGTGTGAGTGTATCCAAGATCTGTGAGAAACTCTTCCAAAATCGAGAATTATGGTTAATACAAAGGACACCATGCAGATGCCAATGATGTAAGTCAAAGTTAAATTTAAGATAGTTAAAGATTAATAACGAGCATATTAGTTTCTACGTAATCGATATGTTGAACAAAATATATTGAAAGGGTAATCATTTGCTAGCTACAGTAGAGGAGAAGGGCCTAAAACCTTTGGGAGAAGTCACTGCATTGACAGTACTCTCTAGTTAATGATCATTAGTTTGAAGTTGATCAGTCTATGGAGGATGAGTTTTGATGAGATATTATTATGAGAAGATCAACAAGTAATTGTCGTAAAAAGATGAATGATCTCATTCTAAAACTTTTCGATACAGCATACAATCGATAACAAAGTTTTGCATGTTAGGACGAAGCATAATAATCATTGGACTAAAATCCCCTAATTTATGAACAGGTTTATCAAAATATGAGAATTAGACTATTGCCCCAATATTTCATACATTTCGGCTTCGTTTGGGATGGCTTTCTTAATGCTTCATAAGATAATTTTTTACTTTAAAAAAAAAAAACTGTCCAAACAAAACCTTAAACTATTTTTCATTAAAGAAATTTTCTATTGCCTCTACAACGCGCTTCCACCAACGGTCCAACACCACTGCTTCTTTTCACCATTTTTTATCAATTCTATTGCTTATTGAATAAAATAATAGATTTTGAACAGCTAAAGAGGCGTTGGCAGCCTGTGTGGTGCATGAATTTATTAGCCATTTTTTCTTAAGAAAATAATATCAGAAAATATCAGTAAATTTAAATAAATAAATCATCAAAAACCAAAGGCTGTAGCCCATGACTCATGAGCAGTGGCAGTCAAAAGCCAGAAAACTTGTTGAGATTCGTGAATATATGCTATTTTAATTATTTGGTGTGATCGTATAATTATGGATGCTGGAATATATTCTCTCTCGTTTCCTCCCCACCTTCATTCTGCCATTTTTTTCCTGAAAATCTTTGAAGATCTAAATGCTTAGCTATCAAGTTGACCACATCATGAATGTTCTCTTCACACATTTACTTTAATTTTTTATTCTTTTACACCATGGAAAGCAGAGTAGACCGACAATAATGATTTCAGCTTATAATTAGTTCGAATAGTCTTGTAAATATATTAATTAGCTCGATAAAAAGAGCATTTAGTAGGGTGTCAAAATCTGATCCGATCCAAAAAATTTCTAGTTCGGATCAAACCGTTTTGCATACGTTCGGGTTCAGGTTCGAGATTCCGGCCCCTTTAAAAATCGGGTTGGGTTTGGGATGAACCAGCAACCCGAAATCAACGCGGGTTTGATCCACGTCACGTATGCGTAAGCCCTCCGACGTCTGTGTTCTGCTGGCGGCTGGCCCTCACACATGTGTCACATCCTCGTAAGTTATGTAGCGTCTGCTGGATGCTGGCCATCACACTTGCAGTTCCGACCCATACGTGCTGCACCCCGAGCTAGCCCTGGCCTCGACCAGACGTCCGGTCGCCCGGCACTTCGCACGCTAGTGAATGGCCTTCGCACTTGCAAACCGCGGTCAAGACGATCCTCGCGAGACCTCAACCTGCTGGCTGCAATCACACCCACTTTATAACTTTATAATAAAATTATTAAATTTAAAGTTATTAAATTTAATAAATTTATTTAAATAAACCATTATAAGTTATCATTTAATCCAGTTATAATTTTAACGTAATTTAATGAGTAATATTTAAATTAAATATTTGATAAATTAAATTAAAATTATAACCCAAAAAATTAAATTAAGTTAATAAATTTAAATAATTTTATTAATTTAAATAAACTTGTAAAATTTATTAAATTAAATAACTTTATACTTAAATTTATAAAGTTAATTAAATTTAATTAAAATTATTTAAATAAAGTTATAAGTTTAATTAAATTTAAGCCAGTAATTAAATTAAATTAGAAAAAAATTATTACTAATTATATCATAATTAAATTAATAATTATAATTTTTAATAAAGTTAAGTTTATAATAATAATTATAATTATACATTTACATTAATTAAGTTATAAAAATTATCTAAAATTTAATAAATTTAGTTATATCATCCTATTTCTCTCTTCCCTCCTCTCTCTCTCTCTGCTTATGGGCAAACTCCGAAGCACATGGCGTTTTCTTAATTAATTAAGTTTTACATATAAAATGCCAAATGAATTGGCGTTTTTGCTCCTTTTTAATTATTAATTAAAAACATTTTTTGCTTAATTATGCATTAAAAATTAGATTTTTTTTGTATTTAAAAGTTTTTTTTAAAAGTAGTAAGAAAGCTAGTCTTCGTTTGGGATAGTTTTTTTATTGTTTCTTAAAATAATTTTTTAGTTTAAAAATTAAAATTTGTATACTAAAAAATTACTTCAAAAAACAGTAAGAAAACCGTTCCAAACAAAGCCTTAGTAGGCAAATGATTATTTTAGTTGATTTTAATACTACTAAAAAGATTATATGTAAAATAGTTTTAATTTGAAGTTTCATAAACTTAAAATAATTTTATAGGGGCTATAAATGAATCGAGTCAGTTTGAGTACTACTTTATTTAGTCTTATTGGGTTCTTTTGTAAAAATGTCAAATTAAAAAAAAAAATGTACTAAAATTTTGTTTCATAAAACATTAAGAAAATCATCACAATCAAAGTCTTAATATTTTTCAATAGATAAGTGACATAAATTTTCTATCAAAATAAATGCAATCAATTCACTGTGACATTTTATCTACCTGACAAAAAATCTTGCTTTTGCTATCATATCTTTAATCTTAATTTTAAGTATGATTTAATTTCTCATTTATTTAAAAAATAATAATAAATATGAATTTTTGCTTTCAATTATATTCAACAATAGA
>NW_021319410.1:633506-638126 GCF_001605985.2 Dendrobium catenatum
CCCAACTCCACACTAATCAATTTTTTCTTCAATACCGAATCCCACGGGCGAAAATAACTTGGCGAAAAATTTTTAGAACTCCTCGAAGACAAAATAGATGTTGGCAAAAATTCTAGAATCACAAGAGATCTAGCTGTCTCCTAACGAACTCACTAAGAGATCAGATGAGGGGAACTACAAAAATCATAGTGGCAATTTTTCATTTATCAAAAACTAACTATTACATTCCATATATAGGCCTCCAAATGACAAAAAAAATAAAAGACTAAAATGCCCCTTGGGCTACAATAGCGACCAAATACCCATAAGGGCAAAAGCGGAAAAACTGAAAATAACATAAACTTCTACATGAAATGACTCAAAATAAAACTCATGATCGTAGCCGTCGATCTCCGGCGTCTCCTGATTGTACACATGTCAAAAAATGCTAACGATGTCCTCATCATTCTGGTTGATCTCCAGACGGCGTTCTGCATCCGGTCTCCGCACAAAATAATTTCTCCATAGATTAGATGGGTATGCTAATTACAGAACTGGAGGATGGTAAGAGCAAGCAAAATGGAGAACGCTGGAAGCACCATTTGAGTATTAGACTTAAGAGAGCAGAAGACTTAGAAAGCCGGGGTAGGACAATACTACTATTATAGAACTTCTCTGTCTGAAATCGAGCTGTTCAATCACTTGTATTGGCTTGATGTAATTAACTTATAAAATTCAGACAGTTCGAATTTGAATACACACTTTTATTAATCATAATATTATTAGCTAAAAGATTCTCAACACGAATAGCCTGTTGACTTGAACTAATCAGTAGTGGTGATAGGATTTTTTTTGCAGCATATCCCATCAATTAGCAGTGTCCAACACTGGTTTGTTGCTGCTGCTGTTCTCTCATCATCTTAGGCTCCGTTTGGGACAGCTTTTTCGTTGATTTTCAAAATGACTTTTTAGAATAAAAAATTATAATTCAAGAAAATTTTAAAATAAGATATTGTTTTAAAAAGCATTAAGAAAGTTGTCCTAAAGGAACCTTTAATTTACAAAACTAACATTCACATTTTTTTTCTCTCGAAAAATGTAAGTTGAGATTTTGTTGTGAATTTTGATATTTGAGTAGAAATTTCAATGATGGAGGTTAAAATGTGTTAGTTTTGCAAATAATCAAAATGTAAATGTTTTTTTATGAATTGATCCCAATTTTTGAAAGTATTTACAAATATCTACAGACTTAACGCTGAAGTATTTTCCTATTATTTACTTAGTCTTAATCCTTCGAATTCAGCTAAGTCCAACTGAACTGATATCTTGAGCAGGTGGAAGGATTCATCTGTTTTTTCTCTGTTTTGCTCTATTCGACGCGATTCCTTACAATCTGAACTTCACCAAATAAAAATTAGGTTTATCGAATTCCTGGTTCAACGTTATTGGAAGGGAAATCAAGGCTTCACACTCAAGGTTTTGAGCTGGTCTGACTGACTCATGAATCAGCGAACTTGCGGTAAGATTTCGAAGCTTTATACTTTACTGGTTTCCCTTTTGATTTCTACCTCTGTTATCTTATTACTAGAGGCAGCTGGTCTCTTCTGTTATAAAACAGCACTGTAAATCATGTAAAGAAAGAAAAGGGGAAATAAATACTATTAAAAATGCAGCATTTGTAAAAAGCCAGGCTGCAATATTCTTTGATTGTATATTTTGTAACTAAATGGACAAGATTTGACAATAGTAGAAGTATTATATAGGGGTGTCAAAATCGGGTTGCACGTTGAACCCGATATTGACCTGCCACTGTTTTACATGATTGGAATCTGATCTTAGACGGGTCAAAAATTTCAACCTAGACCCGACCTACGTGGGCTATCAGGTTAACCCGACCCAACCTGTGAACCTAGAACACAGCGGGTACTAGTGAGTTCAGCGGATGCGGGCATGCTCTAGGTGTGGCGCGGTAGTGAGCCTGTGATGCGTGCGGGCATGTGCAGGGGCGAGCCTGTGCGGCCTGCGGTGCGATCCGTGAGGATTGCGGAGCGAGTGCGGATTGTGCTACATGTAGCAGGCTTATGTGAGCGGATGAGATCGGGGGATCGCGTTGCGATGTGGACACGAGAGGGTGCAGATTGTGGGGGGATCGAGCTACCATGCCAGTGCGGGCCTGTAAGGTGTCGAGTCCATAACGAGGGCTCATGATGCGGTGCAAGCTGGTTTCCGGGTCAAATCAGGTTGATTTTGGATTTTCAGGTCACCCCGAATCCTATCTGACTTTATAAACGAGTCAAAAAATGAAATCCGAAGCCAACCTATATGACAAACAAGTTTATCAAAACCTGAAATTTTTCAGGTCAAATTGGGTCGGATCAAATATTGGCACCCCTAGTATGACAGGTTTCTATTTCCAGTTTTCTTGCTCAGTAAAGGCTCGTTTGATTGCTTGAAGTTGGACAATGATGAATTTTTTAGATTCCATCATTTAGTTGATTGTAATAGTATCTAAATCTTTATATGAATGAATATTTATAAGTATCAACATATTAAAGATGAAAAATCAAGTTTATTATTGAAATACTAAACAACTGCATGAAATAATTGATTGGGTTGTTTGATCCAGATGTTATTAATGAGATTATCGATAGAGTTGTTGAGAAAAAAACAGCAATAAGAAATAGTTGTCAGTAAAGTAATTAGAGATGGCAACACTAATAATGCAGATATTTTATTTAAAATAAAATCATTTGAATATTTGAGGTACAAAGCATTTTTGGCAGCCAATTCAAAGTAGCTTAAGGGTGTAATTAAATAAGTGGAGTTGATTTCAAATCATTTTTAGCTTGAGCTTGTTTAATTAATCGAGTTCAAGCTTAATTTTATCAGACGAGTTGGCTCGGCAACTAACTCATTCATAATGAAAAAGAAAAAAATATTTACAATTTAAAAAATTATTATAAAAAAAAAGATTAGAAGGTAAATAATAAAGAATTATCTAATATATGGAATTGTATTATAAATTTTAAGTATTTTTTAATAATTTTGTATTTAAGCTCTTAATTGCTAATATATTTTAAGTATATTTTATATTAATATTTTTTAAATGAGCTGGTTTGTGAGTTCACGAGTTAAGTCAAGGATGGCTCAAGTTTGACTTGTTAGCTCATCGATCTCGACTTACGAGTAATTTATCGAGCTGTTTGCTCATGAGTTGGCTTGACTCATTTACGCTCCTTTTTGTTTTTTTTTTTATATGCCCAAGTGAATTTTTTAAGGCCAATCACAACTCATTTAGGCTCCTAATATAGCTACTAGAAAGCATTATTTCATGCTATTTTTTTGGTAGAAATTTTTCTTATTAAAAAAAAATCTTAATTGTATAATAGTTAACAAAACATAATCTGTTCAGAATAATAAAAAGTAATTATTCCGAATGAATGAGCAAACATCACACGTTCTCTTACAAGAAAAAGAGTGCAAGGCCAGCATGAAAGTGTCGTCAAACTAATCTTCCAAAATAATGAGAGCACGTGCTTAGGAGCATTATGATTAAGGAGATCCAATTATCGAGGATTAAGAAACTAATCACCTTCATTAAAAGATTCGATGAGTCATGGGATCTATAGATTAGCTTAGGATCAAATAATTGCACCAGGGTAAAGATAATTAATTGTTAAATCAAAGAGAGATTAATTAAGAAAAAATTAATTAACATCATTAATTTGTTCCCCCTCTCCCTAAGTTTTCTCTAACCTATCATAGCTCTAATGAGAAGATTATAGGCTTTGTGGTGCAAGTTGGTACTAAGTAAAATATATATGAGTTCATTTTAATATTCAAGTGGTTCACAAATATGAAACATTTGGTTTCATTATTTGCATTTTAAATTGTGCAAAAGTTAAGTTCAAGCAAGTTGTTATATTGGGTGGATTAATTAAATATAGAGTTTAGTGAACTTTCATCTTAAATGTGTTGAAGATTAAACAAATAATTTTTAAATTTTTGTTTATTTTTGGGATAAAAGTAATTCAAATATAAGCAACAAATTAAGCTGATTAGAATAAAGTATTATGAAAGTAATATGAATGAATAACTCTTTAATTAAAAATATACTATATATATATTTATTTTAGCTTAAATTATTAAATTAATTGATTTTAATTGAATCTAATACTTAAGAGTCTAAATATAGATATTGATTGTTAGGATTACATTCTTTGTAATTATAATTAACTTTATCACATCAAAATAAAAGTAACAATCTATTATTAAGTAATTAGATTCATAATTTGAAAAAAAAAAGGGTTTAGTAAATATATTAAAATATAGGTTGTGATAAATTATAGAACTTAGATAAAGCTCTCAAATATTAAAAGATTTTATAATGATGATTTCAGTTATATGATCTAGAATGTATTATTGTTTTTCATGTCATTGTATCTTTTAAGCTTCATAAGCTTTATTCGAGTGTTATTTATGAATTTTAATAGAAAAAGAGTCACAAAATTTTTAATTTAAAAAGAGATGTGCTAGTAAACCAATTATAAAAAAATAATAGTAGTCAAATATGTATATGTTTTTGCTGTCTAATAAAACAATATTTGGTAATCAATATAATTTCCAGATGATAAATATCAA
>NW_021319411.1:0-76368 GCF_001605985.2 Dendrobium catenatum
AGGATGAACTTCAACGGATTGGATAATTCCTAAGGGACATCTATGAGTTTAGCATTTTAAATGTCATAGGGAAGATCACTCAAATTTGGCTTGAATGAAGTAGATTACTTAGATTTTGGGTCTAAGAAGGGTATTCAACATGTAGCTTTTGGACTACATGTTGAGGGATTCTCCTTAGCTTTAGGAGCTAAGAAGAGAAAGGTAGGAATTCAACATTTAGCTTTGGGCTAAATGTAGGAGAACTCCCTCTAGCTTTTGGAGCTAAAGAGAGGAGAGATCTCCAACAACTTTGGAGTCGAAGGAGAGAAAACCTATAGTTTTTGGGCTAAGATATTACATCTTTTAAGGCTTTTGGAACCTATAAAAGTGAATGGAGATTAGTAGCTTTGAGGCTACAAATCAAAAAGATGTCTCATTGAATTGTTGTGTTAAAGGAGTTGGGTTTCATTTGCTTAATTTGGACTAAGCAAATAAAGAAGATTGATATGTAGATTTGAGCCACACATCAAAGATTCCTTGGACTTTCGGGTGTCCAAAGAGAGGAATTCATTCTCCCAACTTGGGTTTGAGAGCATGAAAATGGGTTTAGATGCTTTCCTACAATCTTAACTTATAGGAAAGGAAAAGGGAAATGCAACTTAGAGGTTGCAAATCATGAATGCCCTTGAACATTTGATGTTCAAAGGGGAATTCATCATCCCAACTAGGATTTGGAAGCATGAAAATGGATTTGGATACTCTCCTACAATCTTGACTTGTAGGAAAGAGGAAAAAATGCAACTTTAGAGGTTGCAAATCAATGAATGTTCTTTGAACATTTGTTGTCCAAAGAGGGGAATTCACTCCTCCAATTTAGATTGGAGGGATGGAGGAGAAGGGATGCAACTTGGAAGCTACAACCCCATGAACATTTTTTGAACATTTGGTGTTCAAAGAGGGCACGCACATTCTCGTGATTTGGTGTCCTTAGAGAATGAGATAGTTTCCTACAACTTTTGAGTTGTAGGAAAGGAGATATGAAATACAACTTATGAATTGTAAGTTGGAGGTTAGGGAGGACCACTTACTTGATTTAGGCTAAGTAAATGGTGAAGTCTCTTTGAGCATTTGGTACTCAAAGGAAGATTATCATTTGCTCAACTTTGGGCTAAGCAAATGAGGAAGACTAGGATTTGAGTCCTAAATTTAGAGGATTACTCATTGGTTTGTGTTCCAAGGAATAAATGATTTGATAAATTTTCTACAACTTTGGGGTTGAAGGAAGAAGATGTAACTTGAGAGTTACAAAATTTCAATGATGTTCTTTGAATATTTGGTATTCAAAGAGGTAGGATCATTCACTTAGTTGAAGTCAAGTGAATGGAGTTAGAAGCTCATTTGTTGATTTTGTGACTCAACAAATGAAAGAGATAGCTTAGGATTTGGTCCTAAGCTCCAAATAATTCATGTAATGACATGTTTGGAGACTTGAAAGGTCCCAAATAATCATGTATGAAAGAGGGGGATTGTTGATTTTGTCTCAACAAATAAAGGTTTGGGCTTAGGATTTGGTCCTAAGACTCTAAAGATTCATGTGATAGAATGATTTAGAGCTTTGAGGGTGCTCCAACATATCACACATGAAGGGGATCCTTGTTGGTTTATGTTCCAACAAGAGAGATGAAAGATCTTGGAAGTTGGTTCCAAGTTGCCAATGATTCATGCAATCTAAAACTTGGAGCTTTGAGAATGCTCCAAGCATTATGCATGAAAGAAGATTCTCCATTCCTCCATGAATGTTTTGGATCCATGGAAAGAGGAGATACATGCTTGAAAGGAATTTCCCTATGTCTTTTAGAGTGTTTGGACTCAATTAGGAGAGGAAAGAATTGATTTCCTATGGTCTTAAGAGAGGTTTCTAAACCACTTTTGGGCATGATTTAGAAATTTGGATGGGAGAGATCGATCCCTATGACTTCTAAGAGATTTAAGATCAATTTGGGGTATCATCTAAGAAGAACCTATAATGCATACATGTGGCGATGATTATCCAAATTAGAGTATTTTGATACAATAGAGCGAATGCCCACTTGTTATTTTCTTTACAAGCTTTGCAACACACCCAAAATAAGATTGATCAACCCTACTTGCTGTAAAATGAACCTTTAAGAGTTCAAATAAACATCTACAACAAGTTATCAAATGCATTTGGGCATCTAACCAAGTCATAGAGAAAATTGCAAGTTGACAAATGCAAAACCCTAAATCCTACGTCAATTTTGCCACGACATTAGCATTGAGTAGGTACAACCTAGAATTCAACAAAACCTACGTCTCAACATGCATTTTGGGATAGAAAAAGATCATCAAGTCCTATGGTCCATTTGTAGGCGAAGGCTAAGCATGCAATATGAATGCAAAATCATGCATTTGGAGAGCGTTGGATACCAATCCAACAACCCGACGCACATCGCCATTTCTTTTTGGCTCTCACATGAGAGCAACTTGGCAAAAATCGCCGGATTTCCCCAAGTTTACAAAGAGGGCAGCGATCATAGGATTTCGAGGAAGCATAAATTTAAGTTTCTAAAGGACCTAAGGCTTGGGGACGTCAATCACAACAATTGGCCTTGGGGGACCCTAGGTTTCACTAAGTTTTGGGATTTTACCTCACCCGGGTTGTCCTAGCGCTCCAAATTGATGTCCAAGCTCCTAGGTTGCTGTCCAAGATCCTTTGAAGGCTCCAAGTTGCTGTCTCAGTTTCCCAAGGAGGAAGATTGCTGTCCAAGCCTTTCCGGAGGTCGCCGTCGCTGTCCAAGCTGCTCCGTAGGAGGAATTTGCTGTCCAAACTGCTCCGGACAGCAATTTGCTGTCCAAGAACGCTCCAAACAGTAGTTTTCAATGTTCGGAAGGCTCCCGGAAGTGATTGCTTGCTGTCCAAACGTTCCAAACAGCAGGTTTTTACTGTTTGGAAGCCTTCGGAGGCTGTGTGGCTGCTGTCCAGGTCGTTCCGGAAGGCTCCTTTGCTGTCCAAGGCGCTGTCAAGCCTCCAAACCACTAATTGGAAGCTCCCAAGAGCTTACAAACTGCTGTCCTCTCCTGTTTACTGCAGCAAGGGTCCATTTCAGCACCTCTGTCTTGAGTTTTGGAAGAGAAGGCTGCCAACAGCAACAAGATAGGGTTTCTCCTTCTTGGAGGAAGAGAGAAAACATAACACAGCAGAAGAAGGCTTCCTTTCAGTCCATGAAAGGAGAAAATAGCAGATAGAGAGGAGAAAATCCCCTTTTCACTTAGCTCCAACTCAAAGAAATGCTTGCAGGAGGAAAGGGGTTCGGCCAGCCTTGGAGAACCGAACCTGAAGGAGTCGGCGGCCAAGGGAGACAGACGCCTTGGAGGCGTCAGGAGACTTGGACGGGGTCGGGCGCACGAAACCCACGGAACCCTTCCTCCTCCCCTCCCTCTCTCGCTCTCTTGCTCTCTCTGTCGGGACGGGACCGAACGAAGAAGCAACGGGGGAGCCGAATGCCGCTCCCCCTCACTCTATCTGCTCTCTTAGGGACGCACGCACGGCAGCAAAGTACCGCCCAAATGGACCAATGCGGACTTCTCACGCGTGGAATGAGGGATTTAGGGCAAAATTCCACAAGAAATCTGAGCCCTTGATCTCAAACTTTGATTTGAAAATCAAATTCAGCCCAAATTGAGAAATTATGGCTGAAATTGAGTCCGGATTGGACTCGACCCGAACCGATTTGAGTCGGTTTGGGTCCGATCGGGTCCGATCAAGCTAATTTCATGAAATTAAACTTGAATCGGCGCCGAAATGCATCGAATTGGGCTCGACGACGCTCGACAGGGTTCGATTGGATTTGAATTTGATTGATTTGATTTAAATTAAATTAAATTGGGTTTAATTTAATTAAATTGAGGCTTAATTCAGATTAATTTTGCCTCGACGATGATCGATTTATTTGATCGAGCGCGATCGAGCTTTGTCGGGCTCGATCGGGGTCGAGTCGATGCGAAAATATTCGTCAACAATTCGGCGAGGGAGTTTTAACGGAATAAGTTCCGGGGTAAATTTTGGAAGGCAGATGGGTTTGTAGATAAGACACTACCCAGAGATTTCGCCCTCATTTTGCGAGGACTTTATGATCTGAGTTCTGGTTTCCTATAGGCGCAAGCCCCTATAGTTAATTACCCCTCCCGATCACGAGAGAGAACTTTCGATTAACGCTAGTCGTCAATCAGATACGTAGAATATACGTGGTATCTGGCATATAATAGCAGCATGGGTTTGGGTATTTGAGAACTGGATTTGGATTTGGGAATCTGGAGAGTTTGATATTTAAAATAGACATTTCACCATGCACTTAAAGCGAATGGTGGGGGAATGGATGATGGGTTCATCAAGATCCCATGGTTCCGTCATCCCGAGCCATCGTGGTCCCTGGTCTACTTAGTCAAAGAGGTAGTCGACCCAACCTGACAGAAGGATCCTTGTCGGCAACCATGGGTTGCTTCGTCTAAGGGGACCTTGTAGACCTGGGGTGAATGTTTGTCTAAGGGGACAAATTTGAATCCACCTTAGCTGACAGAGGGCTTCATGCCCTATCGATCATATCCTATTGATTCATATCTCAAGGATTTGATGCCAATAAGGAGCGTATTGGCTCTGGACATAACCGGTATTTCGTGGTGCCATTTGGCGGCAAAACCACTCGGTTCAGAGGGCCCCGAATCGCCATAACCGTTTATCCTGCGGTGCCATTTGGCGGCAAACCGCCGGTTACATGACACGTACCACGTCCTTACTAGCAGGAGATTGTTTGAGAATGGATCCAAGTGAAATTTTTGACTAGGCATTTGGATCTACGTGAGCTAAAGTTATATTTGAGTTTGTCCACCTCGGCAAACTCTTGCGGGGGGTGGATGGATTTTGCTTTAAGTGTTTGATAGTTGAATTTCAAATTTAAATATCTTAAACATTGGGATTTTGAATTTTTGGGTGGAGCTTGGAAGGCATTTGAAAAATATTTGTGAACCCCTATAGTTGAGATCATCGTTCAACACGGCCATTATCGGGGTGTTCTGGGTCATTTCCATTTTAAGCTTGAACCTTGTCGACTCTATCTGGCTGTTGACAGAGGATCGGGTTCCATAGGCTTTACGCCTTTGTTCATGAATTTCCTTTGTTGAAAGCCTTGAAGGCCGAATATGAATATACAAAATAAATATCTGGTCAACTTTCGTGACCGCATATTTATCCGATATCTCGAACACTGTCTACTCCTATTTATCTACTTAGGAGGATCGGGTTTTGTAGGCTTCATGCCTTTTGTTTAATGAATTATTTTGATTGTAGGTCTTGAAGGCCTAATATAAATGTATTAAAACAAATACACCGGTCACCATAATCGTGTATTTGTTTGAAGGTTCGAACCCTGTCGACTCCTATTGATCTGTATAGAAGGATCATGTTCGAAAATGAATTCACTTATTGACCCGCGCAGCATCCCTAAACGTCACGTGTGTACTAATAACACGCTCGCTGGGGCCTATGCGGGTCGATAATTTCATTGATTTGGACGTACCCCATTGTGTACCGATGTGTATACAAACAATAGTGCAGGTGCAGGGGTACTTTGAAATATTTGTAGTTGTTTAGATAACTATCGTTCGGATGCACACAACTTTTCATTTGAGAGCTTATACACACCTTCTGTCCACTAATACGAGTGTTGCGGATCCGGTGGCATGTGTCTTGGTGTTGATTCCCCTTTCTCATTCATCGGGGACATCTTTCTGAACTTTGAAGCTTGTTGCTTTGTAGAGAAATCTTTTTAAGCTCATCAGTGTAATGGATCTGTTATTTCCGGTGTTTGCGGGCACCAGAACTGTTTTCTTCTTAAGTATAGAACTAAGAAGAGACTTTGGAACACCAGGAAGCTTGGTTCTAATTTGTTCAAACATTTCATCCCTTCTGTCAGGGGGTGTTCTTTTTCGTACATCGAGTTGCCCTTGTACTCGACATACTTGTAGATCTTGATCACCATTAACGTAGGTGATATCCATACTTATGTCCACAGTGGTTCGTTGTACTTACAATACACTGTTGTTATCCACAAGTAGTCATTTGCAGGGGATCAGTTGTATCCACTACGGCCTCCTAGAGGTATTCGTAGGAGAGTCGTTGTCAACTTCGCCATCTCCACCTTTCACCAATCTTAGGTGGGTAGACGATTACATTTGCTTGTAGGGGTAGATCTTTGATTGCTGCTCTCAAGTATTGCCATCTCAATCAACAGACAATTGTAGAGATTGTCGAGGAGTTCGCTGCATTCTTCTTTTCGTAAGCACTAGGATTTCATTTCCCACTTGCAACTTGTTGTTAGCTGGGACGACTGTGCACTTAGACTTTGATTGGTTCGTTCATCCAAAGTCCCAGTCTTATGTATTCAATTGGACCTGAATTCAAAGTTCCACTCATGCTTGAGTCTGCCTTGTTGTCCTTGAAAGTTCAGGCTCCCTATTGTTCATGTCAAACTTGGATTTAGCTTGAGTTTAGAGTACAAGTTTAAGTGCTCTTGTCTTATTCATGTCATTCTTCAAATTGAGTTCAATTCTGAGTTCACTCGAGTTCGAGCTGAGTGCACAAGTTCATAGGTCCATTGTATTCAATCTAGTTTGAATTCAAAGTGCATGTTCAAGTCCTCTTACCATTTTGTTTGGTTCAAATTTATAAGTCCTTGCAAGTTCAATTATAAGTTCAAATTGATTGGATTTGAGTTCCAATTTTGATTTTATTTTATTTGGGTTTGAACCTTTAGAAATCATTTGAGTTTGTTCATATCCCCTGCTCGTGTTCAATCAAGTTCAACGGTCCACAAGTTATTGTTCATGTTCAATGAAGTTCAAAGGTCCACAAGTTCACAGTTCATGTTCATATGAGTCCCAATGCTTGTTCTTTTGAGTTCAGACAAGTCCGAATACAGTCATGTTTTCACCTGAAATTTCGTCAGCCTCCCGACGTCTCCCCCGTTTAGGGGATAACTACGAAAAAACCGGGACTCCCGCCACGCTAGAGAAAAGCGTGCACGGTAGGTGCCCTCTTTCGAGGACACCGCGGCCATAAAATCTTTGTTCCCCCACCACGCCACAGAAAGGCGTGCATGGGTCTTCAGGCACCGGTTCGAAAATGAGCAGTTTTATATTTGACCCTTTTTTGTCGTAGGCATCGCACCGGGTTCCCTTCTCACCACGCTAGAGAAAAGCGTGCATGAGTTGGTTTTCCGGTCCGATACTAATGCCAAAATGGAGTTTTGATTTCCCGTCCTGTCGCAAGCATCGCAACGAATTCCCTCATACCACACTAGAGAAAAGCGTGCATAGGTGGTTGTTCGCCGTGTTACAAGCGTCGGGAATGGGTTCTTGGAGTTTTAAGGTTTAGGAACTTTATACCTTGGGCAGCCGACGAACCTGCGGACCGGCGGTGGAGGCGGCTTGTGGACCGGGGCGGGAGAAGCACACTTACAATTCATCATTATTATTCTTTATTATAATTTATATTAATTATAATAATAATAATTAAATAATTATTATTTATAATTAATTATTAATTAACAATTAAGTATAAATAATAAACTAATTATAATTATAATTAATCAATGATTAATTATAATTAATAATTAAGAGCTCCCGTTGTTGGTTCCGAACAAAATGTTGTAACTTCCGATCTGTCCAAGAAGGAGAAGTCGGAGTAGGAGCCAAGCCAAACAGCCCTGAAGAGCCGGTGAGAGCGCACGAAATGGAGGAAGTTATCCTCTCAGTCGGCGAGCTCCAGTCGTTACTTCTGATCCAAAAGTTGTAACTTCCGATCCATTCGGGAGGGAGCGACGCCAAAAGAGCTAAGGCGGTCGACCGCGAAGGAGCCGGGGAAGCGTGCGAACGGGAGGAAATTGCTTCACAGTCGACGGGCTCCCGTGTTTCTTCCAATCAAAGTGTCGTAACTTCCGATCGGTTGGAAAGGGAGAGAGAGCGAGAACGAGAGTTCACAGGGAGGGATCGCGTAAGAGGCCGAAGGCCTCGTTGCTCTTGGGCTTTTAACGACTCGAATGAATCGTGCGAGCGATGTGCGAGACACGACGTTTGGTCGTGGCTTCGATGTGCTACGAACGGCTCGACGTGAAGAGCGACGTGCTTCGGCAGAGCAGGTAGGATTTGATTTTGATTTTGATTTTTTTTTTGTTTTGTTTGCGCGGCATAACAGAACAACAAATGCCCCCAACAAATGTGGTACGCACCTAGAGCGAGTCACGTTTGTTGTATGTTGATTGACCCTGTGGATCTCTAGATATTTGTTCTAGATGTCATACTAGGGCTTTCATTTAGTGGATCTCCAAAATTTGTTTGGATGTCACACTACTTTCTTTTAGTGGATCTTCAAAATTTTATTTGTATGTCACACTAATCTTCTTTCTCCACTGCGCTTCTAGATATATCCATAGATGGTTGATATCTTGTTGAAATTTTAAATATTTATTTGGGGATCTCGGCATATAGCACGATGTCAACCCAAATAAATATTTAAAATGCCCCCAGTCTTTAGGGACATTTGTAGATGTCATCCAGGGCGCTAAATCTGCAACTTTTGCTAGAGTCCTGAGACTTTGATTTTTTGCCCAGTGCTTTTGTGCTGCAGACATTGATGAAGGGTTGTCTGATTTGTCTTCACTGACTTGTCAGATGATTTGTACGCCTTCTTCCCTTTGCTTCTAGCTTTGGCGGGCTTGATGAAGGAGTAGATGCCAATGACCTAAAACCTTAGCTTTATATTAGGTCGATGGCAAAAAGTCATCGGTTCAGAGCTTTGTGCATAGCGGACTTGTTGACGACAGAATCCTCTTAGTTCAGTCATAGACTTTTCATGAACTTTAGGATAGTTTTTTTCGGTCCTTTGCTTTGTGCTTTGACAGACTTGTTGAAGAAAACTTCCTTCGATTCTCGCTTTGTGCTTTACAGATTTGTTGAAGGATTTGCAGGTTTTGAATTCAGTTGATAGTACTGAACGTAAGTAGTATCTTGATCCTTAACCACTTGAGAAGACTTTAAAATTTGAGTCACCTGAGTTCATCAGATCGGGAGAGCTAGGATTTGACAGCTCTTCGTCCTCTGGTTGCTGAGATGGGGTTTCTCTACTGCGGCCTTTCTTATGGCTTGTTGAGTAGACGAAGCTGCCAGCGATCCGGCCATATTTGGGCTTGTTGGATCCGACCTTTTACACCCATTCTGGCTTCAGACTTGAGCTATGGGAATTGCGCTTCCCAATGCTGATTTTACTGAAGTTGACAGATTTTGAGTCATCCTTCGTGGTTTTGGACTTTGGAGCCTACTAACATTCAATAGTTGCTCGAGACTCATCTTTCCATTAGAACTTTGATTCTCCAATCATTTAAGAGAATTATGTAGACTACAATCACTTGAACTGATCGAGTCAAATTAGCCTTCGTACTTTCTTCAGTCCCTACTGACGGGTTGACGAAGTGGGGGTTCCACTATTACGGCCTTTCTTATGGCTTGTTGAGTAGATGGAGCTGCCAGCGATCCAGCCATATTTGGGTGTGTTGGATCCGACTTTTTACACCCATTCGAACCTTAAGCTTCAGGCTGTTGAAAGACTTCAAGCTTTTCCGGCTCAATTTTGTAGGAGTGTGTAACCATAAAAGTCTCTTTCTTGACTTTTGAACCTTTATTTGTTGAAGAATGTGGTGTCTCGATCTTTTAGAGATCACCTGCATATACTTTGAAAAAAGAAGCATCTGTATTCTTTAGCACAAAGTAACATTTGAATTGATAATTTTAAATATTTATTCGGGATCTCGGCATACAGCGCGATGTCGACCAAAATAAATATTTAAAATACCTCCAGTTTGATGGGGGGTTTTGAAATACATTGTCATAACACGAGAATTTCAAAATATGAAATGTATGTGCTGACAAACAGACATGAAAGTATAATACTCCAAACATAACATTTTATGGGGCAATTTTATGCATAGTATTTCTTCAGGTATCGGCCATTGATCGGCGGCATGAGCCTTTAACCATTCAGATCGATCAGTTGATAAGCTCCTCCTTGAAATACCTTCTCGATAACGAAAGGTCCTTCCCAGTTGGAATTTGCCACCGATTTTTCTGTATAGGATGATTGGCCTTCTCTGCACCACGACAAATTCCCCTTCTTGAAATGATCGAAGACGCACCATTCGATCAAAGGACTTTGTCATTCTTGCTCGATAGATCTCCAGGTTCTGCTGAGCTTGCAACCTGATTTCATCGAGCGCATCGAGCTCTTCAATTCTTAACCGAGCATTTTGTTCCTGAGTCATCTCATTCTGGATAGCAACTCGAAGGGATGGAAGTTCAACTTCTAGGGGCAGTACAGCTTCAACTTCGAACACTAGAGAGTAGGAAGTAGCTTTGGTTAGCGTTTTGTAAGTTGTACGATAGGCCCATAGCGCTTCTGCCATCTTCGTATGCCATTCCCTTTTGTTCTTTGTGAGAATCTTCTTTAACAACTTCACTAGTGTCTTGTTGAAGGCTTCTGCCAGGCCATTTGCTCTTTAGATAGTATATGGATGAATATCGCCAATCGATTTTGTGCCAATCAACGAACTTATAAATTTTTGTACTTTTGAAAACAGTTCCGTTGTCAGAGATTATGCGGCGTGGCACACCGAATCTGTAAACAACGTTGTGGGTGAAGAAGTTGATCACGTGCTCAGACGTAACTTTTTTGAATGGAGCCGCTTCTGCCCACTTTGAGAAGTAGTCGGTTGCTGCCAAGATAAAGCGGTGTCCTGCTGATGATGGCGGATCTATCGGCCCGATAACATCAGCACCCCAACATTCAAATGGCCAGGATGCTATTGAAGGGTGCAGCGGATTTAGCGGTTGATGTATAACATCACCGTGGATCTGGCACCTCTTAGCATGATTAATACAATCTCTGACCATGGTCGGCTAATAGTAGCCCATTCTTTTGATTTTGACTGCCATCTTGGGACCTGATTGGTGCACTCCACAAAGTTCTTCATGAACTTCTGCTACCACCTTATCAGCTTCTCGAGTCCCTAAGCATCTTAGCCACATTTGATCGAAAGCACGTCGATACAATGTGTTGTTGACAAATGCATATCGTAGTGCTCTCTTTTTGATTTGAGCAACTAATGATTTATCTGTTGGTAGCTTACTTTCTTTGAAATAATCTGTGAAAGGTTGCCTCCAGTCATCTTCTTCTTCGACATCTAGATAATGCCACCATGATTCTGAAGCTTGACTGGCCTTGCGTCTTTTCTTAGGAACTTGATGTTCTTCAAGTTGATCTTCGAGATCAACAGGTTGGGGAGGTTGAGGATCAACTAGAGTTGCATCCTGCTGGCTTGAATTTGGTATTCCCTCTGCATGCGGGAATTGTAGTAATGCTGGCTCTAGGATCCGCCGATTGTGCACCATAATTATTATAGGCCATTCGTCGTCCATATTCGCCATTTCTTTAGCCAATTTGGCAAGAGAATCGGCTTTGACATTTTGACATCCGGGAACTTGAGTTAGTTTGACAACTGGAATTTGCTTCATAAGCTCAAGAACTCGCCAATGATAGCAGGCCAACTCGAACTTGATAATTTTGTTAACTCCAAGTATTTGATTTACAACAAGTTGAGAATCACCGAAGATTTGGAGATTTTTGAATTCGAACATCGATTGCAATCTCCAATCCTGCTATTAAAGCTTCATATTCGGCTTCATTGTTAGTCCGAGATTAAGTTAAACTGAATGAGAATCTCATTATGCCTCCCTAGGGTGTGACGAAAATGAGTCCAATCCCAGCTTGAGCTTTCTCTAGATTTGGAGGCCGAGCACGTTTAATTGATGATGCTCCATCAAAGTACATTTTCCATACTCGTAGCATCTCCTCTTTGACATTCATGATCTGCTCGTCAGGTAGATCATCATTGAGTAGTGAATCTGCAGGGATTAGGTGTGCAGCGAGAAAATTTGCCAACACCTGCCCTTTTACTGTCTTTTGAGGGACATATGTGATATCAAACTGCAGGAGTATCACTGCCCACCTTGCCAAACGACCTGTCAACGCTGGTCTTGTCATCAAGAACTTCAACGGATCGATCTTTGATATCAAGGTGATTTTATGAGACAACATATAATGGCGGAGCTTCTGAACTGCGAAGATCAGGGCCAAGCAATGCTTCTCGATTGGAGAGTAGCGAATTTCTGCTCCTATCAACCTTCGGCTGATGTAGTAGAGCGCATTCTCTTTTCCTTCTTCATTATGTTGGGCCAATAATGCTCCGAGGGACTCTTCTAGGGCTGCCGTGTATAGTATAAGAGGCTTCCCCGGGATTGGCGCCGCGAGAATATGAGGATTCAACAGGTATCTTTTAATGTTGTCAAATGCTTCTTGGCACTCTTCGACCCATTTAAAACAGACATCTTTCTTTATTAGCTTTGAAAACGGCTAGCACCTACCCGACAGATTCGATATAAATCGCCGAATGAAAGCCAACTGCCCTTGTAAGGAGCGGAGTTGCCGAAGGTTCTTTGGAGGTGGCATTTCCATGATCGCCTTGATCTTGTTGAGGTAGGCTTCGATGCCTCGATGTCGAACAACATATCCCAAGAATTTGCAGGAGGAGACCCCGAATGCACACTTGAGAGGGTTCATCTTTAGATCATATTTTCTGATCCTTTCGAACACTATCCTCAAGTCATCAAGGTGATCTTTTTGGTCCATTCTTTTAATGACCAAGTCATCTACACAGCATTCGACCTTCTGATGAATCAAATCATCAAATATACGAGTCATCGCCCGTTGATAAGTGGCACCAGCGTTCTTCAGGCCAAATGACATAACTGTGTAGCAGAATATGCCTATAGGCGTTCTGAATGATGTATGTCTTTCATATTCATGCGTCATTTTAATCTGATTGTAGCCCGACGATCCGTCCATGAAGGAGAACATATCATAGTTGAAAGTGTTGTCAACTAGAAGTTCTAATACTGGGAGCGGAAAGTCATCTTTCGGACATGCCTTGTTGAAGTCCCTGAAGTCGATGCAGATACGAATCTGCCCATTCTTCTTCTTTACAGGGACAATATTGGCAATCCAATCGGCATACTTCTCTTCTCGAATGAAGCCTGCTTCTATGAGCTTCTTTGTTTCTGCAATCACCTGTTCTTCAATTTCCAATCTCATTCTCCTTGGAGCTTGCTTGATAGGTGATACATCAGGTTTGATTGCTAATCTGTGAACTGCTATGTCAGGGGATAAGCCAGGCATCTCAGCATATGTCCAGGCAAAGCAGTCCCTGAATTCACATAGTAGCTCTTTTATTTCTTCTACTTGACCTTCTGGCAGAAGAGAGCTAATGAAGGTGGGCGATGGTCTTCCTCAGTTCCCAAGTTGACTTCTTTCAGCTCATCCATAGTGGCTGTCTGTCACCATCCTCGAGCTCTTCTGGTGCAGGCTTGGATTCCACAGGTTCATCATCATAAGCATCAGCTTCATAAATCTCATCAGTGCCACCATCATTGGATTCAATTTTCATGCATGTGATTTTCCGACAAATCTCTTTCCGAAGAAATTTTCGTTTGATGAATCCGATGCCCTTATATGCGTCTATATCCTTTTGTCGTAATGGACGTGAATTTCTCCCATATCAGAGGCCCAAGCTTGTACGGAGCTGTCGTTTGGTTGTAGGAATATTGATTTGCTTTCGTAGCATTCTTTGAATATTCTTGTTATTGAACTTGGGTAGCCTCGTAGGAAATAATTCCTCGGAGTCGAGGAGCATACAACACCAATCATTATTCTCCTCTTTGCGTATTCCCGTGGAATACAATACATTTCCAGATGCAGTCCCCTTCTTCAGAGGAGGCAGATAAAGTGTGGAGAGTCCTTTAACCTTATGCACCTCGCGTGTAATGATTTCTTTGAAGTGTTGTAGGGGGATACGCGTGACTACGAGTACACTATCTGAGATTGACAGGCTGCCTATTCTTCTAGAGAACACATTTTGCACCGTATTCATGTAGATTGAGTCATAGTCATAATCATCATTTGAAAATTCAACCTCCCTACCCCATTCGTCCATGGACTGGCATACTTTTCGAGATTTTGTAGGGACGATATCATCTTCATCTGTATCACTCCCTAGGTGAGGCACATGTTTTCTTTCTTTGGGAATAGTTGGTGATTTGGGAAGAGCCGGTGTCGCCTTCTTTCTTCCTATACGCTTCTTCTCACCTTCTTGTTTAGGTTTCTTTGCAGTCTTTGAGTTTGATGCCCTAGCCTCAAGAGAACTCAAAGGCTTTTGCTTCTTTGCCATGAAGTACCTTGCATCTTTATATATTGTTACTTCATGTAGTGCAAAGGGTTGAATATCACCATAAATTCTAAATTCTTCTCCTTCTCTGAGATACTTCAAACACTGGTGTAATGTTGAAGGGACAACGCCATATTCGTGCAACCAGGGCGACCCAATAACGCCTTGAAAGAAGTGTCCGCATCAATGACATGGAACTTAGGTTATGTATGGAGTTCCCCAAATACAAGAGGGAGCATAAATGATTCAAGGGTTTTCTGCCCTTTCTCATTGAAGCCGTGCACCATCAGTTTATCTTGGCCAAGATGCTCCACATCGAGACAGAGGGATCTCAGTGCTTTCAAGCTCATGAGATTTACGGAAGATCCAGGATCGATCAAAATTCGACTGATCATCATACCGTCGCTCTCTGCCGTAACATACAGAGGGCGGTTGTGATCTGCCGTTCCAAGCATCATATCATCCTCAGCAAAGGTGATGAGGGGCTCATTTCGAGCTTGCAAGACTTCCGTTAAGTTGCGCTCAGCAAAATATGCCTCATATCTCTCGGGGTCCTTGAGAGCTTGAATCAAAGTCTCTCGAAAGTCTTTAGACATCAAGAGAGCATCATATATGCTGAGTTGCGCTGGGATCTTTCTCAAATGGGACAAGATATTATAATCTATCCCCTTGGATAAAGTATCTTTCTTCTTGGAGTCTTCGAGGATAATATCTTCATTGATAACTATCTCTTTTTCTTTATCTTTGTTAGGAGCTCCTTTCTTTAGTGGAGGTGGCAGTACTTTGCCACTTCTCAATTGCACCTGGGCCACCTCGTCTGATTCGGACTTGTTTAATGAAGCATTCTCTTCAGAGTCAGCCATTGTCATGTCTGGAGATCCATCTGTAGACTCGAAATCGTCTCCCAGTTTCACTTGCTTCATTTGCGATGCTACGCTTAGGTATGAATCTTCATCCTCTAGAAAACATAGATATTCTTCTGAATTGTATTCCATTGATGACACCATCAGACAGAATTCAGGGGCCTCTTCTTCAGCGTATTTCTCCCATTTTGTTATTTTTGATGTCGTAAAGACGACTCGGCATGTCTCTATAGGAAGGGATTCGGCCAGAGCTGCTTCTTCCTTTTCATCTATTTTAAGCTCTTTCATAAAATCACCGAGCTTAATAGGCCTCCTAGTAGTCTGGTAATATTCACCTAGACTATCAATAGCCTTTTGAGTTGCAGTCTTCTTTACCACAGGCTTCCTCAGCTTGGATTTCTTCTTGGAAGACTTTGACTTTAGCTTTCTAGACTTTGATGAGCTAGATTGGCCAGATTGTTGTTTAGAGGTGGATGTCTGTGATGCAGGCAACCACTTTAAATTCAGTACTAGTTCAGTAGGAGACTTCCACTTGACACCCGAAACTCCTTCCAGCTGTTTCAACATCTTGGTTGTGTTCTTGGAGACCACAGTCTCCCATTGCTCATCTTGAACATGATCTCTTTTTGTTGTTTCTTTAGACGGGAGTACGGAAGATGACGTGACTACCCGGGTGGATTCCTTCCTGGGACAAACTAACACATTATCTAATAATGTCAATTATCCCCTTTTATACATCTTTTCCAACCAATCTTTGAAGACATAAGAATCTTCAATTGAATGGCTAACTACCCGATGATATGGGCAGTAGTTTGGATTGTCACTGTGTTTAGACTCTTCAGGTCTTTTGCAATCTGGCAATTCCAGACCGTTCTTGAGTGCTTGTCGAAATAGTTTAGCGACACTCTTCCTTTTAAATGAATATTATTTATTCATTTTCTCCTTTAGGGAGGGGAACGTTCTATCACCAGTTCCGATTATTTGCCTTTGGCACTCTCCTCCACCAGGAAAGGCTCGAGGTTTATCATTTCCTCCAAGAATCAATTTTGGTTGAGGGATTGGATCGTAAGCCTGTTTTGGTTTTTCCTCATACTGCGTAGGCTGCTTTCCTTTATTCACATTATACAACGCCCGTTTACCTTTATCAGGCCTAGGAGGGAATGCGGAGTAGACCTCATTCTTTCTAGCATCAGGAGCTTTAGCTTTTTTGGGTTTATCAGGGAGGCTTTCTAACTTTGACAAGTTTAACTTTTCAAATTTTGCCACCCTGTCCAATAGATCTTGGAAGGCAGTGATTGAAGCCATGCACAGGAAGGGTTGCATTTTATCATCAATGTTCCCCATTAACAATTGGACTGCATGCTCTTCTTCCAGTTGCTGCTCGCACTTTATGCTGAGATTGCGCCAGCGTGTTATATACCTCGTCACTGATTCATCCTTTCTCCTCTTATCGAGGGCGAGGTCAGCGATAGTAGTCTTCTCTATTGCACTGGCAAACCTTTTCACGAATGAAGCTTCTAGTTCCGCGAAGGTCTTCATAAAATCATTCGGCAGTTCAGCGTACCATTCAAAAGCAGTTCCACTCAAGCTGCTCACGAATTGCCTGAATAACAGAGCATCATTACCTCCTGTATTTCCACAGGTTGCTTTGAACTGTGCCAGGTGTTGTCTGGAATTTTTATTGCCATCGAAGATATTGAACTTCAGCACAGAATATCCCTTTGGATATGGCACCTGATCGTACTCTGCTGGGTACGGGCAACATTTTCCTACCAACTTCTCTGTCTATTCAGCAGCTATAATGGCCTTAATCTTTTCACTGATTAAGCCTTCCAACTGTGATGCAATTACAGGTTCAGAGGCGCTCGCCACATTTTGTGGAGTATGATGGCGGACCGGATCATCAGTCTCTTTGCCATCTTCAGGTACACCTTTCACTCCTGAGGCTTGCGGCGCTTGAAGATTTTGAAGATTAGCAGCTTGATTGACGGGTTGAGCCAGTGCAGGACCCACAGAAGTGGTCTTCTGCATCATCTCCATCATAGCCGTCATCTGAGTCATCATCTCAGTCATTTTATTATTTATCTGAGAGATTTCTCTATCTTTCTTTCGCATCTGTCGCCTCATCTGATTTCTCATTTCAGCAAGCGTGGTGTTTTCACCAGCGAAAGGATTTTCTCCAACCTCTTCCTCTTCTTCTCCTTCTTCTGAAGAGCGAGCACTTCAGCTGGCAATAGATCGAGCTCTATGGTGACGATGATAAATACGTGTACGGGGCTGTGATTGCTGGTCATCTTCATCACCATCATTATCTTCCTCGTCAATGTGGCTGACCATGCGAACCACCTTGATTTCCACATAAGCATCATCACCATAGTCTTTTTCTTCTTGTACTTAAATTTCTGAGCGGCGTCACCACTGAATTTCAAGTTCTTGGTTTGGAATGATTATTTCTTCGATCCGCGGACTACGATCGAAGTGAACTTTCTCTTTGTTTGGAGTAGGAGAATGACGGGATCTCCTGGAAGACTCTCCGGGATGTCGACCGTCACTAGTATCGTCATTATGGGCCTTCTTTTATACCCATTTCTGACGAGTTCTGTTAGTATAGGCGAATCTCCGGGAGATAGCTCCGGATGTCACACCCGAACTAATTCTTTCTTCAATCATCTTTTCTTTTTGAGGCTTTGGCCTCCATATTTGTTTGCCTTTCCACCGGGACCTTTCGGCGGCAGATTCTTGGACACGGGGTCCAAGTGTCACGCCACGATGTTCACCGTGCGGAGCTTGACGTTGGTAATTTCTTCGTTCGGCTATTACAACAGGCGATAGCCTCTCTATTGGAGGAGTTCTTCGGGCCTAAACGATCAGTGGCCTTTGGAACTTCATTTTCATCAGGCCCTTCTCCTTAACTGTCTTCAGAACTCTATGAACTCGAGCAGATAAGTGTTCGGGCTCTCGTACCACGTCATTACTGGCAAGAGATTGTTTGAGAATGGATACTAGTGATATTTTTGACTAGACATTTGGCTCTTTGTGAGCTGAAGTAATTTTCAGATTTGTCCACCTCGGCAAACTATTGCGGATGGTGAATGAATTTTGCTTTAAGTTTTTTATGGATTTATTTCATTTTTAAATATTTTTGGGATTTTGGATTTATGGAATTTTGGATTTTGTGGATTTTTGGGTTTTTTGGGTGGAGCTTCGAATTATTTAAAATAGACTTTGGATATTTGGGAGGCATTTGGAAAACATTTGGGAACCCCTCCAGTTGAGATATGCATTCAACACGGCCATCATCGAGGTGTTTGGGGTCATTTCTTTTTGTAGATTGAATCTTGTCAACTCTATCGAACTATCGATAGATGATCAGATTTCGTATGCTTTACGCCCTTGATAGTGAATTCTCATTATTATAGGTCTTGAAGGCCTAATATGAATGTATTAAGACAAATATAACGGTCGCCACAACCGTATATTTGCTTTTTGGTTCGAACCCTGTCGACTTCTATTGACCAGTATAGAAGGATCGGTTTCGAATTTGAATTCACTTGTCAACTCGCGCAGCATCCCTAGACGTCACGTGTGTACCAATAACACGCTCGCCGGGGCACTTGCGGGTTTGGAGGCATTTTATAATTAAACCCTGTCGACTCCTTTTTACCTGCTAAGGAGGATCGGGTTTAAAATTTGATAACCCGCGCAGTATCCCTAAACGTCACGTGTGTACCAATAACACGCTCGCCGGGGCCCTTGCGGGTTGAGATTGTATTTTCCCCTTTAGTGTACCTATGTGTATACAGATTACAGTGCACGTGCAGGGGTACTTTAAAATATTTGTAGACGCCTTCTGTCTGCTTGTATGAGTGTTGCAGATTCGGTGGCATGGCATAGCAGCTTCTGAATAGAGTGGTCCGCTGCTTCGTACAAGTAGACTATCGTGCACTACTCGTTGCTTTCTGTAGGTGGATTGTAGTGCACTGACGAATCTCCTGCTTTAACCAGTAGGAGCTCGAATTTGCTGAAAGCCTAATGTATTTGCTCGTAGATGTCCCTTAATGTTTATACCGGATCTCTTATAGCTTCTTCAATTACACTGGACTGATATATTTGTTTGCTATTGAATGGTAGTTGATTATGAGAATGTTGCAACACTTACAACCCGCCACTGATTGACACTTGTAAGCGTATCAATATGCATATAACAAATCCTTCTTTATTATCAATGGGTATTTGCATTTGTTATTATTACATTGCTTCCATATGCTTGTGTTTTGATGTTGGCCACAGAATATCACCATATTCATCAAATTCATCAGATTATCGTGCTCGTAGGATGACTTGAATTTTTTATTTGTTGTGTATCATCCGGTGTTTGCTTGCAAATAACATGTGGCATGCATACAAGTCCCATGCAACCGCTTGCAAGTGTTTGAATTTTCTATGTATCGACCCCCCTTTGCTCATAGGGGATAAATATATTCTATGTAGTAAGTATCCTGGAATGACTTGTTAGTGATTGCACTTAACGCGGACGACCTCCTTTCATTTGCAAGGGTTTAATGTATTCTTCCACAAGGGGATTAATCTTGATTTTCGGGGTATCATTGCATTCATTGTCATTACCTCCCTTTATGTTTCATTCATGTATAGATTACTATACATCTTAAATATTGGAAGTCTTGGCACGAGTTATTTGTTTGTTTGCATGCTGGCTCTTGTTTCCCACAAGGGGTTTCTACATTCATCCATAAATAATTGGCGTCGGTTGAAATGATATGGGTTTGATGAGTATTTTACATTCATCGCATGAGGTTCAAATCTCTTCCTGTTCAAGTTTGATTCGAGTCCCTTATAGTTCAAGGTTGATTCAAGTCTTCATGCTAAATCAAATTCAACCTTTCTTGCTCAAGTTTTGTCTCAAATCTTTGACTTAATTATTCAAATTTGAAATTAGTTTACTTAGCACTCAAGTTCAAATCATCTGTTAACATTAGTCTCAAGTGCAAGTTCCTTTTTCTGTTCAAGTCCTCAATATCTTCTTTTGTTCTATTGTTCAAGCTCAAGTCCAGCTCAAAGTCCCCTGTGATCTTGTAGAGTCCGGGTTCGAGTTCAGATTGAGTTCCTTATGGTCTTCTTGAGTCTAAACTCAATTCAAGTCTAAGTTGAGACTTCATGTACCAAGTCCATTTAGGTCCAAGTTTTGTCTAGAGTTTAATATGCCGGTTCTATTCAAGTCCAAGATGAGTCCAAGTACAAGTTCTTCGTTGTCTTTCAAGTTCATATCTTTCCTGTTATGTTCAAGTTGCAAATTCAAGTTTAAGCTCATTTTTATTCAAGTCATGTCAATGTTCATCTTGCAAGCTCGAGTATGAGTTTAAATCAAGTTCTCTTGTAGTAAAAAAACTCAAGTCAAAAGTTTCTTTGCAATTGTTCTTTTGAGTTCAATCAAATCCATCTGCGAGCTCATTTTTTTTTTTTGTTTAAGTCATTGAATTTTCAATCCAAACTTCGGCAGCCTCCCGGCGTCTCCCTCGTTTAGGGGAAAAACTAAGAGGCAACCTTCCCCTCGACGCTACGTGAGCGCTTCAGGTAGGTGTTAAAAATGACACCGCGGTCGCATTTTGTATTTTTTTATCCCCGCCCGCTACTTGAGCGTTTAAGGGTGTTTGTGTTTGTTTATTATAAGAAGAAAACAGGCGTTAGAAAAGACACAGATTTCCCCCCTCTGCACCACGTGGGCGTTCGGGGGTACTTATATGAAAATAAAGAACACATTTTTTTATCCCCTTCGCCGCAAGCGTCGCACCGGTTTCCCACCCTAAACGCTACTTGAGCGCCTCGGGGGTTTGCCGGCTCGTTGCAAGCTTTGAAGAGGGATTCTTAAATCGTCACGAGCATCGCACCGGTTTCCCACCTTAAACGCTATGTGAGCGCCTCGGGGGTTTGCCGGCTCGTTGCAAGCATCGAGAAAAGAACCATTTTTATTTATTTTTTGAAAAAAATTTATACCTTTGCAAATAGAATGGTAATAAATTTAGCGTGTAGATCAAGGTAATTATAGTCAACTAAGACTAATTATAGTTAATAATTATTAATTATAATTAACTATAGTCGATTATAATTAATGATAATATATTGTACATAATTAACGAGAATTAATTACAAACTTTTATAATTAATTCTAACTAATTATAAATAATAATTAATTATAGTTAACTATAATTAATTATTTTAACATTAATGAATCATAATTAATATTAATTTTGATTAACTATAAATAGTGAGTATTAATTATAACTAATATTTAGTTAGTTATAATTAATGAAATATAGAGGGAAGGAGAGAGAGAGATAATCTCTCTTAACTTGGGTTCGAGTAAGGGCAGAGAGGGATCTCGGCTATATGGATCGAAGACAGCAGGCAGAGAGGGCGACGGGTTGGACGACAAGGTAGGTGGACTCCTCTCTCTCTCTCTCTCTCTCTCTCCCTCTATTTCTCTCTCTCTCTCTCTCGGCTTGGGTGAGAACCGGCAAAGCTAGGGCAGAGGCTATGGGAGGAGGAAGGCAAGGGTCAGATGGGGTCGTTGGCTTCGGTGGAGATCGGGACGGGATAGGTCACAGGCGGGAGTTCGGGATTTGCGACAGGGAAGGAGATCGGTCCTGGCTTGACTATGGGGGTCGGTTAGAGAGGGAGATGAGGCGTCGGGACAGAGCAGCGAATGGAAGTTTGATCGTGTGGAGTCGGGCGTGGGAAGAGGTCGTGGAAGCTGAGAGGGATCGGAGGTCGGGCTGCTGGAACGGAGGCAGTGAGGTGGAGTTACGGGAGGAGAAGAGGTCGTGGATGTCGGGAGGAGAAGCAGAGGGATTCGCCGTGTCAAAGAGCAGCAAAAGGCTTCGTTTGGGTCGGTATTTAACGACTCTGAGGGGGGTGCGATCGAGGACTCGTCGCACGATTTGCGCTGGAATCCCGGGAATGAGACACGAACGGCGCCGTTTGCAGGTTAGCGGGATTTCTGTTTGAGTTCGGCGGAATTACTGCAGGATTTGCGGCTGTATTTGAGCGAAATTTCAGTTGTATTTGAGCATGTATGCATCTACGCCTTTATCTCATTTTATTTTACTTTAATGGCTGTAGAGGTCAACACAAACTTAAGGGAAAATTCTATAAGATGGTGGTGAGGCCTACAATCCTTTATGGTGTCGAATGTTGGTCATTAAAAGAGAAGCATAATTCTAAGTTAAGTGTGTCAGAGATGAGGATGCTCAAGTGGATGAGTGGTTTTACTCTTAGAGATAGGATACGAAATAAGCATATACGTAAAAAGGTTGGAGTAGCCCCAGTAGAAGATAAGATTAGAGGGAGTCGCGTTAGATGGTTTGGTCACATAAAACGGTGACTTCCGATGACCTGGTTAGGAGAGTAAAGGTATTAGATTTGACTTATAATAAGAATGGTAAAGGCATACCTAAAAAGACTTGGTTAGAAAATATTAGGAATGACCTTTCTTTATAAGATTTAAATGAGAATTTGACTTTTAACAGTACACAATGAAGAAAAAGGATTCATGTAGCCGACCCCACGTAGTGAGATAAGGGCTTGATGTTATTGTTGTTGTAAATTTCTATTAATTTTTACCACTTGATTATAATAAATTATAAAAATTGTCGTGCTCATCTTACTATACAATCATATCATATAGTAAAACTAATAGAAAATCAAATGTTTTAATTAAGTTTCGAATATCTTGATTTACTTCGTTTTGCACTCGTGTACTTGGTTGTTTAGCCTACTATACTCTTGGAATACAAAAAGTCTTCAAAAAATAAAATAGAAAATTATAGACTGATGCACACTTTCTTAAGCTCTTCTTATTTTTGACAATCTTCACATTTTCAATTCTAAGCTCAATCAGTTCCTCCTAATTCCGTCTCCTATGTGGCAGATATTTTTTTTATATATTGTTCTTCCATTTACTTAAAATTTTAGTGTAAAGGTAATAACCTTCTCATATAATTATATTGTTGATTAGTATAACTAATAATATTTGTGATCATCAAAATCTTAATGTGCACCTAGCGTATGGGATCTAACAATCTCTACCATTTTATGATGATAAATATTTTTTTGTTAAAATTTATTCTTTTTTTAAAATTAAATTGAGCATTTATATAGGCTATCAAAATTACATATTTCTCCCCCTCACTTTATGATTCAACTAAATTTAATATAGGAAATTTTTTAATTTAAACTTCAACTTTTTCATTATGGAAACAAAAGTACAGTTTTTTCAAACAAAAATGCACTTCTCTCCTTTTTGACATCTCAAAAAGGGAAGACAAACAAATACAAGAGAAAAAATAGAATAAAAAATAAAATACAACGCAAGAGAAAAGATGCAATAATAAATATTAGAACACACGACAGCCAAAAATCTAAAGGGCCTTGATCACGTGGTGGTGATTGCGGGTGAAAGTAACCATGAATAAAAGAAAAGTGCTCTTATAAACAAAAAGTGATTCTCCTCATGACAACACTATATTTCTTTCTACCGCTGATTCAACTGTTGAATATGATCATCTACTTTAAACTTGAGTCGAGTAAAATGGTTAATCCATACATCTACAATATTAGTATGTCTGAGGACGGGTTGAGTTGGTGCTCCCCCGTCTCCCACTTTCTAATTTCCTCTATCCTGTGCTTGCCTACACCTATCTCCATAAATAATATGAAATAAATGGTATATGAAGTGAGATAAAGGTACTATGGCTGTGCTAAGGTGATGTTATATTTTCTTTCTAGGACAGAAGCTATATTATGTCCTAGGCCTAGGTTTGTTTTTTATCAGGTTCTAGGGTTCCTAATGGTGAAAAGGTTTTTTATGTACCGCATTAAAGATTAGTGGGATATAAGCTTGTTGTTGTTGTTTTATTAAAGATTAGCAAAATTGAATTCTATATAGGATATGAAAAAATAAATCACTATGGATATGGGGGGTGTGATATTGATTTTATCACCAGCCATAAGGATGATATTATATCGAAGGACATGATCAAAAACACATGCATTCAACATTATAGTACTGGCTTAAGGTTGATGATAAATCAATGGGGTATTCCTAAAAGTCTTATTAACGTTAGTTTAGCGAAAGGCATTTGCTATATCATGTGGTGCTACCCCAACTTGCGAAATGTGCAAGTGATCAAGTAAATCAAGATCGGTGATAGCCACTTGAAGACTACAGACTACTGATTGTATTGCTATCCTATTCGTAGTGATCCTAAGATTTGCAAAAAGATCAAAGAGAATATTGAAGTGGTAGAAGAAACACGAAAAATGAGAAACTTAAGGGAAGTGCCTACGAAAAGATCTAGTACCTGATAGGATAGATATACTTGAATAACAATCTTAGAGTCAGTGATAGATGCCTCTTTATGATTTGAACATGCTTCAGCGTCATCCTTAATCTTAAAACTATCGCCTCTTTGTGCACTAGAGGGTCCTACCGCTCGTGATCTTTTGCTAGCCATAGGAAGAAGGGATTTCACACAACTTTAGATGCATTGGAATGTAAAGAAAAATGTGTGAAATGAAATGAAAAATCATTCCCTATATATAGTGTATGTTCTATCATCTAGTCTGATGGTGCATCATGTAGTAATACCAAGAGATTCCAAATCATCCCATTGACATCGTACAATTAACTAAATCAAATCATTTAGTACAATCGAAATCGTACAGTATGATATATCTTTTCGATGATTTTGATGCTTATCCATAACTATTTTTGACGAGTTAAATCAAACAATATGAAGACTTTTTCTCATTTCATCCAGAGCAGTTAATTGCACAATTATTGACATGGATCGTACATTCCAATGTGTATCGTACAATATGAACAACTGTATGGCACAATAAAAAAAAAAATTCTACATATCATCCTAGGAAATTATGTTATATTTAATGTGCACGGGGAATCATCCTATCCTATATGCATCATACAGTCTTATTGTAAATCTTACAGTACGATATAAAATAAATTTTGATTTTTCTCTAATCAAGATCTTTGTAAATCATAAAATCAACACAAAAAATATAAAAAACATAAAGAAATAAAACATACACAAAATAAACATAAAAACAATAAATACAAATCACACAAAACACACAAACATAACGGTCTACACTAAATCAATCACTCATAATCTAGTCTTAAGTGCACTAAACCTCTTATAAAGTAGTTTTGTAAATATGCGGAGTGGAGGGGACGGAGATTTTGAAATCCTTTCTTGCAAATTCTTAGCTGTAAGGCAGTTTTGGCGGTGGTTGGCCGTTGGCCCGGTGTGTCAGACGGATGTTCGGGGCGTTTGTTGCCTTGCTGGTGTAAGATTAGTGATTATATATGGTAAGGTTTTTGTGGATTGGTTATGATTCAATGGTTTTCTTGATTTGAGGCTTGGAGTGGAGTTGTTCTTGGAGAGGGATTTCTTGATGTTCAAGAATGATTCGGATGGCTTCTTTTCTTGTAATTGCGAATCGTTCTGTTTAGAAGATTTGTCAGTGAAGGTTTTGTTGCTCCTCTATCTTATTTTGAGGTCAGTTATATTTCAATTGATGATTGAAGATTTTTCTTTCTGAATGCTTTCTCCGAACTAGATTGTCGTTATCATAGATGGTTTTTGTGAGATCTTGAATGTTTTTTGTGGTAACATATTTGAGAGCTATTCATTCGTAGATTGTTTTTGGGAGGCTACTGTGAAGTTTCTTTGGTGAAACATTTTTGTCATATTATGCTGGGTTTCTTGAATGATCTTGGAGAAAATCATGTTGCGATACTGGTCAAGATTGTTAACTCTTGGCTAATTTTTTCGTTGATTCTTCATCTTTTCTATGGGTTGGAAGATTCATAAAGGAAGATGAGTGTGAAGACCATTTTCCTCCAATTATTGTCATGTTTGAAGATCGTTATCTTGTTCTTGTGTTGGAATTTTCAAGTGGTATTTTATTTAATGCCTTAATGTTGTTGGGATTGATTAGTAATCAGGTATTGACTCTGGAATAGAAGTTCATTGGGGTTGTTGTCTTGCCTGAGGTTGAGTTTGTTCAAGATTCCTTTACAAAGAGGATTTGCATCTCTATTATTGGGAACAAGGATCTCTGTGTTGATGTTTCTCCTGTTGGAGGTGTTGAATCTGTTATGATTCAAGCGGCTTCTTTTCTGAATGTTGTCATTTTTGCAGTTATTTAACTGGCTGCCTTTGTTCAAGAGCATGTAAGGAAGATAGTTTGGGACTTCCTAGATGTTCTGGTTTTGGCTTGAAGTGGGATCCTATCCCATCAAAGCTAATGGATGTTAGTGTTTTGTTCCTTGAAGTGCAAGGCGTGTTTGTAGTATGCTTGAAGGGCATGGATATTTCAACTTTGGTGAAGGCTAATTTAACTAGCACTGATGTCTCCTTTATAGAAGATAAGGAAGATGTTATTTGTAGATGGAGGAATCAAACCTTCATCTAGTTTTAAGGAAGCAGAATTTATGTTTCAAATGGATTCGGTTATGCATGCCAGTGGTATTGCATCTTTTTTCTTGCCGTTGATTGGATCGGCCAAGGAAATTTGTTTGGAATTTCCTATTAAGAGTTGTTGTTTTTCTTTGATCATGGTTTTATCAACTAAGTGGAAGTCTTGTTTACCAAGCATGGAGATCAAGCTCATAGATCCTATTGAAGAATTATCTTGGACAAGTGGGAAAATTTCCTGTCTAACAGATTTTTTACTGATGATGAGGTTCAAAAGGTCTGGTCCTAATAGGGAAGAGGTGGCAATATGGTTGCTTAGTAGGGATGTCATTATTTGACACGACCCGAAACCCGACCCGAAAAATTCCATGTTCGGGTTGAGTCAACCCGTTTTAAAAACCGTGTCGGGTTCGAGTTAACCTGGCAACCCGAAGTTAAACCGGTTGACCCGTTTAGAAACCCTAGGTTTTACGGGTTATGCGGATTTGCTTGTTCATGAGTCGTCCTCCGCTAGCTTCGAGACTTCGGATTGCCTGCCAGCTGCCGCGTCCAACCTCCATCAATCCGACCATCCGAGCCTCCAGCTTCCATTGTCCGCAAGGCCGAGGCTTCACTATGACAACCTTTTCATTAGTCGTCCCCGTTCCACGAGTTCCATCGGTCGGCCGTCCATTCTCCGTCCTCTGCTAGGCCGAGGCGCCAACTTATCCGACCAGTCGTCCTTCCACCACCATCTGCCAGGCCGAGGCGCCCGCACAGGTACACACCCTAGTCCCTAAACTTTGCCTTCAAAGTTCCTCCGACGACCTTAGTTCGCAAGTGCGTCCTCGAGTTCGCGGGTCGGGTCTAGTCAACCCATAACCCGCAGGGGTCGGGGTTGGATTGGATTTCCTGACCCATTTGAGAAAACGGATCAGGTTAGGGTCAGCCCGTTTAGACCCAGGTCAATCCGAGTTTTTACCCGAACCTGACCTCCGGACCCGTTTTGACACCCCTGCTGCTTGGTATTGAGATTACTAGCATTATTTGTTATTTGCATTGTGAAAATAGAATAATCAAATTTAGGATTCTTCTTAGTTTACATTTTTTACCTGATTGGAATCTTTGGGATACTAACCAACCTATTTGGTTGTTTAAAATTTGGTGTCCCCAACACCTCAATTGGTTCAAAGTGAGGAGAAGTGGATCTCATTTCCATTATGATAATCTCATTATTACAAATACAACTTTAGTTTGCTTTCTTTGTTTTTCAATAATGTTTCCTTTCCCAATATGAGGAAAGGGAAGCCTATTAGCTTTATTTTATTTTTAGAATGTAACAGTTTTTTTTTTCCTGATATAATGCAATTTGCATTTCTTCAAAAACAAAATTAATTTTTTGTATCAATGAATTGAATTGCTACATCCCCCTTTGCTATACTGTTGAAATTATGCCTAATGTCAATTTGTTAAGAGCGCAAATGTCGGATTGGATTCTTTGTGATGTATATTGCATTAGTATTATCACAGATGGTGGGGATGAAATCTACTTGCAATCCAATTTTAAGAAGTTGTTGCTTTAGCCATATGACTAGGGTAACACAACTCTTTACTGTTATGTATTTAGCCTCTATAGCGGATAGCTCTACTAATTTATGCTTTCTACTAAACCAAAAAAATAATGTTTGACTAATAAATTAACAAGATCTTGAGTTATTCTTTATTTTTCTATCTATTTTATACAATGCAAAATCAAAATTTGAGTATCCAACAAATTCAAAGGTAACGTTACTCCTAGGATATCAAATATCTAAGTTAGGTGTCCCTATAAGATACCAAAAGATTCTCTTGACTACAGTTAAATGTGATTCTTTGAATTTTACCTCAATTTAGCACATAAGAACACACTAAACACGATGTTCCATTTACCAGCAGTCACATACAATAATGAACCTATAATTCCTCTATATTTTTTTTAATTTATATGTTCTCCACTTTGGTCCTTGTCTAATTATGTGGTAGAACTAATGTCGGTGTTCATACTATTGTAGACTTCCATATCAAACCTTTTTTATAAAATTTTTAATATACTTGGCTTGCTATGAAATGTACCATTTCTCCTTTATTTCACATTGAACCCTAAGGCATATGTTAGTTCACTCATCATATTCATTTCAAATGCATTCGTCAACAACAACAACATAAACCCTTTATCCCATTGTGGGGTCGGCTACATGAATCTTTTTTTTTTCTATTGTGTCTTATTAAGAGTCAAATTCTCATTTAAAACTAATAAAGAAAGGTTTTTTCTAATACTTTCTAACCAATTCAAATGCATTCTTCATGGTATAAAAAACATTCTATCCATAATTAATCATTTGTTGATTCAAATTAAGATATCATCTACATAGTCATATTTGTCTCAATTCTCTAGATAAATAGAGTGGTATATACAGTCTTCATAACAATAGTCTTGTTTAAAAAGAATGTGCTAAGCATATCATACTAAACCCTAGGTGCTTGCTTTAGACTATAGAATATCTTTTTTAGTTGATAGACATGGTCAAAGAATAATGCATTCTCAAATCCAAGTGTATTTTTTTATGCACACATCTTATTTTATTACTCCACAACAACAACAATATCCCACTACGTGATGTCGGTTACATGAATCTTTTTCCTCCATTTTATCCTGTTAAAAGTCAAATTCTTATTTAAATCTAATAAAGAAATATCATTTCTAATATTTTATAACCAAGACATTTTAGGTTTACCTCTACCTTTCCTAGCATAAGTCAAATCTAATACATCTACTCTCCTACTTGGTCATTAGAAGGTCGTCATTTTATGTGACCAAACCATCTAAGGCAACTTTTTCTAATCTTATCTACCACTAAAGCTACTCCAACCCTTTCACGTATATGTTCATTTTTTATCATGACACTAAGAGTAAAATCATTCATCCACCTAAGCATCCTCATCTATGCAACATTTAACTTAATATTATGCTTCTCATTTAATGGCCAACATTCTGAACCATAAAGCATTGTAGGTCTCACCACCATCTTATAGATTTTTCCCTTGAGTTGAGGGGGACTTTTCTATCTATAACACAAAAAGCTCAAAGCATTCCTATACAACAACCATCTAGCTTGGATTCGACAGATAATATCCCCATCTATTTGCAGCATCACTCTGAACAATAGACCCAAGATATCTAAAACAAGTACTCTTCGCCCAAAGTCACAATGCCCCCACTAGATCTATTACTACTAAAATTACACTTCATATATTCAGCTTTAGATCTACTCAAAAGAAAACCTTAGACTCTAACGTTGACCTCCATTGTTCAAGTTTACCTTCAACTCCCTCTCTAGTTTTATCAACAAGAAGAATATCATCATCAAAAAGCATACACCAGGGTACAACTTCTAGCAAATGTCTAGTGAGAACATCCATGACTAAAGAAAAAAGATATGGGCTTAAAACTGATCTATGTTGTAATCCCACTAAAATAGGACAATACTTGGTCAAACCACCTTGAGTTTGATGCATACATATCCTGACTGACTTGAATATATAAGCATTATTAACCTCATTCTATTCTAGAACTCTCCATAGCATTCTCTTAAAACTCTCCACACTTCATTTTCTTTAAAGTCTCTCTAACTTTGATTTTACTAAATTGTCGATAAAACTAAAAATTTTATCTTTATGCACATTTTTATTCCACCAACTATTTTTACTATTAGAAGTTTCATTTGATTCTCTAAACACATCTTTTGAAATATTCTTAATATCCTTAGCTACTTTTCCAACATAACATTATATTTCTTATGCAAAACTATAATCATAAGATCTAGAATTGTAAAATCAAAAATATTTCTGTTAATATTTTTTAAATGCCTCCATCTAATCTTTGAACAATGTTTTACTTTATGTTTTATATTTTGTTTCTATATCTTAAAGTCCAAAACAAATACGAGATATTGAATACAAAAACTTTCACTCGGAATAACTTTACAATCTTTGCAATATAAATGATCAATTTTTCTTATAAGAAAATAATCAATCTAAGTTTTATTATATCATTTTTATAAGTGATGAAATGTTCATTTCTTTTCTTAAAAAAAGTATTAGCAATTATAAAATTACAAGCTATAATAAAATATAATATAGCCTTATTACCTTTATTAGTCGCTCTAAACTCATAGCAACCCTAAATGATTTTAAGATCATCTACCTCTCTACTAACATGTCCATTTAAATCTCCTTCAATAGAAACTTTTTCTTCAAAAGGTACCTTTTGTATTACTTCTTCTAAGTCATTCAAAAATTTAAATTTTTAACACATGCAAACCTACATGAAGAGCATAAACACTTATAATATTAATAATCTTAGCATCAACAAATATCTTTAAAGCTATAATTATATCTCCAATTTTATTAAATTTTATAGGAATATCTTTCAAACTATTATCTATAATCACACCTACACCATTTCTAATACAACCCCTATCAAAATATCGTAATTTAAATCCTAAACTATTAATCTCTCTTTAGTCTTCTCCTCCAACCTATTTAGTTTTCTGAATGTATAGAATATTTATCTTCTTATGAATTATAATATCTATAAATCTATTACTTTGTCTATAAGGAAATATAAATTCCAAGTTCCTATCTTAGTTTTAGTTTCACAAACTAGCTTCTTTGCCCACATTTGTCCATGAATGTAGAAACTCTTGCCTATTTAACATTGTACCTGGGCGCCGGGCTGCGGCCCTTGCACACTACTCGTTGTAATCAGGCCATATGATGGGTCGCTTCCAAGGAATGACCAAGCATTAACATAATGTATTAAAGGATTCATGTCATGATTATTCAACAAGTTTTACGCTAATTAACGACTACCTAATGCAACCTTCTATTTTGCTCGAGTAGTGTGCAATATTAAATACTTTTTATGTCAAATATCACTTCAAAATTTATCTCTTCTATTTGATTATAACCCTTGGCTACCAGACTTGCTTTGTTTCAAATAACCAATCCTTAGTAAATTAATTTTTGAAAACACATTTTGTACCTATATCACTTTGATCGATCAATCGAGATACTAAATCGCATATGTTATTTCTAGTAAATCAAGTTAACTCATATTGCATAGTTATACGAATTTCAAAAATAAAAAAAAAAATATTATCAAAAAGTGATGAATGAGTAAACGATACCCTTCCGATTTTCAAAGTATGTCATGCTAGGATCTACTTATAACGTCAAAACCTATCTAGTAAGAACCTGCTCTGAAACTAATTGAAAATGTCAAATGCACATAAGATAGGGGGTGAATTAGTGTTTTTAAAAAAAGTAATAGTTCCAACATAACTCTTTATAAATTAAAGTACTAAAATATTATTCTTTTTTATTCAAAACAGCTTTAATAAAATAGAGCAAAAATTAATTTTTTTAATAGAAAATAAGTTGCCATGATTTTCTAAATATTTTTGTTAGTTTTTGAAACAAAACTAAGCAAATAATAAGATTGTTTAAAAAATAAAATCAAAGAAAAATAGAAAATAAAGAGCAAATCAATATTTATAGTGTTTTGATCAACTTAACCTATTTTCACTCAAGAATTTTACTATCTCATTTCTTCTTCTCATCCATCAAGATAGAGATGCCTCCAACTCCCTAGCCTTCTTGGCTAGGCCCAAAGTCTCTTACACCAAAACTCTTGAGAGCTCTTTCCCAAGAATTTCTTATAACTGCATAGAAGAATAATAATATAGACTAAGAAAACAAAGTTGTGCAGTTCTCTCACAAAGATCTCTTGGACATTCCCAAGAAATCACTCATACGTTCTCTCCAATCTCTCTCTCCCACTCTTTTCTCAAACTGTCACAAGATGAAAACAACAAAAACAACATCAAGCATTTATCCCACTACATAGGGTTGGCTACATAATTTGTTTTCTCAATTTTATCATATTAAGAGTCAAATTCTCATTTTAATCCAATAAAAAAATATCATTTCTATTACTTTCTAAACACGTTTTTCTAGGTCTACCTCTACCTTTCTTGACATAAGCCAAATCGAATAGATTACGCTCCTAATCAAACTATCAGAACGACGGTGTTTTATGTGACCAAACCATCAAAGGTGACACTCTAATCTTATCTATCATTGGAGCAACTCCAACATTTTCCTATATATATTCGTTTCACGTACAGTCTATAAGAGTAAAGCCACTAATCCATCTGAGCATCTTCATCTTTAAAATCGTTCCTTTTATGATTCACTTTTAATGATCAACATTTTGTATCACAAAGCCTTTTAGGTTTAAAATTAAGGCAAGAACTCCCTTCTCAAAAGCTCACTATGAAAAATTTGAGTAAAAAGCCTGAATAGAAAACTTAAGGTTAGCAATTTAAATAAGGACTCTAAAATAAACTCTAAAAAGGTTGATTTGTAAAATTGTAGGTATGGTCATATGGTACAATCCATTGAATCATATAGTACGATAAGTTTATTCAGCTTGAATACTGAAAATTTCTTTTTGTTTGATCGCCCTGTACGATCGCACAGCACGATCAATTCAAGTTTTGTATTCATAATACTGGATCATTCAGTTTGAACGAAGATCATTAGAACAAGTTCTCTGCTTGTTCGGACTGTATAGTAAGGATCGGACAATACAAAATTATCTTTGATTCGACTCCTTGGTTTCAGGTCTTAAAATATGTAAATATCTATTAAGACATTAAAAATTTATATAGTACTAATGGATTCATATAGTACGATTAGTATAGATTTAAATTTAACTAATTTTAGGAATAATAAAGAGTTGACGATTTAATTTGAAATACCTGATCGTCCAGAACAACAATTATTATCTAGTATAATTAGTTTTGAAAAAAAAAAATATTTTTTATTTTATCTTAATTAATACCACCTGATTATTATAAAATATAAAAATTGTCATACTATCATGTAGTACGATTTAGATTTAAGTACAACTAATTAGAAAATTAAGTGTTTTAATTAACTTTTAAATTTCTTATTTTAATTAGTACTACATTTGTGTGTGTGCTTGGTTGTTTAACCCACTATATATATATATATATATATATATCTAGAATACAAAAAGACTCAAAGAAATAAAATAGAAAATTATAGACTAACACACACTTTACTTCCAGAGCTATTATGGCATTTGATGGTCTTCACATTTTTAATTCTAAGCTAAATTAATTCCTCCTTATTTTTTCTCCTTGTACCAAATATTCTTTTATCCGTTGTCCATCTTTTTATCTGAAATGTTAGTGTAAAAACAATATAAGCAATAACCTACACACATAATTATGCTATTGATTATCATAACAAATAATGATTGTTATTATCAAAACCTATTATACAACAAGCTCATGAGGTACAACTATTTCATAAATATTACAAAGATATTCTTTAATATTAATATCTTTAAATAATGGAGAAAACAGAATTTTGAGAATAATAAAGGATGGGCGATCAAGGCATAGGTGTTGAAGCAAGATTCTTTCTTTATTGAGTTTAAGATTTCTGAAATAAGAGATAATCTTGAAGGTTGTATAGAGTTTTATTAGTTATTTAATTCTTATTTTGACCTTTATTGTCGAACAAGGGAAGCCTTCACTGCTATCCATAGACATACAAATACTCTTAATCACTATCATAATGTCAGAAATCAATTCCTCCCAGAGTATTGACCAAACTGAGGAGTCAATAGTGCACCAAGGACGAGGTGACCTTCAAAGCATGCAACCTTCCTATCGTCTCAATGGGAAGAACTACTTAAAGTGGTCTCAATTTGTAAAGACCTATTTAAAAGGGAAAGGAAAGATTCACCATCTTCTTGGAGGAGGACAAAAACAAGGATATCCTATTTTTGGGGCATGGGATGAAGCAGACTCCATGATTATGTCATGGTTGTGGAATTCCATGACTTCAGAAATTAGCGATACATTTATGTTCCTTTCGACTACAAAGGACATATGGAATGCTGCTAGACAAACCTTCTCCAAAGCTCGTGATGCGGCTCAAATCTTTGAAATTAAAGTCAAAGTTGGAAGCATAAAGTAGGGGAGTAAGACCGTGACGGAGTATGCCACCCTTCTACAAAATCTGTGGCAGGAACTTGACCGCTATAGGTGCATAGAAACCAGATGTCTGGAAGATGCTGCGATCCTAAAGAACTTTATTGAAAAGGATAGAGTTTATGATTTTCTTGCAGGACTAAATGCAAAATTTGACCAAGTTAGAGTCCAGATCCTTGGCAAAGAGGAGACGTCATCACTCAATGAAACTATTTCTCTCATCCGCATGGAAGAAAGCCAACGAGGAGTGATGTTAGAACCAAAAGTCGTTGAAAGTTCAGCAATTGTGATGACCAAAGAATCATGGAAGGAGAAAGGTAAAGATTTCTTAAAATTCAAAGACAAAGACTTACTTTGGTACAGTTATTGCAAGACATCAAGACACACAAAGGAAAATTGCTGGAAGATACATGGAAAACCCCCCAGTAAGGAGTGGAATCAAAGAACTGAAACAAGTCGGTCCAACCCGGAAGCACAGTCCAGTCTTGGAGAATTCAATAAAGAAGATATTGATAAACTGAGACGACTCCTGATATATCTTGAAAAACAAATGCATCCTCTTCACTTGCAGTCACAGGACCAAAAATCGGGGAAGATGATTGGATGTGCTAGGAGAGAGCTGGACTGTACAACCTGGAAGAACTGTACAAAGTTCCCACTATCAGCCTTTATTGCTGATATAACCAAATCAGCCTTTATTGCTGACATAATCAAATCGACCTTTATTGCTGATCAAATCAGCCTTTATTGCTGATACAAGCAAATCAGCCTTTATTGTTGATGCAAGCAAATCAGCCTTTATTACTGATGCAAGCAAATCAGCTTTTATTATTGACATGATCAAATCAGACTTTATTGCTGATCAAATCAGCCTTTATTGCTACTATAACACAATATAGCTTTCATTGTTGGAAACCTGAGGAATACAAAATTCCCACCACTGGCCTTCATTGTCAGAATTTTGAGAATAGGTTCCCATCACCGCCTTCATTGTCGGCTTTCTCTTGTGGTTGTTATCCTATCTATAATCAATGCAGCCTTCATTGTTGCCCTGCTTGATATAGCCTTTATCGCTATCATTTGCCGCTGTCACAATATCTGAAGCTAATTTCCCTCAAAGCTTTGACCAAAATAGAGGGCTCTATGGTGCACCAAGGAACTTGATAACTCTACTTTGTGAGAATAATTACCAAGCTGGGAATGACATATCTGTAGTACCGGCTTGGGGGGGAGTGTTAGAATCCAACCGTTCATGGTGCAAAGGATCCGATGATCACAGAGAGCAATCCGTGGGAAGCTCTCATGAATCACATTGAAACACCTTCCATAGATGGGCATCTGATTTAGGAAGAGTTATATTTTATTATTATATAGTTATTTGTTTCCTTATTAAATATCTTTTATAGATCTATATATAGGGATGAATTTATGCAATAAAGCAATGCTTTTCTTCTCAAATTCCTAGTTTTAACATGCTCCAAACTAGAAATAAGCATCAATGAGACTTTAAAAGCATGAGATGATATAATATTGAGAATGCTGGAGTACATGTACATGTCATCAAGGTTTTTCCAACATTCCTAACAAGTTTTTTAATCCTTTTTATTTCTTCTTTGTAGAACTCAATGGATAATTATTTGATATTATATTTTCCCACATGTGTTATATAAGCATGTCTTTGCTCTTATGTATTTCACCCTTATGCTATCTAATTTGGGTTTTGTGATTTTCCATAACGTTTTCAGTATCTTTAATTTGAATGTCAAAATATTTGGCAGCACGTACACCATTGAGTATCTCTATCGATCATCTTTACTGAGGTTAGTTTCTTGTGCCCTTCAATAGCAGAGGGCTTTGAGTTGAAGCTCTTAATGTCAATAGGATTATATATTAAGGCCAAGCCCTCCACTAAGTTGTAGGTGAACATGACTCCTCTTCTTCCTTGTTCAATTTGAATGATAGCCATGATATCATTTAGTGATGTTAAATCCTCCTTTCGAAGAATTTAGACTCTTATAGTATCAAATTCAATATTTAATCTAAAAAAAAATCAATATATTTGATTTATTTTCAGCAAACCTTTAAATCATTTGGATGCATTGATAATGATCCATCTTTTGTTGTAGACTTTAGAATAGTTGAGAATAATCTATGATGGAGCATTATCTTTACATTGTGAATAAGATCTTGGTCTTAACTTCAAAGATTTGTGTGCCATCACAAACCATATAAAACATATTATTTGCCATATCCCATATTTTATTTGTTGAATGGAAGAACATGCATGTATCAATTATCTTTGAAACCATAGAGTTTTATAACCCAGACATCACTAAATAATCATGTTCATGACGAACTTTAACCACGGCATCTCCTCACTCAAATCTAGTGTCAAGCAAATGGCCAAAATTTTATTTTCCCTTTAAGAACATGCAAACAAATTGCAATCCCTTTGGATGGTTCTTTTAATTCAACAAATATGTTAAATGGATATTTTGCAACTCTCCTATTGGATTTAGATTGCTTTCCTAAAGTCCCTAGGAAAGCTAAGGAAATATGAGCCGTGTTGTTACATTGAGAGGGAAATTGTAGCAACATTGTGTTTGCATGAAAAAAAAAAAGAACAAAAAATGGAAATATTTATGTTTTAGAAATCAAGAATAAAAGAATAAATAAGAAAATACTTAAGACGGAAAAAATTCCAGGGCTCTAATACCATGACCGAAATTGAAAAATAGTTTGTTGTATCTTTTATTTCAACATGTACAAAATTTATCCAACCATAGGAGATCTTCTTACAGGAAACATAAAAAATTAGAGAACAAAAATAACTACAAATAATTATAACAATCCCATAGAATGTTGAGTCAGCAGCAGGAATCTTACAAATTCATAACGTGATAGTGTCAAGGAAAATGCCAAAAGTCAGCGTGAAAGTCAAGTAGCTATTTTTATAAAAAAAAATATTTATAATATAAAGCTAGGATCGCCACAATCCCCCAAAATAAACCTTAGCGAAAGGGTGACCTGGTTTGAGAGTAAATCTAAATTTTACACATATACGCTCTCTCCCCATAAAAATAAAACTAGAACAGCAGCAAAGCAGAATATATTCCAAATTTCAATCCAAAGATGAAACTAAGAAGTCCTTAAGAAAATTTGACTCTAAATTGTAAAGCATCTTTCACACCACTCTCTTAATGCAGAATTTAGAACTTTTCAATTGGATCAATGTGAATAAAGGTCAGTGCCATGATTTAAAGAGAATTTTAACATAGAGAATCATTAAAAACAATTACTTTACTTCCAAGTATAATCCAAGATGAAAGGGCACAGAAACCCAATGAACCTTACCAAGTTGCTTCAGATCCCGTAGCCTGCAGTTGGAAATGCAATGCAATCCTGTTATGGATAGAAAATTTATTCTAAAGTAGCACAGAAGAAATATGCAAACATCATACATCTTAAACAGAACTAACCTCTGAAACTGCTCGGTGTCTATAAATTTAAGGCTCATCTGAAAGCAGAAGACAAATCACTTATTTAAAAGATATTCAAACTTGGGAAGTAAGAGACTAATGGAAAGCAAACAGGTTTTAGTTCTAGGGATAACATAGCTGAAAATTAGTGTTATTTGGCTTTAAAAAAAAAAGTTCATCCGCTAACAAAAAAATAATGCCTGTAAACTAGCCATACTGAAACATTCTTATAAAACAACATTGAACAATATAAGTGCAGAGAGCTTGATACTTCATATAAGCATTCAGATTGTTTTATAATTATGAATAAATGTAATCAAATTATAACACAACAAATCAGTAAACAGGTAAGCACAATAAAACACTAGAATCATAGAAGTACAAAGACTATCAAACATTCATCCAAGTAAGCCAACTAATGCAGCACCAGAAAAGGTCAATAACAATATCACAAACCAAGGCTTTACATAAAGATTTAAGTCATTCATCATTCACAACTCTTCATGCAAGCACATTACCATCTCATAATTCTCCTAAAATCACAGAAGAATAATTAAAAACCTAATTTAAATTCCCTAGATGGGTAGGTATGTCTAATTACAACAACAACAACAACATCAAGTTTTTGTCCCACTACGTGGGATGGGCTACATGAATCTTTTTTCTCCATTGTGTCATGTTAAAAGTCAAATTCTCGTTTAAATCTAATAAAGAAAGATCATTTCTAAAATTTTCAAACCAGGTCCTTTTAGGTCTACCTCTACCTTTCTTAACATAAGTCAAATCAAATACCTCTAATCTCCTAACCGGGTCATCGGGAGGCCCTCATTTTATGTGACCAAACCATCTAAGGTGACTGTCTCTAATCTTATCTTCCATTGGAGCTACTCCAACCTTTCACGTATATGTTTATTTCGTATCCTATCTCTAAGGGTAAAGCCACTCATCCACCTGAGCATCGTCATCTTTGCAACACTTAACTTAGAATTATGCTTTTCTTTTAATGGCCAACAATCGGCAACATAAAGCATTGCAGGTCTCACCACCATCTTATAAAATTTCCCCTTAAGTTTGAGGGGGACTTTTCTATCACATAACAAGCCTGATGCATTCCTCCACTTCAACCATCTAACTTGAATTATACTGATAATATCTCAATAAATGTATGGCTTCTACAGTAAACCTACCCGGCATGAATCCATATTGATTTTGAGAAACATTAGTATCACGCCTCAACCTATGCTTCATAACTCATTCCCCTAGTCTTAAAGTATGACCCATTAACTTAATTCCCATATAATTTGCACAATTTTGTGCACCACCTTTATTCTTAAAAATAGGATCTAACATACTCATTCTCCACTCATCTGGCATTTGTTTAGTCTTCAAAATAGTATTAAAAAATGTAGTAAGCCAAGAAATTCTTTCATCTGCTAAGCATTTTCACATTTCTATTAGAATATCATCAGGTCCAACAGCGTTTTCACACTTCATTTTCTTTAAAGCATCTATAACTTTGGTTTTACTAATACACAGATAAAAATATGAATCTTTATATTCATTTAGGGTGATAAGGTCACTAAAGTCAATCAAATTTTTACATTCTTCATTAAAAAGTTTATCAAAATAACTCATCCACCTTTCTTGAATATCATCTTCTAAAAAAAATATTATTTTATATTCATTCTTAATACACTTCACTTGAACTAAATCATTACTACTCATATCTCTTTGTTTGGCTAACTTATACATATATATTTCTCCCTCTTTAGTATCTAATATATTATATAAATAATTAAAAGCTAAAATCTTGCATCGAATATTACTTTATTAGATTTCGTATGTGTCTCTTTATATCTTTCCCAATTATCATAATTTTTTCATCGAAACCAATTTTTTTAACGAATCTTCTTATATTTTATCATTTCATGCACATTTGGATTCCACCACCAACTATTTTTACTATTCGAAATTTTTTCATTTAATATTCCAAGCATATCTTTTGCAATATTATTAACATCACTGGTCACTTTTTTCACATAACATTAGCATCCTCATGAACAGATAAAAACTTAATGTGTAAAATCTTACTCTTAAAAATATTTTTATTAATACTATTTAAATGCCCCCATCTAATATTAGAATATCATTTTATTTTATTTTTTTTCCCTTTATCTTTAAGTTCAAAAATAATAATCAATGTTGGGTACATAAATTTTCACTCGGAATAACTTTACAATCTTCGCAATCTAAACGATCTAATTTTTAAGAAAATAATCAACCTGAGTTTTACTATATCTATTAACAATTAAAAAATCATAAGCTAAACAAAAATCTAATATGATCTTACCATCTTCATTTATCATTCCAAATCCATGGTCACCTTGAATATTTTTAAAATCATCTACCTCTCTACTCACATGTCCATTTAAATTTGCTCCAATAAAAATTCTTTTTTCAAGAGGTATCTTTTATATTAATTCTTCTAAGTCATTCCAAAATTTTAATTTTGAACTCATATCCAAATTTACTTAAGGAGCATAAATATTTATAATATTAACAATCTTAGCATCAACAACAATCTTTAAAGCTATAATTTTATCTCTAATTCTATTAATTTTTATAACATTATCCTTCAAATTACTATCTATAATCACACCTACATCAATTATAAAATGACTCTTACCCGAATACCATAATTTAAATCCTAAATTATCAATCTCTTAGCCTTCTCTTAACCCATTTAGTTTCCTAAATGCACAAAATATTTATCTTCTTATGGATAATAATATCTATTAATTTCATTAATTTTTTGTAAGGGAACCCATATTCTAAATTCCTATCTTAAATTTATTTTCATGGACTAGCTTTTTTGGGAATCCTTGCCTAGTTAACACTGCACCCGGACACTGGTGCAGCGGCCCTTGCACACTTGTCATTCTATTCAGGCCATACATGGTGTCGCTTCCAGGGAACGCCCTAACATTAACACAATTTTTTAAAAGATTCATGTCATGATTATTCGACAAGTTTTATATTGGATGTCGACTACCTAACGCAACCCTCCACTTTTTTCATCCAGGACTTGGGACTTGGTAACGGTAGTGTTAAAACAGTAAATCTAATTAAATAAAAATAAATATGCAAATACATTAAATTCTAAATAATTAAAAAAAGCTTAATTTAAGGCCCTTTGATGGATAGATGGGCCATGTCAGTCATGAAGGCAAAATTCTTCATAAATTGCATGATTTTAAGATCACTTTATTTGCCTTTTATGGCCAATCCGAAGTTTCAAATATTTATCTTATTTCTTTCCCTTAAGTATTAAGACATAAAATTAATCCACATAATAATATTTTATTGCCCCATGAAGGCTTTCCATAGTTATATAGGATTGGAAAAGGCTTATATATAGGACCATACTTTTTTATTCATTAAATAAATGGTTAAATTTCAAAATAGTCCCCCGACTATTTGTATATATCTATTTTAGTCCTAAAATATAATGTTGCTTCAATTTAGTCCCTCGACTAAACAAAATGGATCCAAAGAAGTCACTTTTAGACTAAATTGAGATCAATTTTGTAAAGTCAATGAACTAAATTTGGATCAATTTTATATCACAATTACATCATGAGAGACTTTTTTGATAAAATTTGTATAGTTGAGGGACTTTTTTTTATAGTTGAAGAACTAAGTTGGGGCAACGTGATACTTTAGGGTTACATTGGACATCCACTAATAATCTGTGAACTATTTTGGGATTTTTTTATTAAATAAATATTATTTTTGTTTATGCAAATTTCATATAGAAAGACTTGGAGGCTGCTTTACTTCTTAATTAAGCTTGATAGCTAATCCCCAAGGCTTGAGTGAGTCATTAGTTATCTCTTCTTATATTTATCCCCTCTTTTTCAACAAAATTTTCATCACCTTCACTTAATTAGGCTTGAGCCTAACTTCCCTAAACACAAAAACACAGCCATTCTCTCCAAAACTCTCCCAAATATCCTCACACATCCTGTAATACCTTCTAAGACCTCAACTCTCCAATAACTTCAAGATACCAAGCCAAAATCTCGATTGAGTTTTTTAAACCGATTTAGAGTGAGAAAGTCTAGTTTTTTAGTGAGAGGATTTCTTTGTTTCAATTTGAATTTTCTTTTCACGGCTTTTCCGCAAACAGAGATTATGGCGGTGACTGACCACCTGCATTAATCTCCTGCCAATGGAGCTACATCCAATCCACATTCCACCAATAATTTATCTAGTTATTTTTTGAATCTAAATGGTGTAAGAGACAACAAGTCGAAGTTGGAGATGGGGGTTCATGTTAATGGAAGACCTTAAAATAATTTGGTGATTAGAGAAGGTTTCCGTCCACCGATTCGCCAAGATGCAATGGCAGAAGACAAGGGAAAGAAGGTGGTGAATTTCCGGGAAACTAACGCAGAAGATCATATTTCTAAACCTGATTCGTTGCAAATTTTAGGTAAATTCGATCGTGAAGCCTCCCCCTTGGTTTGGTATTAAAGTCAATAAATTTATGGGTAATCAAGAAGAAGTTTATCATAATCAAATTAGTCGTAATCTTTCGGTTAATTTTGAAAGTGATGAGAATGCTATTACGGAAGGAAATGTGAATAATGGAAATGTAGGGGATAAAGAAGATTTTATTGATGCATGGAAGAAAACACAACACATCTAATTATCCTACAAGACTGGACCAACAGATATGTCGGAAGATGGAGTTGCACTGAAGTTAAACACTGATTTGGAGTGTGCTAATTCACAAATTCTGAAAAATTCCCTGGTTGTTAGAGTACAAGGGAATAATATCGCTTTTTCGGTTTGTAGTATGGAGCTTAGAAGACAATGGAGCAAATTTGAAAATTTCCAATTGACAACACTCGGGACGAACTAGATCATATGTTCGTTTAAAAATTCAAAAGCTATGGAAGAAGTGTTGAGTGGTGGCCCTTGGTATGTTGGAGGACACATTGTTGGAATGGATAAATGGTCTCCTTCGTTTTCTACAAATTCTTTAAAAGGTCTTACTGCACCCATTTGGTTTCGTCTTCCCTTTCTACCTTTGTATTGTTGGGATGAAGAAAATATTGCTAGAATTGCTTCAATTGTTGGAGTACCAATGTATCTTGATGGTAACTCATTTAAATGGGTAAGAAGAGAATTTGCCCGTGTTTGTGTCCGAATTAATCTAGAGAATAAACTTCCAAATGGAGTTTGGATAGATGGGATATTGGGTAGATTCTTTCAAAAAGTTGAATATGAGAATATTGCTTCGTTTTGCTTTAACTGTGGTAAAGTTGGTCATGAGAGATCGGGTTGCCTAGAAGATGGCAGTTTAGCTCAAAAGAAATATCTTGTGATGCAGACTGAAAATTTGGTGACTGATGTCCAAGATAGACACGAAGAGAATCGTTCTTCTTTACAACATGATGAATATGGTCCATGGATCCATGTCAAATTTAAAAACAATAGATTCAAAAAAGTGAGAAATACAGGAGGAGCAAGAGTAGGAAAAAATATAAAGAATTTGAATCATAATGTAGCTGAGTTTCAAGTTATCGGTGAGGATGTACAGAAGCAATCCAGGATTCACAGTGTGGAAATGAGAAAAGGTTCTGTTGAACGACAATATGAGGTTGAAGAAGCTAAAGGTATTAATGTATTTGAAAATGTGCTTTCAGATGTTGCTAAGACCTCTGAAATTTGTTTAGCTAACAAATATAATATCTTGGCTGAGGAGAATGACGAAGTGGCAGCTGTAGTTCCTCAAAATATAGAGAGCAAGAAGGATTGTGAAGATGCAGGCACTTATCCAGAATCTGAAACAAAATTTGCTAATGGTCCAACATGATGTGATAATGATTCTGTGAATATCAGTTTGTTTAAACACAAACTGGCTAAAGAACTTAAGTCCTTGGGTCCTGTTGAAGCTGCTCATAGAAAAAGAAGGGGGGATGGGAAAGGTAGAAAGATAGGTGGGAACTTTTCCCCTTTGGGTGATTAATGTCTTTATTTGTGTTTTGGAATTGTATAGGGGCTAGAAAGAGGAAAGCCTCTCTTTATCTTAGAGAGATTGTGAGGCATCATGATGTTTTTTTTATTGGGTTGACTGAAACTAAGCTAGCCAATAGTAATAGGAGTGATGTTAATAGTATTATTGGGGTTGATTGGGATTTCTTTCATCATTCGGCTGAGGGAACTTCAGGTGGGATTTTGGTAGTATGGAATAGGAATGTTGTGTCGTTTGAGGTGGTTGAGCATTCTTCTCAAGTGGTTTTTGGGATTCTTAGTACTCCTACTATGAGTACCTGGAATGTTGCTACGGTGTATGGGAATAAGTCTTTTCAAGAGAGAAGAAATTTGTGGGATATGCTTGAAAAGTGTGGTGTGTAGTATCCCTTCTATTGTGGGAGGAGATTTCAATTGCATTTTATCTAAGGAGGATAAGAGGGGGGAGGCAAGAAGTTTCTCCTCCCAAGGGCCTAAAGAAATGAAGTTTTTTATGACTAACAATGACTTTCATGATATAGGGATTATTTTGGTGTAACAACAAGGAAGGTGCTATAAGAATTTGGGAAAGACTTGATAGATGCTTCTTGAATTCTGCTGCTTTACAAATGGTGCCTTTGGCAAAGATTAGACATCTAACAAGGGTGGCTTCCGATCACAGTCCTATTATATTCAAATTGGGGGAAAAACAGTACAACTAGTCCAAGATTATCATATTTGAAGACACTTGGAGGTCATATCCGGCGACTTGGAGTATTGCGCTAAAGTCTTGGAAAAAATCAGATTTTGGGGATGATGTGGATATCTTGCATAGGAAGCTTCGTAGAACTTTGAAGTCACTATTTTACTGGAATAAGAACAAGTGCAAAAGTCTATGCGTGTTGAAGGAAGAACTAAAGAAAGAAATTTTGGAGCTACAATTGGAGGAAGCGATAATGTAGGTCTTACATTGGAGAAGCTGAATTTACTTCGAAGAAAGGTGCATGATTTGAATGTTACTTTAAGAAGGTTATCTACTAGGTGGAATCAAAGGGCTAAGGCTAGGTGGCATGAAGAAGGGCATACCAATTCTAATTTTTTCCATAATTTTTCTTCAGCAAGGATGAATGGGAATTTTATAAGACAAATTAAGGATGAAGAAAACAATGTGCTGGAGGACTTTGAACAGATTGAATCTATTTTTCTGAAGATTTTTATGAAGAAATGGTGAGCCAGAGATTGCAACTTAGTTGATTAGCCTTTGACCGCTAAAAATCAGAGATTAACTCAAGAAGATATTGATGTGCTGGATGCTGAATTCACTCAAGAAGAATGATAGTCGTTGTCTTTCAACAAGGAAACAATAAATCACCTGGTGTGGATGGGATTACATCTTCATTTTTTTAAGTTTTCTTGTAACATTAAAAAGAAACTACTTGGAAAGCTATTGATAGTTTCTTTAAAACTGGTTCTATGCATGAGTGCAAAGACACTTTGATTGTGTTAATCCCTAAGGTGAAGAACCCGGTTTTGCCATCCAACTATAGACCAATAAGTCTATGTCAAACTATTTACAAGTTTGTTCCAACTATGATGGTGAATAGATTGAAAAGTTTGTTGCAACTATGATGGTGAATAGATTGAAAAGATGCATCTCCAAGATAATTTTTGAAGAACAAGTGGCGTTTATTCCGGGTAGATCCATGTCAGAGCATTGTTTACTAGCTCATGAGAACTTCTAACAAGTTTAGGATCTCGATAAATAAGAAAGGAATGATGACAGTGAAACTGGATATGGAGCAGGCATATGATAGCATGGGATGGCCAACTTTAAATATTTCCTCATAAGTTTTCCAAGCTCATCATGGAATGTGTGATGAATGTCAGATTCTCTATCATTTTAAATGGTAAAAATTCAAAAAGGATTAATGCATAGAGTGGTTTTCGGCAGGGATGTCCGCTATCACCTTATTTATACATTATGTGCTCTCAATTTTTATCTAATGCAATAAACCTAAGGGGCCAAAAGTTGGGTGTTCAGATTTCAGCAAGAACCCAAAAAATTGCACATCTTCTTTATGCTAATGATGTGTTAGTATTTGCTCAAGCTTCAACAAGAGCAGCCAAAGTTTTGAAGGACATTGTTGCTGATTTTTGTGGATGGACGGGACAACGGGTGAACAAAAATAAGTCTCAGATCATGTTTGGTAAGGTAGTTAAACGACCAAGAAAGAATAAAATTGTAAGAAAATTGGGTTTCAAAGTCGTGAAGGAGATGCATTATTTGGGAATTAAAATCTCTTTAAGAAGATTGGGAATGGCAGATTTTCAAGGTATTATGGATAATGTAATGGAAAGGCTAAATGCTTGGGGAAATAAACTTTTATCTATGGCAGGAAGGATTACTCTTGAAAAGTCCTCTTTTTTATCATTGCCAAATTTCTTATCAACACATTCTTTGGTTCCCAAGAGATTGTTGCATGAATTGGATAAACTTAATAGGAATTTCATTTGGCACAAACCTAATGGAAGGAATGGCCTACATTATGTAGCTTGGAATGAATTATGCAAACCAAAAAATGCTGGAGGATTGGGACTGCATTCAGCTGCTCATAGAGTTGGCTCTCTTAGGTCAAGATTGGCATGGAGATTCATCCAAAATCCAGATTCTTTACTCCATAGAAATATCGTTGCTAAGTATGGCGATAACATTTTGAAGGGAGAATGCAAGAAAGGAGCTTCAATTGCATGGAAAATTCTGGTAGATGGCAGCAAACATCTTAAATCCATTGTTAGATGGAAAGTGGGAAATGGAAATATAATCAATGTTGTGAAAGATATTTGGTTTCTAGATAAATGTTTTAATACTTGGCCAATACTTGTTGATTGTGTGGGATTGGAGGATGTGATGCTTTCTCAATTCATTTCTACTGATAGTAGCTAGAATGTGAAGGAGCTTCAATGTTATTTCCATAATGATCATATATTATTGATTTTGCAAGTTACTATCAATCTTGATATTAAAAATGATCAAGTGGAAGCTATGTTCCATCATTCGGGGAGATCAATTTCTGCTTTTTCGTATGAAGAAGTAATGAAAGGTAACTTTGAGGAGGAGGATTTCGGCTATTCAAAGTGGCTAAGGAAATTGAAACTCAATCCTAGAGTGGAATTGTTTTGGTGGAGCTTGAGTTAGCATGCTATTACGACAAATCTTTTTCTTAAGCATAGAAAACTTTGTTATGATGATCTATATGCTAGAGGATGTCAAGAAGTGGAAAGCTATGCTCATATTATGTTTAATTGCAAATTTCTAATTAAGATTATTCTAAAGCTAAGAGAATGGGGTTTTAGCATTCCAATATTTCAGACATTGGAAACTTGTTTGGGTGAACTTAGAAGCCTTTCAATTCGATATTCTAACACGGTGAAGGTGTATTGTACAGCAGTTATTTTATCTTGGAAAAATTGAAATGAGTTCAAACATGGTGAGCCTGCTCTTCAAAGTTCGGTAGTTGCAGCTAATGTGTTATTTATAGCCATGATTCAATCAAGTCCAATGCTAGATAGCTGGGGTGTTAATCTCCTAATGGCGTTTCATAATATTTGGCACCCTGCACCGCTAGTTTGGATTAAAATCAATGTGGATGCTTCGCTTTGAAATCAAATCTAGCTGGGATCGGAGAAGTGTTTAGAGATCATAAAGGAAGACTTCTCCTTGCTTTTGGGAAGAAAATAATTCATTGGGATGTGGCACAACTTGAGTTGGAGGCGGTCTTGGAAATAAGGGAGTTCACTCAAAGTTGGATGATGGATAGCGAAGGACTCAATATCATCAACTTCATTAAAGATTCAATGAATAAATTAAAGTGGCAAATGAAAAATTGGCTGACAAAGGAGTTATTCTTTCTAAATAATTTTAATAAGGTGATCTTTCACCATGTTAATAGAGATTGTAACAAAGTAGTTGATTTATGTGCTACTTTGACTTTAGAAGATATTTTTTTTGTTGATAGCTTTTCTTTTGGCAACATTCCTTCTTCTTTGCTTAGTTTGTTAAAGAAGGAATGCGATCCTTTTATTACTAGTAAGTACTTCTATTTAATGCAATTTGCAGCTTAAAAAAAAAACAAAATCTCGATATAGAAAGACACTTTTCTATTGTAAGTAACTGATGTGATACAAAGTAGGAGTTGCACAGGATTATAAAGAGAATTTACTAAAGTTTATCCTTTTATAAAATTATGTATCAATTCCATGTTAGTTACAAGAATTCTCATCATTCCACTTGCTTAGGCAAAGAGTTGTATGAGGATTAACCAAGACAATTTAGTCCAATACAAAGGCGAAGTAATGTAAGAGCTTAACACACAAATCCAAAAGTTAATAAGGAGTTGTTCACCTTGAAGCACCACTCTCTTTCCTACGAATCTAGGCTAAGCAGAGGAAGATCGTCCATGCTAGAAATGAGGTAGCCACTAGGACGGAAGTGCGAAGGAGCGTCGTTATTGGGAAGGTAGTCGGAGGTGGAGGTGGCACGGGAGGATGACCGTTGATGATCCACTCGTAGTCTGAAAATTAATCGTCGAGGATGTCCACGAGATGGGGAAGGATCCGGTTCAAGTAATCTTCAATGGTGTCGTCGAAACCAAACCCGGAGCCGAAGAAAGGTGATCGAACGATGTGGATGTCTCCGTAGGCGTCGAGTACGAATCCGCTATCAACTTCAGGATCCGCCATGCATAATTAAATTTAATGGATGAACGGAAAGAGAGAGGAAGAGAGGAAGTGGTGTGGTGATTTGAGAGGGTGAGGGTTGGCTGTGGGCTAAGAGGATGGGGAAGGAGTGGGGCTAGGTAGAAATAAACAAAATCTGAATTTAAGTTCAGATTTCCAAAAATCTGAAGGTTTTTACTTCTAAATTCAGATTTTCAAATTTGAATTTAGGCTAGGAGGGAGAAATTTAATAGTGTATTAAAGGAGAATTAATGGGAGAGAGAGGGGATGGGGTGGACGGCCATATAGAGGTAAGAGGTCTTGTGTATTAAGCAAGTGGGGACCACAAGGAATTAATTAAATCTAATTAAATCTGAATTAATTTCAGAATTGATTGAATTTTATGTAACTCCCAATTTTAAAAGAGAATGAGAGGGAAAAATAATTTGAATTTCAAATAGGTGCAACTCCTTTAATTAACTTTCCAAAATTGATAAAGCGTAAATTAGGAAAGCAATTAAGAGAGGTGAATTTGAAATTCGAATAGGGAGATCTAGAGGGGGAATCCGGCGACAGAGAAGGGAAGTTCTGGGCGGCGGGAGGGAGTGAGCCAGCGGGTGGCCGGCTGGCTGCTGGCTGGCGAGGAGCTGGGAGGCTGGGGTCGGTTTGGAGCGACGGGATGGAGGGGGAGGTAAGAAAAACCATGAGAGGAGAAAGGTGAGAAGAGGAGTGACAGAGGGAACCAAGCAAAATTCTCTTCCTCAAGAATTCAGTAAGAGATCTTGGGATTTCACTCAAGAACTCGCTAAGAGATCATAAAACAAAATTTTCATTCATCCAACAATAATCCCTCATACAAGATAAGAGAGCCATATATATAGGCTTCCAAATGACAACTAAAACAAAAGACTAAAATGTCCCTTGGGCTACAATAGCGACCAACTACCCATAAGAGCAAAAACGGAAAAACTGAAATAGAAATGTGTAATACATAAAATGCTAATACAAATAAGCATCAAAAGTAAAGACTCCATCATGGCCATTGATCTCCTGTGTCGTCTCTGATAAACGCATCGAAATCTCATGTCGATGTCTCCATCATTCTCCCCGGGTGGGAGAAAACTCGACCCTGTTGAGTGAGTACTGTGGGAGCTCTCGTATAGCTCTAGAAGGTCTGGATCCAATCTCTGTAGCTCCTCTCGGTCAATCCACGTGTCCTCTGTTTTCGGTCTCCTTTTCCAATGAACTAGGTCCCTTCGGCGCCCTCCTTCATTTGTGGAAATAATCTCATCATCTAGAATGGTTTCGATCTTCTCCGCATTGGGTAAACGGGGTAAATTGGGGAGTGGGGAAAGGCTAGGGATCTCACCAGGTCGGGTCACACAAGGCTCATCATAAAGTGGATTGTGGGTGTTAAAATCAGAACCCTCGAATGCTCTAGGTCCTCTATATTAAAAGTTGGATTTATATTAAAACCTCCTGGGAGATCGAGCACATAAGCATTACTGTTAACCTTTGAAATTATCTTAAAAGGTCCGGCACTTCTCGCATGCAACTTCTTTACGGAGCCAAGAGCAAAACGCTCCGGGCGGATCCGTACCATCACAAAGTCTCCAACTTCGAATTCCTTAAACCTTCTTTTCTTATCAGCAAAAATTTTATAATTGGTGTTACTTTGTTCAATTTTCTTTTTAATCTCAGTGTACAACTCCTGGAGATAAGATGCAAATGCAAATGCAAATTCAGACTCTGATGTTATACTCCTAGGACTCATGGGGATGAGATCAATTGGTTGTTTGGGTTGGTATCCATACACAATCTCAGCAGGACTTAGGCCAGTGGTTCGATTGATGGAGTTGTTATAAGCAAATTCTGCAATGGGGAGTTTAGAGTCCCAATCTCTAAGATTTTCTCCTACCAACATCCTTAAAAGGTTTCATAAGGTCATATTAACAACCTCGGTCTGACCATCGGTCTAGGGGTGAAAAGCTGTAGAGAATTGAAGTCTCGTTCCCATCTTGTGCCATAGAGTCTTCCAAAAGTAACTTGTGAACTTGACATCCCTATGGGAAATGATGGTTTCCGGGAAACCACGAAGCCTGACTATCTCGTCAAAATAGAGCTTAACAATTCGTGAAGCATGAAACGTTTTGGAACATGAGAGGAAATGGGCCATTTTCGAGAACCGGTTAACGACCACACAAACAGAGTCGTGCTTCCTAGCGGTTTTGGGCAACCCAATGACGAAATCCATACTCACATCCTGCCAAGGGCAATTGGGTACGGGGAGGGGAGAGTAGAGTCCCGTATTCTGCTTGCGGTGTTTGACTAGCTGGCAGGTATGACATCTTCTTAAGAGTTTACTAACATCGCGCTTAAGGCTGGGCCAGTAAAAACGATTTTCTAACGCAGCAATAGTCTTGGCTTGTCCGAAGTGGCCAGCTAAACCTTCCGCATGTAATTCCCATACAAGGTTTCACGAAGGGAAGTTTGGGGAATACAGAGTTTCTGAGCCCTAAATAGGTACCCATTTTCTATTAAGAAATCATCTATCGTACGCTCACGTCCGGAAGTAAAAAGGGAATAAGTATCGCTAAAATTAGGCAGTCCTTATAGTCTTCCTTAAGGCGTTCAAATCCGATCACTTCGATACTCATTTCTCGAGTAGTCATCAATCTTCTGCTAAGGGCATCCGCAGCTTTATTTTCAGATCCGACTTTGTGTCTAATTGTGTATGTGTATTCTTGTAAGAATTCAATCCAACGACCATGGCGGGCATTGAGTTTCTTCTGCGAATTAATGTATCTCAAAGCTTCATAATCTGTGAATATCACAAACCTTTATGGCAATAAGTAGTGTCTCCAGTATCTAAGTGATTGAATGATCACAGAATTCCTTATTGTATGTAGAATACCTTTGAAGAATATCATTTAACTTTTCGCTAAAGTATGCCATAGGGTGTCCTTCTTGTGATAAAACTCCTCCTATATCAATACCTAATGCGTCACAGGTTACTTCAAAGACTTTAGAAAAATCGGGGAGACGCATAACAGGGGCTTCAACCATCTTTTTCTTAATTTCCTCGAAAGCTTTAGTGGCGGCTAACGTCCAATGAAATTCTCCTTTCTTGAGGCAGTCTGTTATGGGCAACGTTTAAAATTGCGCAATAAAAGACACGCCTTGAGGCGCGCCTCAACGTAATTTGGTCCATTTAAGCCTCAAAGCCCATGCAATAAGTTCAGTTTATGAGGCTTACGCCTCAAGTTTACTGAGGCGCGCCATAAGGCGTGCCTCGCCTCATATATTTAAGGCGTTGCCTCTAAAAAAATTAACATAATTTTTTTTTTAGTTCGGACCCCCAGTTGCCGACGTGGCGCGCCTAGTGAGATGTCGACGAGGCATCAACATTTAAACCCTGCTAAAGGTCGAATGACAGAGGCGACGTATCGATTTTCAAGTTCTAGGCTTCCACCAAACATTCGAACTTTCAAGCATTCACTCCGGAGAAATTTCAAGCATTCTTTACTCAGTTTCTTCTAAGATGTCGTCACCCCCAAAGAGAAAGGTAACTTAATGCAATGTTTTCTGTTCCGTACTCCGTATTTTATGGTTATGCTATGCGTTGGTGTTCAAGGTTCTGAACATCTTCGTATTTTATGCTTATTCTATGCATATGCATTGGTTATCGAAATTATGTTGAAATTTGAAACCTAAACCCTAACAAAATTTTAAGCACCGAGTAATCTATGCGTATGTTGTGCGTACGCACTGCGTATGTTGTGTGTATGATATGCGTGTAATCTGCGTGACCCGTGCTTATGTTGTGCGTACCTTCTGCGTGCGTATAATTTGCTGTCATGTTTTCTGCAATGTGCATTCTTATGCGTATGTTATGCTTACATAATGCGTGATCAGTGCTTATGATGTGCGTACTGTATGCGTTTGTATAATTTGCTGCTATGCAATGTGCGTTATTGTGAGTATGGTGTGCATAATATATGCGTATGTTATGCGTACACTGTGCGTGACCGTTGTTTACATTGTGCGTATGTTGTGTGTTTTCTCTGCGTATCTCATTTACTTATTTTTTTATTTATTTTTTAAAATTTTCAGATATATGTTCGTCCAATTACCTATCGATGCTATGTTTCTTCATTTCGATCAATCTGTGATAACTTTGCTCAGCAAATTACTCCTGAAGTCATGGACACATTGAAACATTTAAAGATCATACAGTTTTTGGAATTTCTTAAGTTTGAGCAAAATGTCCCTCTTATTTATGAGCTGATCTCAAGGTGGAACATTTCAAAACAATGCTTTGTTCTAAAAGGTGTTGTCATTCCTTTTACTGCTAATGAAGTGGCTCTTCTCACTGGTCTGTCAAATAAATGAGAAGAAATATCCTGGATTTCTTTAGCTCATACTTCAGTTACATCATCAGAAATTAAGGCAGACATGATGGAGTTGAACAAGCAAACCCCCCTCCCCCCCTCGAGACTATGTTAAGAACGTTTATCATGTATTTATGTTCAAATTTACTTTTTCAACTTAACAGCTTCAAAACCCCTCGGTTGCTTCAACGAATAGCAAATAATCCAGATGATTTTTTGTCAATAAATTGGGCTAGTTCAATCAGGGAATTTTTAGTTAAAGAGTTTAATAAGGCCTCCAAGATTTCAAATAAGAAGCCAGCAGGTTACATCAACGGTTTTGTATCTCTGCTAATTGTGAGTGCTAACTGCTAACTACTAAATTCATTCAAAATTTTATTGGCTCAATGTGAGTGCTAAAATTTTCTTTCATCTTATGCAGATTTGATTCCTGGAGCATACTTCTTTTCATTCTCCTATATATGCTGACAAAAGGCCCCATTTTCTATGATGGGCCGATGATATTATATATACTACAGAGGTGATCACTAACTTATTTGTTAATATAAGGAAAAGTCAGATTTGTAATGTCCTCCAGGCGTTTTTCAGGCTAAAATGGATATGGTTAATGTCGAGAAATATCCATCAGAAAGCCCTCCATCCCCTGATTTCCCTCATGAAATATCCACCCATCAAAACATCCCCCCAATCTCTCCATCATACCCCACCTCCTCAGCAAGACCCCCACAAATCTCCTCAGCAAGACCCCCACCAATCCCCTCAACAACCCACTTAAGTTTTTCTGCTGAAGCACTTGAATCCCTACAAGAAAGAATAATCAAATCCTGCCAAGAAACATGCAGAAAACATTTCTTAAATTTAAAGATAAGTTGAGCAGAAAGTTTGAAGACCTAACTGAAAGAATTGAAGTTATGGAGGTCAAGCTCAATAATTACATTGATCAGAGCAAAATACCCACTCAGAAAAGATCTGTTAGCTACTCTTCATCTTCCAATTAGAAACATAAATCAGATATCCCTCCCCACAGCCCCAATGAACCAATCCCCCAAAATGAGCCAATCCCATCCAGAAAGGAGCCAATCCCAACAGAAATGCAGCATATTCCATATAGAAATCCAAAAGAACTAATCCCAGTAGATGACATTCAGATAAATCCTGTACTTCTTGTTTATGCAGCTGAAATAAAAAATTACAAAGGTTTGCTGAGTTTAAGTTCTGAGAAGAGAAATTTTATTCATGAATGTTTGAAGAAGTACAATCGAAGGTAAAAAAATTGCAACTTATTTCATGTTTGAATATTTTTATGCGTATGGTATGCATGAGTTATGCGAATGATATGCGTTACTTATGCTTATTGTATGCTTATTATACGTGTATGTTATGATATGCGTATTGTATGCGTATGGTATGCTTATGTTATGCGTATTTTATGCTTATGATACGCGTATGGTATGCTTATGTAATGTGTATTTTTTTTTTTTGTGCAGGGACTATAGTATCTTGTTTGTTAGTAACATTCTTATTTGCAGAGCTGAAATTGACGAGTTATTAAGCGACAATTATTTAGGCAATGAACATTTATATCTTTTTGCCATTTTCTTAGATGAGAAGTGTAAACTTATGCCTGACAAGTACTATAAATTTCTATACATCTCTCCACTCTATTGGGTTAGTAACTTAGTATTCAATTAATCAGTTTAACTATTGGATTAGTAACTTAGTATCTATTTCTTAGTCTTACATAGTTACATACTTACATTTACTACTTGCACTTGCAGAATAACAGAGGAAGGGATAAATTGGTCAAATTACAAATCGACCATATAACCGAGTTTTCTATTTCTTTAAACAACATTTTCTTATAGCCAATCATTGAATCCTCGCACATTACCCTGCTGGTTGGTTTGCTGAAAGAACAAAAGTGAAAATTTTATGACTCGTTGCCCCACCGCGTAAAAGAGCATAGGCTTGTTATTCCAAAAATCGTAAGTGTTGGATGAACATGAACTCTTCAATTTTTAAAAAATTTACAGAATTAATCATTGCTCTACGTATTTTTCAGCTTAAAGCCCTATACTCTGACACGAAAGGAGCTTTTGATAGTGATATCAGAAAATGGAAGCTTTCTACCATTAAAGGTGCACCAAAACAGGATAACTCTATAGATTGCGGAATGTATGTCTGTAAATATATAGAAAGAATAAGTCTTGAAGGCAACACTGATTGGACTGATAGTACAGATTAGCAAGAAGACATGCCAAAGTATAGGGCAGAAATGGCATATGAAATATTATGTAGAACTTTAAAAAATGACAGTTTTTCAGTTTGTGTATAAATATTTATCATTATGTATATAAATATTTCTATGTATAAATGATTCTGTGTATAAATGTTTAAACAGTTTGTGTATAAATGTTTATTATCATTCTGTGTATAAATATTTATTTACATTGATTTGATTAAAAAAAAACTTATTAAATGATAATACGCATAAATTACGCATATCGTACGTATTGTGTAGGCATAATGTACGCATATAATACGCATATCGTAAGCAGATAAATGGCATATAATACCCATAATATGATGTTTGAAAGATTTTGTGTTTGGCATTTGCGTTTAAAGATTAGTATTTGAATTTCTTATTTGTTTTAACGAAAAATAATAATTTTATAAATGGCTTTGAAACGATTTTAAATAATACGCATTACGCACGCACAAAATACGCATTTTGCACGCACATCGTACGCACAAACGACGCACATAGTACGCATGATACACGCACATAATACGCAGTAAATTTTATTTATCAAAATATATTAAATATTTTAATTAATATCTATCTTTGTTTTTAAGTTACTTACATTAAAATGATGAGGAATATGTTTAACACGTTGAACTTAAACTTGTTATTTACAAATTAGACGCAATGTGATTTTTATGATTTCATTTTCTAGTCTTGAATATGATATTTGAAGAAGTACAAAGGGTTTATGGCTCTTGGTGGATTGTATTTGAGGAAGATAAATAAGGAATATGATGTTTGAAAGATTATGTTTGGCATTTGTGTTTAAAGATTAGTGTTTGAATTTCTTATTTGTTTTAAAAGAAAAAAATAATTTTATAAATGATTTTATAAATGGTTTTGAAACGTTTTTAAATAATACGCATAACGAACGCACAAAATACGCATTAAGTACGCATAATACACGCACATATTACGCACATAGTACGCATAGAGTACGCATAAAACACGCACACATTGTATTAAATATTTTAGGTTACTTACATTTAGTATAGACTGAGGGGCAGTGACATGAATAATAATTTTTGTTAGCTATGGACTGACGGGTGGCAAATATGGTTGGGAGGGTTGGTTGAATTTTTATGAGCCATTATTTACAATTTATTGCTGACTATTGTTCAACATTAAAATTTTCACTATATAATGCGGGAACGCTTGCCTTGTGGTATTGTATTGTCCAATATAAATCATCTTTGACAACCAAGCCTTCCATTCATTACTGCGATACTTATCCTCCTCCCATGATCAGTAATGAATAGATAAGTATCGCAGTAATTAATGGAAGGCTTTGTTGTCAAAGATGATTTATATTGGACAATACAATACCATAAGGCAAGCGTTCCCGCAATTCATTTCGACATACTCATTCGCATGATTTTCTATTAATATTTTTAATAGAATGTACATAGGTTCTCTTGTAAAATTGTATTTGTTATAAATGTTTTTTTAATTTATTCTTGTATTTTTTATATTGTGCATAGTCATTAAAATTGTATTTATCAAATTCTATTAAATGTTCTTTTAATTATTTTTTTATTTTTTAAGATACGCAATGTTGACGCAGAGAGTACACACATAATACGCATGTTGAGCGCATGGTATACACATATATTACTCATAGTATACGCATAGATTATATACAACATAATATTAAACACGTCCAGTACTCATACTATACCCAGAAAATCATATGTTTTATTAACTATTAATACAAAGACATACATTAAGTTACAGCTGCTACAACTGCTAATTTACAAATACTTTAGAATAAATTTTACAAAATACGCATGGAATACGCATATATTACGTCCTACATACGCAGACAATACGCGTATAATACGCATATCATACATAGAAATACGTATAGAATACAGTGTTCTGCTTTATCGACGGCTCGACATTATTTAATACTGAACACATCCAACACACATATTAAACCCTAAATGAGAGCTGTTCTCTTCGCCTTTTGCTTGGAGGTTTCTTCTACTGCGAGAGTGCGAGTTGGGTTGCTGTCTCCTCCATCCGACCGGCACCCACTTTTGTCTGAGGCTGTTGTCTCCTCCGACCTGCATCAAGTCATAGAAAAGATTAGTAAGAACTCGTTCACTTCCTATTTTTGCTCAATCAGAATGGTCAGAAATAAGGATAAAGCAGCATCACGTTATAGAAAAGATCTAGCATGGAAACATAGCACTCAGGTGGATGTAGGAGGTAGTGATAAAACATGTTTATCTCAAATGTAATTACTGTGATAAAGTTGTAAAAGGTGTGACTAGGATGAAGGAACACCTTTCAGGTTCTCACAAGAATGTTGCTCCATGCTCCAAAGTTTCTGATGTTGTAAGGGATAAGATAAAGTCATACATGAATAAGTCTACCACATCAAAACATCTTGCACAGAAGCAATTTGAGGATAGAGTTGATGTTGGATCTTATTACGATAGTGAGCGCAGCATTAGGGATTCATCTTCTTCTATGAAGCTCATTTCATCTAGGGGTGCTAGAGGGCCTATGGATTATTATATGGCTGACACATTAGAGGATAGGCCGTCTACTACACAGAAGATGACCCCAGAAAATGCAAGGGAGGCGCGGAGAAGAGTGTGTAAGGATATAGGCAGATTTTTCTACAAAAATGTAATTCCATTTAATGTTACAACATCACCTGCTTATTACAACATGATTCATTCAGTTGGAGCATTTGGGAGAGGGTTCAAACCTCCAATCATGTATAATTTAAGAATATGAATTTTGAAGGAGTTGGAAAGCACTGATAAAAGCATCGAAGAAATTAAGAAGACTTGGGCCCAAACAGGAGTAACAATTATGTCAGATGGGTGGTCTGATATCAAACATAGAAGTCTGATCAACATCCTCATTAATAATCCTTATGGTACTGTGTTTTTAAGGTCAATTGAAGCATCTGACCAAGTCAAAGATGCTGAGTTCATATTTGAATTACTAGATAGCATTATTGATGAGGTTGGAGAACATTTGGTTGTACAAATTGTGACAGATAATGCAAGTTCTTATAAGGCTGCAGGTAATAAACTTATGGAGAAGAGGAAACATTTGTACTGGACTCTATGTACTGCATATTGCATAGATCTGATTCTTGAGAAGCTTGGGGAATTACCTCAACATAAAAATGCACTCACTAAAGCCAAAAAAATAACCAAGTTTATTTACAACCACTCTTGGGTTCTAGCTCTTATGAGAAAGTTTTCGAAGAAAGAAATTCTAAGGCCAGCCGCAACAAGATTTGCCACCGCATACTTGACCTTAGAGAGCATGCTGGATGCCAGACAACCTTTAGAGGCTATGTTCACATCTACACAGTGGTTGAGTTGTGCTTGGGCGAAGAAGGCTGAGGGAAAAGAGATTAGAAAAATTGTTTTAAATGACAGATTTTGGCAAAGTGTCTTATATGCCATTACAACCACTAGACCTTTGGTTCATGTTTTAAGGATGGTGGATGCTGAGAAGAAGCCTGCAATGGGTTTCATCTACAATGCCATGGATGAAGCCAAAGAGATGATTGCCTCCAACTTAGGAGGCAGTGAGGGAAGCTTTAGGGAAATTTGGAATATTATTGATGATAGGTGGGAACTACAGCTTCACCGACACTTGCATGCCGCTGGCTACTACCTAAACCCTCAGTATCAATATGCAGAGAACAAGTCTACAAACCCTGAAATAAAGTTGGGATTATATCATTGCATGGATCGTCTAATAAGTGATGCAACTGAAAGATCAAATGCTAACTTGCAATTGGTACCTTTTAGGAACAAAGAAGGTTTTTTTGGATTACAACAAGCAAAAGATACAATTGTCAAACGATCTCCAGTTGAGTGGTGGATTCAATTTGGTGATGGGACTCCAGAATTATAGCGTTTTACTGTGAAAGTTTTGGGCTTGACATGCTCTTCATCTAGCTGTGAAAGAAATTGGAGTACCTACAACCAATTACATACAAAGAGGAGAAATCGTTTGTCGACATTGAGGATGAACTCACTGGTGTACATTATGTACAATAGGAGACTCAGAGATAGAAATTTGAAGAAAAAATGATTAATGGATGATGAAGATCCTTTGCTTTGCGATGATGTGGCATCTGATGATGAGTGGTTTGTAGATGATGAAGTTGAAGTGATGCCATCTGAATTATAAGATGAAGATTTAAATGTTGATTTCTTTGATGGTCTTAAAGCATCCACATTCACCACAACTCAAGAACAAATCAAGAACAAATCCAAAAAGGTATATAAATAATATAATTTTCTTTTTTAGACTTTTATTAATGTATTACACTATTATTCATTATGATATTGTTCAAAAATATTTAGGGAAGAGGAAGATAACTAATAATGAGGAAGAAGAAGCTGATTGGGAGATATTGGACTCTATAGGAGAGGGGGAAGAGGAGGGAGCAGTTCATCATAATGATGATTCAAATGAAGACCCCCTTAGTGATGCTGATGAGTGATGACAGTGTTGATGACTGATGAGTGATGACTAGTGAGTTCTTATGTGATGTCTCTCTTATTTATTCTCAAATATGTGATAAATAACATTTTTATGTTTTATATATTATTTACTCATTAGTATATACAAAATTTATTATTTTATGTTTACGCAATTTTTGATTTTGAGGCTTACGCCTCAAATCGCCTTGAGGCTTACGCCTCGCCTCACGAACGAAAAACGTCTCAATACCCGAATACGCAATTTTAAACCTTGGTTATGGGTGCCACTATCATGTTAAAGTTCCTAATAAATCTCCTATAGAAAGTGACCAGTCCATGAAAACTATGAACATCTCTAATATTTTTAGGCTCAAGCCACTCATTAATTGCTCTAACCTTTTCAGGGTCGGCTGAAATTCCTTGAGATGATATTATGAACCTGAGAAAAGTAACACTATCTGTGAGGAACATACATTTCTTAGGATTAGCATATAATTATTCTTTCCTCAAAATCTCACAAGCTTGCTTCAGATGTTTTAGATGTTGGTCCACCGAGTTACTATAGATCAATATATCATCAAAGTATACGACGACAAATTTTCCTAGGAAAGGTCGAAAGACTTGGGTCATAACTCGCATGAAGGTGCTAGGAGCGTTGCTAAGATCAAATGGCATAACCATCCACTCATACAACCCATCTTTTGTTTTGAAGGCCGTTTTCCATTCGTCACCAGGGCGGATTCTGATTTGATGATATCCACTTTTAAGGTCAATTTTCGAGAATAGAGTTGCCCCAATCATCATGTCTAACATGTCGTCTAATCGAGGGATTGGAAAATGAAATTTCACAGTAATCTTGTTGATAGCGCGACTATCAACACACATCTTCCAAGAACTGTCCTTTTTAGGAGTTAACAGGGCAGGAACCGCACACGGGCTAAGGCTCTCTTTGATAAATCCACGTTGCAGGAGTTCATCTACTTACTTCTTTAGTTCAGTATGCTCCGTCAGGTTCATTCGGTAATGAGGGAGGTTTGGTAGGGAAGCTACGGGTACTAAGTCGATGACGTGTTGTATGTCTCGAAGGGGTGGGAGTTGGTTGGGTAGCTCCTCGGGGAAAACATCAACAAAGGTTTCAAGAAGAGGCTTAACTTCCTCGGGGATATGCTCCTCTTGATCAACATCCACTTCTCTAGCTACCAGGGAATACATGGGTGATCCTTGGTGAAGCTCAACGTTCACTTCTTTCGCAGTTAAGAAGTGTAAGCCCTTATTGGGTTTAACAGGAGCAGCCTTAACTTCAACCATGTTGGATTTAAGTTGAGAGGGAATTAATTTGATTTTCTTACCGTTGTGTTCAAACACGCAGGTGTTTATTCTCCCATAAATATGGACGTCGTTGTCGAACAGCTAAGGGCGACCAAGGATAATTTGGCCCACATCCATCGTCAACACATCACACCAAATTTTCTCTACACCAAATGTTCTCTTGATATCTAATAAAGTCGAGTGGGATAAGGCTCCAATGTTTTATCTCCATGGAGGTGGAGTTAATCCAGGTAACCTTATAAGGGTTTGGGTGAGGTGTGGCTTTAAGGTTTAGTTTAGATATCATCGCTGAAGTGACAGCGTTGATGCAGCTTCCACTATCAATAATGACCTTACAGTTCTTATACCCTATCTTAGTAAAGGTATGGAAAATGGAAATCCGACGCCAGTCATCACTTGGTTTAGGTTGGGACAACGCACATCTAACGACTTGTAAGGCAACAGGTTCTTCCTCAGTGAAGGAGTCTTCTTCCTCGTCAACATGATGAACTAAGTCAGTCTCGAGCTCTTCCTCGTCGTCATCAACCTCTTCTATTATGGTGACCTTATAGGGGCTAGACTGCAATGTGTCCATACCCATGACACCTATAACACTTGGTTCCTGATGTGGCTTTGGACGTGCCACGTTCGGGGGCTTTACTTTTCAAGTCCAGGCGAGGTGGGGCTGGACTAGCAGTTGGTTGGTTCACCATAGAGCCCGTGGGTCGGTTTTGGGGTTGTCCAGTGGAAGTTCTATACGGAGTTGGGCGGGAGTCAAAATGCTTAGTGTGGGAATGAGTCCTAAACTCCTCTAGGTCGAGAACTAGACTGCAGGCTGCTTCTAACGTGTCTATTCCTCTCGCAAAAAGCTCAGTTTGGAGATCTTCCCTAAGGCCATCTCTAAACATGGACAGGATTTGAGTTGGGGTAGCAGATTCTTCGCCATTGCAACGGATCAAGAAATCATCGAAGGTGGAGATGTAATCTTTAACGGGTTTGCTCCCCTGGGTCAGCCTATTCCATTTATCTAGAAGCTTGGGGTAATAGGATGGAGGGAGGTATTTTCTCCTAAGCTCTTGCTTCATAGTTCGCCAGTCGGTGATCGGATGTTCGCCTCGAGCCCTCACGCATATTTCTAAATTTGTCCAGTACAGGTTGGCTCGACCAGTGAGTTTCATTTCGGCGAACCTAACTTTCCTAGCTTCCGAAATGGTGTACCATCTGAAATATCTATCCATCGCTTTGAGTCAATCTAGGAAGACTTGAGGGTCAAGGGTTCCATCGTATGATGGGGCATCAATTCTAATGTTCTTAAGCAACTGAGCATCATTATCTCTCCAAGGGGTCTCATTTCCTAAGGTGTCCTGATTGAGTCTAGGGTTATGATGGTAGTGATCTTGTTGTAGCCCATGATCGGTCCTGGTGTCGTCACCATAAGGTGAATGCGGCCTAGAAGGGGTGTAAATAGTGGGGTTTCCTATGCGCTCTATGTTATCCAGCGGTCACTTGTTTGGCGCCTAAAGTCGGCTAAGTCAGTTTGGGTGTTGCGGATTTGCTGCGTAACCGTGCCAAGTTGTCCCACCATGAGGTCTAGAGTCTTCTGAATATGTTCCGGATCCATGGGTGGATGCTAAGGGTTGCTAAGGGATGTACCGGGGTGGTGGAGAGCATCTAGACGCTAAGGTAATATGCTCCTAATGTGTCTATATGATGCTGAAATGTTGACAACAACCTACAATAAGGACCTAAGTTGTCTAAGTGTTATGGGCAGGTTTTGATGTGTGGACAGCAACTTAAAACAAGTTTTAGGATTACCTAAAGGCCACTAAACAGTGCAGAAAATTTCTGGACAGCAATAATACACTAGGGAATAAGTGGCTTAAATGATGTGATGCTTGCAAACAAGTAGGGAATTATGGAAGTAACTTCCTAGGATGATTTCTAGCATGCATAGCCTATGCTAACCATGCTCTGATACCAGAAATAATGTGATACAAAGTTGGAGTTGCACAGGATTATAAAGAGAATTTACTAAAGTTTATCCTTTTATAAAATTATGCATCAATTCCAAGTAGTTACAAGAATTCTCAGCATTCCACTTGCTTAGGCTAAGAGTTGTATGAGGATTAACCAAGGCAATTTAGTCCAATACAAAGACGAAGTAATATAAGAGCTTAACACACAAATCCAAAAGTTAATAAGGAGTTGTTCACCTTGAAGCTCCACTCTCTTTCCTACGAATCTAGGCTGAGCGGAGGAAGATCGTCCACGCTAGAAATGAGGTAGCCACTAGGACGGAAGTGCCGAGGAGCGTCGTTGTTGGGAAGGTAGTCGGAGGTGGAGGTGGCACGGGAGGATGACCGTTGATGATCCACTCGTAGTCTGAAAATTGATCGTCGAGGATGTCCACGAGATGGGGAAGGATCCGGTTCAAGTAATCTTCAATGATGTCGTCAAAACCAAACCCGACGTCGAAGAAGGGTGATCGAACGATGGGGATGTCTTCGTAGGCGTCGATTACGAATCCATTATCAACTTTAGGATCCTCCATGCATAATTAAATTTAATGGATGAACCGAAAGAGAGAGGAAGAGAGGAGGTGGGGTGGTGATTTGAGAGGGTGAGGGTTGGTCGTGGGCTAAGAGGATGGGGAAGGGAGTGGGGCTGGGTAGAAATAAACAAAATCTGAATTTAAGTTCAGATTTCCAAAAATCTGAAGGTTTTTACTTCTAAATTCAGATTTTCAAATTTGAATTTAGGCTAAGAGGGAGAGGTTTAATAGTGTATTAAAAGAGAATTAATGGGAGAGAGAGGGGATGGGGTGGCCGGCTATATAGAGGTGAAAGGGCTTGTGTATTAAGCAAGTGGGGACCACAAGGAATTAATTAAATCTAATCAAATCTGAATTAATTTCAGAATTGATTGAATTTTAAGTAACTCCCAATTTTAAAAAGAGAATGAGAGGGAAAAATAATTTGAATTTCAAATAAGCGTAACTCCTTTAATTAACTTTCCAAAATTGATAAAGCGTAATTAGAAAAGCAATTAAGAGAGGTGAATTTCAAATTCAAATAGGGGGATCTAGAGGAGGGGGAATCCGGCGGCAAAGAAGGGAAGTTCTGGGCGGCAGGAGGGGGTGAGCCGGCGGGTGGCCAGCTAGCTGCTGGCCGGTTGGCTGGCTGGCTGCTGGCCGGCGGGGAGCTGGGAGGTTGGGGTTGGTTTGGAGCAGCATGATGGAGGGGGAGGTGGGAAAACCGTGAGAGGAGAAAGGTGAGAAGAGGAGAGAGAGAGGGAACCAAGCAAAATTCTCTTCCTCAAGAACTCACTAAGAGATCTTGGGATTTCACTCAAGAACTCACTAAGAGATCATAAAACAAAATTTTCATTCATCCAACAATAATCCCTCATACAAGATAAGAGAGCCATATATATAGGCTTCCAAATGACAACTAAAACAAAAGACTAAAATGTCCCTTGGGCTACAATAGCGACAAACTACCCATAAGGGCAAAAACGGAAAAACTGAAATAGAAATGTGTAATACATAAAATGCTAATACAAATAAGCATCAAAAGTAAAGACTCTCCATCATGGCCATCGATCTCCTGTGTCGTCTCTGATAAACGCGTCGAAATCTCTTGTCGATGTCCCCATCAGTAACCGACTTAAAAACAACATAACTCCTAAATCATTAATATTAAACTCACAAAAATATCATCAATAGTTCCCTAGCATCGCAACCGTGTGATCTAGAGTTCCTCTCTCCTTATTTTTCTCTAAGAAAAACTTGTCATTTGAAAAAATCCTAGTTCCGGCTCTAATCTATCTAAAACCAAAATTTTCATTTCACCACCATCTAAATAACCCTTCCATCACCACTCTAAGGAGGCACTAAATAAGTTACTGCCTTCATCATAATTGTATCCAAGAAAAGCTAGAGAGCCACTAAAAAAAAATTGTAGCATTTAAAGCTATGATGCACCGACACGGACACGTCGACACGGACACGACACGACACGGACAAGGGACATGGCATTTTTTTAAAATATAGGACACGGGTGCGGCGTGGACACGGCATAATAATTTTTTAATATAATATATAGAAATTAAGGTGACATTATTTTAAAAATGACAAGCAATAATAAATCAATTTCATGATAACTTGTTTAGCTTATAACATAAAGATGTTTAGTACAAAATGTCTAGTACAACCACAAAAATATAAACAAAAAAGCATTTAGTACAACATGAAGGTCCAACTACCCAATAGAGGGAATCATAGAATTAGATTTAGAGGTTAATTTTTGGCATTCAATATCATTATCATTGAATATCATTACTTCCAACTCTGGTAAGTTATTTGTATGGAAAGATACCGAGCGGTACCGAGCATGTACCGAGCGGTACCGAGCATGTACCGAGCGGTACCGAGCATGTATCTAGCGATATCGAGCATGCACATTAGCTTTTTTTTTGGTAAGTTTCAAAAAACAACAATTAATATTTCAAGCGTCGAGAGTCAGGTGTCGATGCCATTTATCAATCACCGAGAAAGGAGATGAAAATATCTTCACAGCCAAAAAGAAATGAAAATGAGAATATTCGATGATTGGGAATTAAGTGCAGACGTTGATATGGTGTTGTGGATATGAAATAAGAAATTTAGTTTAAATCCCGCAAAATACATGAAATTATATTTTAAAAAAATCATAAAATATTTAAGATACGCATGTGACACACGTGTCCAATTTGCATTTAATATTTTTTAATCGGACACATTTTTGGCGTGTCTGACACGTGCCGGAGGAGTGTCGGACGAGTGTCGTGTCGGATACGGTGTCGGACACTACACGCCTCTTTGAGGAGAAGTGTCGGTGCATCATAGATGTAAAGTGAAGCAAATGAGTTATGACAGTTAAAAGATCAAATAGAAGCATAAGATTATTGTTTTAAATAATTACCAAAAATAATAATGATTTTTAGCACTTAACGATCTTAAAAACAAAATGCCACTGACATTGCCTTGAAAGAATTAGTGTAAAGTCAAGTCCTATAAGACGTAAGCAATTCGTCGCATTGTTATGAGATTAACACACTTGGGCCCACTCACTTGGGATATAAAAAGCCACCATTGGGATATGAAAGGTCATACTTGGAACATGAAAAGCCACAATTGAGACCCTCTACAACTTTAATTACCTACCATGGAAGGAAGTGTTGAGTGTAGCATAAGTAGGGCTTTTTTCTTTAAGTTTAGTATGTGTGATTATTGTTTTTTATAGAGATGAGTGGTTGTTTTCTGGGTTCCTAGCTGCGACTAGGTTTGGGAGAGCCGAAACACCTCTCCAATAGTGGATCACTTGTATCTTGTGGTGTTCTGGCATCTATTCCGAGTATTTATTTCGACAATATTATTTCATATTTCAGTTTTCATTTCCTACGAATCTATTCATTATTTTCTCGTTGTTTTTACCCTTCAAGGTGTAATAATTGATATTAGAGCGAGGTGAATGATGGCAAAGAAGATGGATGTGTTGGAAGGCAAGATAAAACAAAACAAAGCCGGAATGGAAGAAAGATATTCTAGCATGGAAGGAAGGCCCTCATCCATAGAAAACCGCTTTGAAAACTTGGAAAACATGATGAAGAAGATGATCAAGATGCAGTTGAAAGCCTCACTGACGGTTCCTGGGGTTGAACAAAAGGGAAAGGAAATTTAGGAAAATGATGATGAAGTGGAGAGTTTTAACCCACAAGGACCACCTTGGGGAGCTTTGATGGTAGGTGGATTGAGGTTTCCGAAAGAAATGGCAACAAAAAGGGGGGGAGGCCGAAACTTTTGGGAGACCACCTAGGCCTGGTGGGAGGTGGACCGAGGGAGTTAGTGACTGGGCTGAGCCATGGGGGCCAAATCATCTGAGGGGAATGGAGGAAGGGAGAGAATCACACCATCACAACAAGGGGGGAACTAATGGAGAAAAAAGCCATTGGGATATGGATGTCAGATCAAGGAAGTTGAAGTTGCCAATTTTTAAAGGGAAAGATGCTCAGGGTTGTATACCAGGTGGACCGTTACTTTCCTATTAATGGGATGATGGAAGGGGAGAAGCTTATGGCAGCGGAGCTATGTTTGTTGGAATGTTTCTGAGACATTCGAGAAAAAGACCTCCACGAGCAATTATATGCTTTAACTCAGGAGGTGACAGTCATGGAATATCGAGAGAAATTTGAGCTGTAGTTAAGTAAGCTAAGGGGAATGCCTGAGGAGCAGAGCTGAGGCCTAGAGGGCTGAGGGAGATGATGGAGCTAGCACAAGGGTGGAAGAAAAAATCAGAGGGATAAAGCCAGCTGGAGCAACACCATGAGAGGGGCTTATGGGAGTACCTTTATAACCCTAGCACCAAGGACCCAGGTGTCGTTCCAAAGGGTAGTATCAAGGGGAAAGGGCACTGAAGTTCGTCTTGGAGGTAATTTCAAGTGCCTCACAGACACGGAGGTGCAGGATAGGCAGGCAAAAGGATTATGCTTCAGGTGTGATGAGTGATTTACATCAGGACATAGGTGCAAGGATCAAGTCCTTTAGATATTATGGTCTGAGAGAGAGAGGACAACAGAGATGAGCTAGAGGAGGTCATAACGGAAACAACACAATTACATTTAGACATGGCAGAGGTGTCCCTAAACTCCGCGGTAGGATTCACTCCAAATCACGCCATGAAGGTGAGGGGGATCGTGGAACACCATTGGTGGTTTTGGTGGACAATGGGGCTAGATATAACTTCATCTCGAATCGGGTCGTGGATCGATTGAGGTTGCAGTTGGTGGAGATGGAAGGATGTGGAGTGACGACGGGGACGGGTAAGATAGAGAGAAGCCGGGGAATATGTAAGGGGTTAGTGATGACTTTATGATACTCAGGTGGTGGAAGACTTCCTTTTCCTGGACATAGGAAGTACTGATGTGATTCTAGAGAAGAAGTGGTTACAAACCATGGGAGAAATGAAAGTGGAGTAGAAATATCTAATAAAGGAGGTTCAAATAGAGAGAAAGAAGGTGGTTCTACAAGGGGATGTTAGCTTACGCAAAATCAAGGTGTCACTTAAAACCATGTTAATGCAATCCAGGGTGCAGGCCTAAGATACATGGTGGAATTACAGAGCATACAAGGGGTTAAGGAGTAGGAGATAGGAGAAATCCCATTGGGGATCCAGCAGATTTTGCAGTAGTTTCAGGACATATTCCAGCAACCTATCGGGTTACCACCACCACAAGAGCACAAGCATGCCATAACCTTAAAATAGGGGACTTATCTTATAGGGATCAGACCATACCGTTACCACCAGATTCAAAAGGAAGAGATATAGAGGCTAATCAAAGAAATGTTTGAAGCAGGGATCATTAGACCTATATGGTGAGCCTTTTTCTCTAGTCCATTTCTACTTGTGCAGAAGAAGAATGGTAGTTGGAGGTTTTGTGCAGATTATAGGCTTTGAACAAGGAAGCGGTGCTAGATAAGTTTCTCATTTCAGTGACTGATCAACTATTGGATGAGTTATTTGGAACAGTAATCTTCTCCAAGATTGATTTAAAGTTGGGATACCATCAAATTAAGATGAAGGCAGTTGATGTGCACAAGATGGCTTTTAGGACACATGAGGAGTACTACGAGTTCTTGGTGATGCCCTTCAGCCTCACCAAAGCCCCTTCCACCTTTCAATCCCTCATGAACTGAGTGTTCCAGCCGCATCTCAAAAGTTTTGTCTTGATATTCTTTGATGATATTTTGATATATATCAAGATATAAATAGAACATTGGGAACACTAAGAACATAGTACTGGATACCTTGAGCGAGCATCAATTGTTTGCCAACTAGAAAAAATGCTCATTTGGGCAGTCATGTGTAGAGTATTTAAAATATGGGGTGTCTAGAAAGGGGGTGTTAGCTGACTAGTCCAAGGTTCAGGCCATGGTGAACTGGCCACTTCCTAAGAACTTGAAGGAGTTGCATGGGTTCTTAGGGCTCACTAATTAATACCGAAAATTTGTGAAGGGATACGGGGCTATTACGAGACCTTGGACAGAGCAATTGAAAAAAGGATAGCTTCAAATAGGGGGAGCGAGATACACGAGCTTTCCGAGAATTGAAGAAAACTATGATTAGTGTACCAATATTGGCACTCCAAATTTTGGGAGACCATTTGTGGTGTAGATAGATGCGTCAGTTTATGAGCTAAGAGGAGTACTCATACAGAACTAGAGGCCAATTGCATATTTCAGCCAAGTACCCACAGCCAGGGTAAGGATGAAATCTATGTAAGAACAGGAGCTAATGGCGGTTGTCTCTATTCAGAAGTGGCGGCCCTATTTGTCAGGGAGACATTTCAGAGTCATGACATATCAAAGGACTCTAAAATATTTGTTGGAACAACGAATGGTCAATAAGGAGCATCAGAGATAGCTATCCAAGTTACTTGGATATGATTTTAAGATTTCGTACCGACCGGGTTTAGAAAACAACAGATGCCTTATCCAGGAGGGTCGAGGAACCCCAGTTGGTAGCCTTATCAATAACAATGATCTTAGATTGGGAAGCATTGAGGCAGGAGAGCAAGCAGAATGAAGGGTTGAGGAAGATCAGGGAAGAGTTGTTGAAGGACCCGGACAGTCACCCATGTTATGCTCTGAGGGGGGAACAACTACTCTAATAAGGGAGGTTTGTGTTAACACGAACCTCGGGTTACATTCCCAAGCTAATTCAATAGTTTCATCATAGTGTGATAATGGGACATTCAGGAATACAAAAGATATACAACCAACTATCAGTTGAGTTATATTAGGCAGGAATGCATCAGGATGTAAAAGATGTTATAGTAACTGGAGAACATGGAGGTGATCACATACCCTCTTCCTCACTACATGCGACATTAACTGAGAACATGGAGGTGATTTTGAAACACATGGAGGTCGTTGGAATATAGCAAGGGATAACAGGAGCAAAGGAGGTCCTAATTCGATGGAGGGATCTACCAGATTATGAAGCTACATGGGTATTGCATATGGCGATCAAGAAGCAATATACATCCTTCCACCTTGAGATCAAAGTGCTTGTTTGGGAGGGGAGTATTGTTATGGAATTAGCACCCTTGGGCCCACACCCCTTGAGATATACAAAGCCACCCTTGGGACATGAAAAGCCACCGATGGGATATGAAAAACCACCCTTAGAACAAGAAAAACCACACTTGGAACCCTCAACACCATTAATTACCAACCACGGAAGGAAATACTGAGTGGTGTATAAGTAGGACTATTTTCTTTAAGTTTCATATGCGTTGATTGCTATTTATTTTATAAAGTTGTTATTTTCTAGGTTCCTAGCTGCGCCTAGGTTTGGGAGAGCAAATATACCTCTTCAATAGTGGATCACTTGTATCTCGTGGCATTCTAGCATCTATTTCTAGTGTTTATTTTCATTTTTTAGTTTTCATCTCCCACAAATCTATTCATTGTTTTCTCGTTGTTTTTACCCTTTAAGGCATAATAGGCATCACTTGACCCTTTAAGGCATAATAGGCATCAGTTGACCTGATGACAATTATAAGCTTAGAATCTATTATTTAACGAGAGAAGGGAATTTAAAGTTATAAGAGAATACAAATGACTACTCTAATGCACCAGCTAGATACATGTCCCGGAAAAGATAAATATGTAGGCAGAAAAATGAACACGGAATTGGAAGAGAAACTAGATAATTGAGGATAGTTAAAATAATATTATTTTAGCTGTTGAAGGCACCAAGCAAAATTTCTGATACGCTTGTGAATTAATCAAAAAAAATGTAAGAAAAAGACTATGTATATGTTGTATTACTTAGTAAGAAATAACATCAGAAAGTTATACAGGACATTAAGGATTGCTTAAGTAATTCTTTAGCATAAAAAAAAACAAATAATACGGCTAGAAATGCAGTGAAGCTCACAATTACTTCCATAAATCAAAGGCAAGGTCAATTTGAATAAATGGCAAAGCTTAAAAATGTTAACTAGTGATATGTCACCAAAAATTGCCTTGACCCAACACGAATCTCGAGCCACATTTGACTTGGAAGCTTCAAAAATTAAATTTGGGACCATCCGAATTACAATTTCAGCAAACTTGTTACCAAACTAAATGTTTTGGCGAGAGGAACTCAAAGACATCAAAATCAGTTTAATTCGAGCCCAAATGAGCCCCAAATTAAGGGCTTGAAGCATATATGGAAGCTTTAGGACATTAATTTGATGACCAAATGAACTTCAAAAATGACATGCTTATAGTTGAATCTTTAATCAAGCGGCTCAGCAAGATGAATCCAACGAGCCCAAAATCGCTTAATTTTGACATCATTAAGGCACTTAAAGGCATAACAAATGATCAATGATCGAGGGAATCAACATGTGTCGTCGGATGGAGCACTCTGAATTTGCTTTGGATATTCTCCATATTTACGGAGCATGCAACTCTCAAAGCCTATAAATATAACTCTCCCAGTATGAAGGGGTCCTTTGAGAGGCTAGGACCTCGAGCTAGAGATCAAAATAGCTTTAAGGTTGGAAGAATCTCAAAGCTCTACCTAGGCACACAACCGGCAAACCCTCACCACTCGGCCATCACCACCAGATTTTCATTGGCCGATCGATGTCAGATATCCACCTAGCCGCCGCCACTAGACCTCTACCCCACCGCTGTCGCTAGACCTCCTACGGACCAAATGAATTGTCCAATATTTTGTTGAGAACAACTCTCATGACATTGAATTCTTCTAACTCTAATCATGTAATATACTCTACATGATATATATTTACACATTGTGTCAAAGCCTTCCCTTGAGGAAGGGCATTATTTATAATCAAAGACAAACACTAGGGAAATTATTTCAACTGAATGAGATTGTGGTTTTTCCCCTTTTCAGGAATTTTCACGTAAAAATTTTAGTCTCTTATGGTCTTGCATATTTCTCTATCATATTTGTGTGTATTGAATCTTCATATAAAGTTAAGATTTTAAAGTCTACATCTCTCTACTACTGTGAATGATTCGCCACACAACAACTTGAAAAAATTATTATTATTTAATATAAGCCATGAATGTCTAGAAAGATGCTTCATTTGATAAGCATACTTAGTATTAAAGTGGTTTGGCATTTAAAAAAATCAACTAAGCCGCGCTCAAAAAGTTGACACTTAGCTGGTCTAAGGTTTATTTTTTATACAGGCTTCCACCCAAGAAAAATTAAAATAAAATGCACAACAGCGTGTTATAGAGTAGTATCAAAACAAGTTGGTCCATCCAAAAGAAACTTAGCACATACAAAAAATCTCGACGGCCTAGACGCTGATGAACTCAACGATAATGGACATGAAATTTGACTTAGGATAAAATAGCTAGGTATTCAACTTGAGCACAGCGGCAAGGCAGTTAAGAGTAGCATATTCCTTCGTTTCTCGATATGTTAATCATGATGGACCCGTAAAAGCTAATTTCAACTGAAAACTCCACATTAATACGCAGATAATTAAGAAATATATTTGATTCCTTCAGTCCTAGAGGCAGCCGAAATCATCGCAAGAAAAATCAAGACAAAAATCAAATAGAGGAAAACAACTTATATTCTTCGATCAAACGCTAAACGAAAGTAATACATAAGACCAAAAAAAAAAAAAAAGCATTAGCGTGATCATCAATAAAAAAACCAAGCATTTAGGAATGTAAAAGCATCCCAGAAAAGTCAAAAATAAGGAATTATAAACATTTAATCATATACTCAAAATAACAAACTAAACATTGAAAAAGAAAAAAAAAGTTTCTAATTCCACGACCAAGATACCAAAAACAATCAATTCAAACTGCAGAATCCAAACCAAACTAGGCAATTAACTGTTAGATTATTAAAAAAAAAAAAGAAATGGAAGAAACAGTTAAGCAATACTTCACGGAACAGGAGACCTCACCGGATCGAGATATATGGTGCCATGTACGTTGTCGTAGAGCTGCTTCAAGTAACGGCGGTCGAGGGTTCCACCGGCAGAGCGCAGCGCCGGCGCCGGCGCAGATTCCTGCGAGAGCAATAGGTCATCATTGTAACAGTCCCTCATGTCTCCGACTATTTCTGGTTGAGTTGCGGGCGAGCGAGTATAAGAAAAGCAGAGTATACACGCTTTGTATGCTGGTGGTGGAAGAAGAGGAAGAAAGCGAGAGGAACCACCAAGTAAGTGGGGTCGGGGTGGGGGTGAGGGTGGGGGTGCGGGTGAATGACGCTTCGAGCGGGAATTTGTCATTGGCTGCTCTTGAGCTAAGGTAGTGTTTTTCCTTGTAATTTTTAATTAATGGCAATAATTAGCTAACGTGAGAGCCAAAGAAGTAAAGCAAAAGGCCAAAGGGGTCTTGATAAATGTTTCCAATGCGCATAATAATGGACAATTTTTAGAAAAAAAGCATGTGAATAAAAATAATTAGAAAAAAAGAGCAAACTTAATTAAAATTTTAAAAAAGCATCAAATACGCCATGCAATTAGGCATATTCTGAGAGAGAAAATGAGGAGAGAGGAGAGAGAGAGGGAGGGCAACAAATACGCCTTTTTTTTTTAAGAATTGCACCACAATTGCATTAAGAAAACAAAAGAAGGCTAATTACACTTGATAAGAATGAAAAGAATCACATTCCTCCTTGATCGAATACAATAGCAAGGAAGGAATGTTACCAAAAGAAAAACTATCAAAGAAGAAACTCCTACTAAGAGCCATGGTAGCACATAAGTTGGCCACCTTATTACAACTTCTATGAACATGATTGAAGACCACTTTATGAAAGTCATTGACAAAAAGAAGCTCCTCCAAAGGCCACCTGTCTACGATCCCCTTATTCTTCTTGAAAACATCCTGAATGAACTTAATGACATTGAGATTGTCACTCTCTATAATCACCCCTTTGTACTCAAGCATCCAACTCCTAATGTACTGCCTAACCGAGAAAACAGCCTCCATTTCAAGTTTGGCAATGTCCCAATGGACTTTCTTTTCCCCAAATGCAAGAATAAATCTTCCCTTATGGTCTCCGAAAATTCCACCAACTCCAGCACAGTTAGATCTAAGCAAAGACGCATCAACATTTATATTCATCCAGTCTTTCAGAGGGGGGCAAAAAGACTCACGAGACTCCCTAAGGAGATTGGTTCCCCAGTATGAAATATACGGACTATCTTTATTACTGGCTAAGGCCAAAGCATTAGAAGCTATCACCAAAGAAGGCAATGCAGATTTTCCATGTTTCACACAGTTTCTATTCCTCTAAGAAAGATATACAATAGTGCAGTAAATCTTAACAATACCGAGATTCAGAGAAGACAGCCTTTTTAACTCTGCAAACAGCTGCTAAGAGACTGAAAAAACTGGAATATAAATGCCCCACTCATGCATCTGTTTCATGACTTCAACCAGAAATTTGCAATGTACCATAATGTGTTCATAGATTTCATTAGTATTATAGCCTCTAGCACAAGCCCGATCCACAGCAAGCCTTCGGTAGTGCAGAAATACATTTGTGGGGATTGCAGATTTCCCAAGTCTCCACCATAAAATTTCAACTTTCTTGTTGAGTTTGAGCTTATACAGCCATGTATAATAATCCTCACCATCCATATTGTAATTACTGTTCAATATATATTCATAAGACATAGCCGAGATAGACTTACCCGAGTACATTCTCAGCAGCTCCCTCCGATCGTCCATCCCAGGGTTGATATGAATGTTGTTCATCAACATTATAAATTCAGGATGGAAAACTTCTTGAAGCAATGTATAATTCCATTGACCTTCGCTCGATAACAGTTGGCTGACATTCATCCCTTCCAACACTACACAATCCACCAATGTAGGCCATCTGTTAATGCACTTGTCCAACACCCATATATCATTTAAAATGTTTATCTTATTTCCACTGCCAACGGCCCATTTGGTAATGTTCTGCAGCTGTCTTCCCCCATCAAGCAAAATTTTCCATACATCTGAAGTTACCTTCTTTTGTGTTCCAATCATTAAATCATCTCCATATTTATGTTTGATAGTTTTGTAACAAAGAGAATCAATTTTCTGAAGAAAAAAAATCCCAAGCCAGTTTGGACCTCAATGAACTAACCCTCATTATAGGAGATTGAAGTCCCATCCCTCCCATACTTCTCGGTTTGCACATATCTTCCCAAGCCACATAATGCATACCATGCTCTCCACCCAGTTTATGCCACAAAAAATTTCTACAAAGTTTCTCCACCTCATACAACAACTTTTTAGGAACTAATGAATGAGTTACTAAAAAGTTTGGCATAGACAACAATGAACTAGAGATAAGAGTAATCTTACCTCCCAAAGATAATGTCTTCTTGCCCCATGCATTGAGCCTATCCATGACATTGCTCAACATGTCTTGAAAATCAGCCAACTTCAATCTTTTTAGGGACAACTTAATCCCTAGGTAACTCATCTCCTTCACATTTTTGTACCCAAACAATCTAGTAATCTTCTTCTTAGTTGGATAACCAACTACCTTACCAAAAAAAATATGAGATTTACTGACATTTATCCTTTGGCCCGTCCATTTGCAAAAATCTTCAACTATCTTCTTCAAGGCTTTGGCTAACCCAATGGATATATACATGAGAAAAGATTAGCACATCATCTGCATAGAGAAGATGTGTGATCCTAGGGCCTCTAGGAGAGACTCTAATTCCAAGATCTTGTCCCTTCTGCTCAATAGAATTAGAAACCAACTGGAAGCACAT
>NW_021319411.1:78094-88094 GCF_001605985.2 Dendrobium catenatum
CTTTATTCCAATTTTGTTGATGCTTATGCTTGTGCTTTAGTGGACTTTTCAATTTGCTTGTTAAGTTATTTCTTTCCTTACCAACTAAGCAACTTTTCTCCATGTCTTCCGCTTTTAGCATTATTGTTTCACCTGCATCCAAAAGTCTTTGACCCAAATATTACTCGTAGGCAATGAGTGAGCCAATCAAATTATCAATAGAATATTCATTCAAATTTTTTTATTCGCAAATAGCAATAACTTTGGCGTCAAACTTGTCAAGTAAACAACGTAGAATTTTTTTGACTATTTCAAAGTTTGAAAATTCATTACCTAAAGCATGCAATGATGTTACAATTTAAATAAACCTAGTATACATGTCTAAGATCGTCTCATAAGGTTTCATACTAAAGGGTTCATACTCATGCATCCAAAAATTTAACTTAGATTTCTTGACTTCACTAGTACCTTCATATGTAATGCATAAACTATCCCAAAATTCCTTGCCGGTAGTACATGTAGAGATTCTCATATAATCTTCCAAATTTAAAGCACAGAACAAATAATTCATACATTTAGCATTTAATTCAGCATAAATTTATTTTACTCTAGTCCATTCAGAAAAAGTGGTATCTGTTTTGATTCCATCTATAATACGCGACGGTACAGAATAACCATTTTGAATAATATGCCACATTCGATAATCTATTGATTACAAGAAAGTAGACATTCGAATTTTCTAAAAATCAAAATAAATATTTTCAAATGAAGGTGGTCTAACAATCGATTATCCACCTAATAATTTATGGTTTCTAAAATTAGCCATACTCATTTTTCAAAAAGTAGTCTAAACTTATGATTTTAAAACCTTGCTCTGATACCACTTGTTGGAACTCATTCAATATGAATTAGGATGTTAAGCCTAATTAAATGTCTCAAGGCTAACCAAGAGGGGGGGGGGTGAATTGGTAATTTAAAAAATTATACTTCTACTCTTGGATTTTTAGAAAACCTTTTTAAATATTAATGCAAGTTAAATTTAAAGTTTTAAAAAATAAACTTTTCAAATAGAATAAACAACTTGCAATGAAATTAAATGCGTAAGAAAAATAAGAAAGAATACACCAGATTTATAGTGGTTCGATCAAACCTTGACCTACGTCCACTCCCCGGTGCGGCGGAGTAGCCGGGTTCTTTGACACCAAAGATATCTTCTTCTCGCCAAAACTTCCTTCAAAAAGACCCTTGAATCGGATGGTACTTAAGTGAAAGTTCTCCAGAGCAACCGTGTGAATATGCCCTCCACACTCCCTTGAAATCCCCTCCAAGGATCTTCTCCCTCTCAAACTCCACGCTTTCCTCTCTCCCTTTCAAGTTCTCTCTTCTAGTTTTCTCCCAAAGAATGAAGACACAATGGCTGTCAAAGATACACTTTGTCGTCCTTTTACACTCTCCAGGTGTCCGCAGAGAACCGGACCGATGTTGTTGAACTTTACTTGAGAGCCTTCAAAGGAGATGAGAAGAAACAAAGAGATCTTCTTCTTCAAGTAACCTTATGAATCCCTCACAAACCCATCACTTGATCTCTCACTCTTTACTCTTACAATCTCTCCCAAACTCTCACTCTCAAAGATCCCTCTCTAGAGAAAACAACTCCAAAGGCACTTGTAATAGTTTCTAGGACTCCTTATTTAGAAAGGACATGAAAAACCGTCTAAAAATGGCAGATTTCAAGTTATCAAGTACAAGATCGTCCCGTACGATCGAAATTTGTCCCGGACAATTTTACTTAAAGCCTTGAAACGAACCTGTTTGTATATGTGTATGAAATGATTTCATACAAGCTGATCGTCCCGTACGAACCAAGTTCGTCCGGTACAAACGGTTATAACAAGGTTGGTTCCAAAAACTAGAGAACGAATATAGAAAAATTGTCCTAAGTCGGTTATATCGTCTGGACAAAAATAGGTTCGTTTGGATGAAATTCTTACAGAGAGAAAATCGTCCTATACGATAATTAATTTCGTCTGGATGAAATTCTTACAGAGAGCAAATCATCCCGGACGATATTTAATTTCTTCCCAGACGAATAAGACTTAGAAAATTTTTCTATCCAGTTCCTATTTGTTCCATGTGATCTTAATAGGAGATAACTGTCTGATCGTCTCGTACAAACTGATATCGTCCTGTACGATCAGTATAAAATTTATACGATCTCCTTATATGTGTGTATGTTTTTATTCACACAATTACAATCACTCCCTCTCAATTAAAATGACATTTTTAAACTTCAAAATTCAAAAGAATTTCTTGCTGAATTTGATTTGAAGTCTTCATGTTTGAGAGTTTGATTCACCTGAAATGTTACTACACACAAAAGCAAATACAAATCTTCCAAAAATTGTTAGGAGATAACAACACATAAAAAAAAAATATTTGGAATCATCAAAACTATACAAGTTGTAAGAATGTAAAATATGCAAATAGCAACTTTCTGAACATATTGCACTACAATCGTGACTCTACTTTAGCCCCCACAGCTAGGCGGAGAAGCCTTTACAAAGAACCTCCTTTTTTCCACCCGGCAAGGAAGAGAACCTATATCCTTTTGCTTCCTCCTAAAGCTGGCAGAGAACAATAATAAGATGCTGAATCCTTACCTCTACCGACCCTTCCATGGATGAGAAACTCTAGACGAAGAAGAAGTAGAGCGATCCTTGAAGCAACCCTTGTGAATCCCCTCACAAGCTCCCCCTCACAAGATCCTCTCTCTCTCTCTCCCTCCCTCTCTTTCTCTCCCAAAGGTCTTCTCAGGTCAAGGAAGCAACAAAAGATTGTTCAAAATGTTAAACAAGAACTCTTAAATAGAAGAGCTTCAAAGGAGCTCATTAATTTCAAATTGCCGACAATATCGTCCAGGCCGATATGTACATCGTCCTAGCCGATCAGTACAAATCTCAGAAGATCGGCCAGAGCATCGCCCTGAATGCAAACTGGATGATTTAAAATTAGCTTGATCGTCCAGGCCGATCTCACGATCGTCCCGGCTGATCACTTCAAATCAGAGGAAAATAGTCCAGAGCATCGCCCTGAATTTGAGCTGGCCGATATTTATCGTCTAGAAGTAACTAAGGTTTTTGAATAGATCGTCCTGGCCCATCCTGCGATCGTCTAGGATGATATGATTGTATCAATCATCCTTAATTACTCCCTTGATTTCCTGATCAATTAAGGCATAATTTGTGAATATCGTCCAGGCCGATCAATGATCGTCCTGACCGATTATTAAAAAATATAGAATACCTTAATTATCTATGGCGTCAACTTCTTTCTATTTTGAGCTTATTATCCTGGCCAATACATGTATCATCCAGGATGATTTGTTGATGATGGATGCCTTAATTAAGAATCCTTGTTTAGATTTTTTATTTTAAGCCCGATCGTCCAGGACGATGTAAAATATCGTCCTGGCCGATATGAGTAAAAACAGAAATTCTAAGTCTCTCAAGTGTGTGTGTGTAAGGTTACTTAGCATCAGTCTCTTTGAACATTACAAATAGACTCAAGAAGAGATAAAAACAAAGTACAGACTGACTCAACCCTAAATCTATGCAATCTTGAATTGACTTCATTTGTTCGTCCGATCTTCGATTCCTGAAAAGTTAGAAGTAATAGGCAGTCCAAGAGAATTAATAGTATTTGTCAATCATCAAAACATAAGTCATGAAAATAGATTTGCAACAATCTCCCCCTTTTTGATGATGGCAAAACACTACGAAGACAGTTAGCACTAAAATTTCGGGATCGACAAGTGTAAAAACATCATAAACTTCTCCCCCTTTTGACATATCAAAAAGGAGGAGGAAAAAAAAAAGACCAATAGCAAACAATTTTTTTTTTTTTTTTGAAACCAATGCATGAAAATGATGTATTATTCCATGTGATAGATTTAAAAACTTATGGGTTAATGAGTTAGCAATCTCAACAATCCAAAGAGTGGTAGAATATCCGGTCATGGTTACCCTTAGCTTAGACATTTTCTTACGGTAGAATCGTCTTTTGAAATCAATGACCTAACTCAAAGAATTAATTGGATATGAGAAAAAGAATCCATCCATCACTTGGTTTAAGAAAAAATATCTTTATAAAATAATGAACCAAAGTAAATCTGTCACGATCGCGAAACAATCGAAATCAAGCCTTTGAGAATCAAAACTTCTAAGTTCTAAAAGATTTAAAAAGAGAGAATAGCTTCCTTTTGAGTGGGCTCATTTTATGCCTCTTGTCAATTGAGTGGCGCTTTGCTCATCTTTTTATAGATTTTCAATTTTGGCGTCTTTGCGCTTCCTTTGTTGGCATCATTGGCCAAAATTTTTTTATTTTTGCAAGCTACATTCTCTTTTATAACCTCCTAAAAAAAATCCTTAGTTGTGAGTTTATCTTCTTAGATATTAGAGAATAGGAGCTCTCTCTCTAACATAAGGAAGAATTACCATAAGTAGAATCAATAATCAAAGACAAGAGTAACGAGGGGTCTTGATGTGAAAAAAAAACTTTAAACATTATAAATACAAGATAGATTTGCTTAAGCAAGCTTAAGAAAAATTATTAATTTCATACACAATCTTTAATTTGAAATAGATTTTTATTAGAAAAGAAAACTATGCCACTAAAATAGGTTAGAGAAAGAGACACAATCACAAAATATTTTTACCATCTAAGAGATTAAGAGATAAAAAATACATTGACTACAAATTTTCAAAAACAAGGGCATGGAATATGTTATCATTTCAGCGATGATTTTGAAAAACTAAGTAAGTGAGGAAAAAAAAGTAAAACACACCAAAAACTAAGAGGAAAAAAAAACAAAAGCAAAAGAAAGTAACTAAAAGATAAAGTTTCATGCATTTATGTCAATCACACCCAACTGAAAGTGTCGAAGGCCAGTGATTTAGTAAAGATGTCAGCCAATTGATTTTTAGTTGTCACATGGTGTAACTCAATGTCTCCCTTAGTCACATGATCTCTAATGAAGTGATGCCTAATGTTAATGTGCTTAGTCCTTGAATGCTGGATAGGATTCTCAGAGATGCATATGGCACTAGTGTTGTCACAAAAGATTGAGATGGTGCCTACAGGTAATCCTAAATCCAATACCTGTTGTATCAACCAAAGGACTTGGGCCACACAACTTCCAAGAGCAATGTACTCAGCTTCAGCAATGGAAAGTGCAACAGAGTTTTGATTCCTACTAGACCAAGAGACCAAAGACTATCCAATGAATTGATAAGTTCCTAAAGTGCTTTTTCTATCCACCATGCATCCTGCAAAATAAGAGTCAGAAAAACCAATAATATCAAAAGAAGTGTTGGGTCTATGGTATCGAATCCCTAAGCCTTGGGTCCCCAAAAGGTATATAAAAATTCTCTTAACATCAGTCAAGTGGGACTCCTTAGGGTAAGCTTGAAATCTAGCACAAAGGCAAACACTAAACATAATATCAGGTCAGTTCGCAGTCAAGTAAAGTAAAGATCAAATCATGCCTCTATACTTCTTCTGATCAACAGACTTACCACTTTGGTCCTTATATAATGGAGCATTAGAAGTCATGGGAGTGTTAATTGGCTTAGCTTTATCCATCACATACTTTTTCAAAATGTCCTTTATGTATTTTGTTTGATTTAAAAAGGTTCCATCCTCCAATTGTTTTATGCTAAACCCTAAAAAGTAAGAAAACTCTCCCATCAAACTCATCTCAAACACTCTACTCATTGTTTTAGAAAAATTATCACACAATTTTTTATTTGAAGGTCCAAAGAGTATATCATCAACATAAATTTGAACAATGAGTAAATCATCTCTAACTCTCCTAAGAAAAAGGGTGGTGTCTACGCTGTCCTTGACAAATTTCCTCTCTAGTAAGAATGTGCTAAGCCTCTCATACCAAGCTCTTGGTGCTTGCTTTAAGCCATACAAAGCCTTTTTTAATTTAAAAACATGATTTGGAAATTGTGAACTCTCAAAACCTGGGGGTTGCTCTACAAACACATCTTCCTTTATTTCCCCATTTAAAAAAAACTCTTGACATCCATTTGAAAAAGCTTTAATCCTTTATAATAGGCAAAGGCTAATAGCACTCTAATGGCTTCCAATCTAGTTACAGGGAAAAAAGTCTCCTCAAAGTCTATCCCTTCTATTTGGTTATACCCCTTAGCCACCAATCTTGCTTTATTCCTAACCACCACCCTTGTTCTTAAAGATCCACTTTGTCCCAACTACACTTTGTACCTTAGGTCTTTCTACAAGCTCCTAAACATCATTCCTTACAAATTGATTCAATTCTTCTTGCATTTCTAAAATCCAAAACTCATCAGTAAGGGCTTGGTAAATGGTGGTGGGTTTAGTCATTGAGATAAAGGCAGAGTGGTTCACCTCCTTCCTAAGTCCATGTCTAGTCTTAACTCCACTAGAAGGGTCTCCTAAGATCAAATCCTTTGGGTGACTTTTAGATTATTTCCAATCTCTAGGCAAAGTGTGAGAAGGTCCAACCCTTTCATCCAAATCAATATTTTCTACTCCTTGGCTGACTTCTCCTACTCCTTCATTACTTTGGTGTTCTACCCCCTTCCCAAAATTTTCTACTCCACTAGTAATCTCTCCAACCTCATCATCATTCTCAACTCCATGTTTCTTAGGATCAGACTCATCAAATACTACATGGGTTGTGTCTTCCACCATTAAATTTCTCTTGTTAAACACCCTAAAAGACTTCCCAACACTAGAATATCCCAAGAATACTCCATCATATTTAGGATCAAATTTTCCCAAGTGAGACTTCCCATTGTTGTGAATAAAAACTTACAACCAAAGACATGAAGGTGGGAAAGATTGGGTGTCCTACCATTAAAGATCTCATAGGGTGTCTTTTCTAATTTGGCCCTAACATTCACCCTATTCAATACATAACAAGCTGTGTTAACCGCTTCAGCCCAAAAGTATTTTGGAAGTGAATACTCAGCAAGCATGGCTCTAGCGGCTTCCACCAAGGTCCGGTTCTTCCTTTCAGCTACCCCATTCTACTGAGGGGTCCTAGGAGCTGAAAAATTATGGCTAATCCCCTTGTCCTCACAAAAATCTCCAAATCTTTCATTCTCAAACTCTCCCCCAGGATCACTATGGATGGCCAAAATCTCACAACCTAGCTTTTTCTAAATCCAAGTAGAAAATGTTTTAAACTCCTCAAAAGACTCATTTTTATGAGAAAGAAATCTAGTCCAAGTGAAACTCGAGTAGTCATCAACAATCACAAATCCATAGATTTTCCCTCCCAGGCTGACAGTGCTAATGGGTCCAAACAAATCCTTGTGTAGGACTTCTAAAGGTTTAGAGGTACTAATGTCCTTAATGGGGTGAAAGGTGGAGTGGAATTTCTTTCTTAGTTAAGAGGCATCACAAAGGTGGTCTTTTGAAAACTTGCGTTTGGGGACACCTCTAACTAGGTCTTTTTGGTCACTTTCCTAAGGGTTTTCATACTTGCATGACAAAGTCTCCAGTGCCACAATCATGAATCATCAATCTCTATTTTAAGCAAAATGAAACAGCACATTCAATATTATTTAAATCAAGCATATAGATATTGTTGATCCTCTTTCTCTACAAAATAGTGTTGTTACTTAAACTTACAATGCATGAATTTGTAAAGAATTGCACGATGAAGCCTTTGTCACTGAGTTGACTGATGTTGAGAAAGTTGTGCTTTAGTCCATCTACAAGTAAATCATTTTCAATCATAAGGTTCTTGGAATTACCAATTATACCTGCACCTACCACCTTCTTGGTGGTGTTGTCTCCAAGAGTAACCTTGCCTCCAGTCCTGGACTATAGTACAACAAACTAGTTGGCATCACCAGTCATATGTCGAGAGAATCCACTGTCCAGGTACCACATACTCTCACGAGGCCTTTTGTGAGAGCCCTCCTGCAAAATTACCAAATATTAGATTTAGGAACCCAAGTAGGTTTGGGTTCCTTCTTATGAAGAGTAGAATGCAATGCATGTGTGGTATGCTGTGGATCATGCACCTTAGGTCTCCACACCCAATGTGTAATATGGTGAACTGTGCAAGTGTGTGAGATGTGTCCTAGCATGCCACATGAAAAAACATCTAATTCCAGGAAAAGGATTTCTTAAGTGGTTTGAGTTATAATGCCTCTTCCTAGGTTTTGGCAATTGATCAAAAGTAGGTGTCATCCTAGTTTTCTTACATGTTTCTAATTCATTTTGAATCTTCAAATTTGTGCTTTTTAAGACCTCATTTTCAATCCTCAAAATTTTCTCCATCTCTTTAGACTTCTTAAAATCAGATTCAAGTGATATGTGTGAAACTTTTAATGTATCATGCTTTTCAACTAATTCACAATAATTTTTATTTAACTCATCAAATTCATCAAGTAAAGTCATATGATTTGAATCAATCATTTGATGGTCTTTAGTCAAAATTTCATGCTCTTTTTGTAGATTCAAAAGCTCTAATTTTCAAGCTAGCATGTGTTTTCTTTAATATTTTTCTATATATTGCAATGAAATTTTCTGAAACTTCAGAGAAGTTGATCGTAGAAAGTTTCACATACGCTCTTCTTGATCAAGATTGGTCGTCTGCCATCAAGCACAATTTTGATGTCTCAATCTTCTAGTTCCGTGCTCCGAGAGTCCGATGCAGAATCTGCCAAAAAACTTTTTTGTACTCTCATCCTTATCCTTCTCTTAGCTTATATTCCTCCGCAACCCTTTTCCTTTGCTTGATGATCTTCTAAGTGTAGATCAGTCGTTTAGCTGTCCTGGTTCCTGCATTCATAAAAATCACATAAGAAGATCCTTTAATTGTTATTGATCATACATTTCTCCAATGATGCTTTTGTTTTTTCCTTAAAGAGCTTTTGAATTGCTTGTGATGAAGGAACTTCATGCTTTCAGACCAGAAATAATCTTCTCGTGTGTCAGTCGATGTAGTTTTTCTCTTTTCTTTCTCACCTCATCAAGATTTTTTGATTCACCACTTGGCTCGTAACATGGTGAGCAAAGTAAGTTATCAATAGGAATTAAGTTGTTAAATCTTATGCGATTCAGTGATTGCAGTGATTTTGCATCATACACGAAAGGAAGCATCCTCAAAATCTGTGTACTTTTTCAATAGTTTGAAGTCTCTTTTCTAATGATGCATGTGATATATCTGAGTAACCTAGTGTACATGTCAGAAAAATGATTCATGAGGTTTCCGAACAAAGTTCATAGTCTCGCAAGAGAAAGTTTAAACTGGATTGCTTTAACCTTCATTGTGTTCATCGGGATAGCATAGCAATTATGATCCCAAATTTCTTTCGCAAATTTGCAAGTGATAACACGCACTGTGAACTCCTATAATTTTAACGAAGCGAGAAAAAATGTTCAAAATTTTTGCGATTTAATTGACTAAATCATCCGTTCATGAAAGTCCATTAAGTAAAGCAACTTCCTAGTTTTTAGGACCATTAATTTCAGAGAAGGTTGAAGAATTAACACTTCATTGATCATCCACAATGCGTATAATCAGTAGAATTGGTAAAATCGTTGACATGCGGGTTTTCAGAAATCAAAAGGTAGTGTTATCGAACAGGAGAGTCGTGTAATATGAATACTTCACTAGTGTTAGTTGTCGATTTTAGCCTATGGATCCAGGATCAAGAAAGAGTTTTCAAACTTAGATTATTCGAATCCCGCTCTGTACGCAGACTTGAAAGTTCTTGTTGGATGTTAAAGCCTATAGAACTGCCAAGCTAACCAAGAGGGGGGTGAATTGGTATTTAAAAATTCTTTAACAAAGAATAAAAATATCATAAAACCAAATCACACCACAAGAAAAATAAGCGGAATTAAAGTGTGAGAGCAGAAATAAGAACAAGAATTTATAGTGGTTCGGTCCAACCACCTAACGTCCACTCCTCGGAGACCTCCAAGTATTGACTACAATCGGACTCTCCTTTAG
>NW_021319411.1:93094-108497 GCF_001605985.2 Dendrobium catenatum
GAAAGCACCCAAAAAGAAGGAACAAAACAAAAAATAGCAAAAGTCTCAAAGAGCCCCATCCCATTACCATCATCTACACAATATATCCTGCAAAAAATGCTGAAAGGATAAAAATACTTAGTAGTAATATAGCCTAAAAATAAGGTAAGGATAGTCCAAAAAGTTAATCTTTTTTTTTTTTTTTTTTGAAAAAGCACAAGGCTAAAATATTATTAATCAAAGCATCCTAATTACAAACTACTAGCACCATTTGATTCCTCCTTTAACAGTTTGCTGAACAAAGAAGGAATCTTATTAGAAGAGAAATTTTCCTAACAAAAATCACTACAAATGGCATAGCTACCACAAATTTTTGCTAGCTTATTACATCTCCTATTAACCCAATTAAAGAAGACGAACTTATGATCTTTCAATTGTAAAAATTCATCATTTCATTTTCCTCCCAAGTCTTGCAAATACTTGATAAAATCATAATTGTCTCCCTCTATAATTACACCTTGATAATCTTGCATCCAATCTTTCTTAATCTCCCTTATAAACTAAATCGTGAATAGCTTAAGACTTGCAATGTCCTAATGAATACAAGAGTGACCGTAAGTCAAAAGAAATCCTCCTTTACTATCTCGAACACCACCACCAATACCAGCTTTATATGATTTTAATACGGACGCATCAACATTAATCTTTATTCAATTCGGAGGAGGAGGGTACCAACATTCTGATAGTATAGAAGTCTGATTCGTACCCTAGTGTCTCATCTTTCCTTCAGCCAAAAAGGATATGGAAGCCAAACTTACTACATATGAAGCTAAGAACATAGAACGTTCCTTTTTATCACCATGAATTAGTTTATTCCTGGATTTTCATGTGAGATATACAGCATTGCAATAAATGTTCACCATGAATCCTTGTGTATAATTACATTCTTCCGTCCATTTCAAGCATAATTGAAATGAATCAAAAAACTGGAACTGAAACCCACATTTGTTCAAACAGCTAATGACTTCCTTCATCTTCTCACAATTCACCGTGATATGATAAAAGTTTTTTGCTTGGCCGCAACCTCTTGGATGGCTATAATTCTCTTAGATCCTTCTCTGGTACAAGAAATCATATGTATGTATTGCATTGTTAAACAATCTCCACCAAAGGACTTCAACTCAGCATCTTAATTTAATCCTCTTCAAGCATCGACAGAATAAATCCTGCTCTTGCATAATTAAATTTTTGTAGACCAGAGTTGAGATAGTACATCCCTAATTTTGATGAATTAGCTCCAAAAAATGGGTGTCTTTATCTAAATCAATTTTTATCAACATAATGATCTTTCTTAGCTCATCTCCAAATAGTTGTTTAAGTTTCAACACTTTCCATTCACCATTTGAGATCAAACAATCCATTATTTCATCCCCTGCATCTTGAATTGATACAAATGTAGGCCATAAATTCAATTTTATGTCCAATATCCAAATGTCCTCAAGGATGCTGATAGAACAGCAATTTACAACTTCCCATCTTACTACTGATTTTAATGCCTTCTTATTGCTTGATAAGATTTTACATGTTCGAACCACAACCATTTACTGAATCCTCCAGCCAATGTCCATACTTTGGATTTAAAATTTGTTACAGCAAGTAGTCCTCTTGGATCACTTTCCAAGCTAATTTTTCTCTTAAACCATCCACAATATCCACATAAGAACGAATTCCTCTACCACCTAGTTTCATTGATTTACACAGATTATGCCAATTATCAAAATGCAAACCCAATCTCTCATTTTGTTTATTCCAAATGAAATCGCGGAAATTCTTTTCTAACTCTTTTAGAATGCTTTTCGGAACCAATGAATAAGTACAATAGAAGTTTGGAATAGAGAGCATAACTATTTCGATCAGCAATATTTTCCTTGCCAAAGAAAGTTGTTTGCTACTCCATACTGTCGTGAGCTTCATTATCTTCTCTGTAATGAAGTGAAAGTCTGCAGCTCTTATCCTCCTCAAAGCCATTCTAACTCCAAGGTACATAAACTCATTTAAAACTTTAAATCCTATGATTCTTTCAACAAATTTTTTCTTCCTTCTCTTTACATGCCTACCAAACAACATCACTGATTTTTCCAAATTGATCTTCTGACCTGTCCAGCTACAGAAATCTATTATTGCTCCTTTGACTTCTCTTCTTCTTTAACGTTAATATGAGAGAAGATGATGATATCGTCTGCATATAAAAGATGGTAAACCTTTGGCAAATTCCTACCAACTTTGATGCCCATTGCTACATCATTTTGCATAAACTGATTGGTAAGCAACTGAGAACATAAAATGAACAAATAGGGTAAAATACGACACCCTTGTCGAATACCACTCAACATAAATCCAGTTAGAAATCTTACCATTAATGAGCAAGGAAAATTTTGAAAATTCTACACATTCTAATATCCATATAGAGAATTTTTAGGAAACCCAAAGTATTCTATAAATTTTTTAGAGAATTCCAACTCATGTTGTCGTAGGCTTCTTCCAAGTCCACTTTAATTGAAACCAAACCTTTTGATGATCTAGAACTCCTGAACTCATTTTATTTAATAGAATTCTTGCCACCACCTTATAAATAGCTGCACAAGCAAATAGGTCTATAATGGCTTGGTATTACAGGCTCCAAAACCTTTGGAATGAGAACTAGAAGGGTTTCTTTCCATTCAACATTAATCCTTCCCAAACTAAGGAGTTGGTTTACAGCATACCAATATTCTTTCTTAATTCTGTTCCAATTTAATTTCATGAAAGAGTATGAAACCCTATCATTTCCAGGAGCTATGCTATCAGTTGGTTGTTTGCAAAACTACCATCTCCAATTCCTCCAAAGACAGCTCTTTGGTTAACCATTCCCTATCCTTCTCATTAATCGAATTGTTAGGAATAGGCCAACCATTAAGAGAACAATCACTTTTTTCCATTTTCCATTAAAAAATTTTAGAAAAATTTTAGAAATCTGATTATGATCTTTAGTAAACGATCCATCTTCATCTTTAACTTTATAAATACAATTTGAATTCCTTCTAGCTAAAGCAAAAGAATGAAAGAAACAAGAATTAGTGTCTACCTCCTTTATCCACTTTACCTTCGCTCTTTGCTTCCACCACGTGTTTAGCTATGCCAAAAACAGCATTCCGCTCTCCAATATATGAACGAAGGATAAAGATTTCATCTTTTCACAGCCATCCAACATCAGAATCTTTAGATTGCAATTCAAAATATTTTTATTTCAGAAATTATCTTTGCTGATCAAACTCTTTTAATTTTGCTTTACTCCAATAGAATAGACCTTTTAGCGACCTTCAGAATTATTAGTTCAACTCTTCAGCATAATCCCCATTTGTCTTCTTGCCCCAAATTCCTTTAACCACACTAATTGAAGTTCGATACGAAGCCCACACTTCCTCAAACCTTATGATCTTATCAGAGAAAAAGTTTCCTTCCAAGAAGTTCAATAGGATTGGGCAATGATCTGATGCAACCCTTGATAAATGCCTCAACACCAGCCAATTGTTCTTCAATGCAAATGGATTAACAAAGCATCTATCCAACCTCTTCAATATTCTAGCATTACCATCTTTGTTATTGCACCAAGTGAACCTTTGTCCAATTACACTTACTTCATGAAGATCACTCCTTGTAAATAATGAACTCATCTCTCTTGCTCCTTGTGAAAATAAAAAATGTCTCCCCCCTCTCTTGTCTTCTTTAGCCAAAATACAATTAAAATCTCTCCCAACTACTAAAGGATGACTGTTAGAACCAAATTCTTCCAGCTTCTCCCAAAGTAGCCTTTTCTGAATCGCCTCTATGCCACCATAAACCGTGGCTACTCTCCACCTCCCCATCTTCATGATTTCAAGATCCCCTATAACAACTTGATTTGAAGAAAATAAGCAAGTAAAGGAAGCTATTTTGAACTTCCACTGAATCACTATACCCTCGGTCCACAGTATCACTATACCCCGGATAGACCTACAGCAGGTACTTGAAAAAAATCCCATTCATTACTAATTAGGATATCAATTTTAGATTTGCTAAAATTTGAGACTTTGGTTTCGAAAAGTCCCACAAAAAACATCTTGTTTGCTTTCACCACCTCCTTTAAATATAGAGAAACTTGTTTTTTCCTTGCTCCACAACAATTCCAAAACAAAATTGAAACCATTATGGAACAAAAGGGGAAGAGCTCCAGTCTTCTCCTTAACCTCATTCTCCAATTTTCTTCCTCTTGGTAATAGCTTTACAGGACAAATTTTTCTTAGTTCCTTGACTAGCTTAATCTTGTTGTTAGAAGAACTGCCTTCTTTGAGCTCTTCCATATCATTCCCATCAAAGCCTTAGGAGAGCAACCTCCTTTATCCACCTTTATCATTAAAACTGGTTTAATAACTTCTGTCTCACATATGTTTGCCTAGAAGCGGTACCAACTTTGCCATTATTAATAATTTGCATTTCCACTTCCTCCATAAAATCACTAGGAACAAAAAAATTTTTAACCTCTGAAATAACTTCAGGAATAACTCTAGACTCTTTTATCTTTAGAGAATTATTCGTATCTACTTTTTATCTAATTTTGAAACCTCCTTATCAATAGGTTCTACCACCCTTTTTCCATCAACTGTTCTAGAGACATCACTATTCTTCTCCTTAAATTCCTTCCTTGTCCACTAACTAAAATTATTTTTGCTTGAATTTCTATCTATACCAATCTTCTTTCCATGCATTCCACTTTAAATTTTTCCTTCCATAGCTAACATGAATCCAGGGTCCATAACCACTACCTTCAACTATTACAGCTTTAGACAATTTTTCATTAATCAGTACTACACATGGATCCTTTACATAGTAGACAATCTCATCCGTACCTTTAGGTGTCATACCAATAATCTTCTCAGGATAATTGCTTTAGTCATGACCAATCTTGCCACAACCAAAATAAAAGTTTGAAACCTTTCGTATTCAATTTTTCGAAAAAAATTTCCGGATTTCCCTTCAACCCAAACTCCAAGTGTAAGAGATTCTACTAGGTGGATGTGTACACAAATTCTAGCAAATTCACGTCTTCACCATTGAAATATATTTTCATCTAATAAATAAGGTTTCCTAACCTTTGAGGCAAACCTACAAACATTTATAGGATCCTAACAATGAAGAGGCAAATTTGGCATTCTTAACCATATAGGTGTTGTCAACCCTTTCAAAGAATTTGGAGAGAATGATTGACTCCACTTTTCCACACCAATAATGTTCCCCTTCACATACTAGGGGCCGTTTGCAAGAATCGATTCCATTGCTTCCTCATTCTCAAATAAACACAAGCTTCACCCTTTACCAATCCAAGTTTAATTAAACTTACAAATTTGAGACCATTGCCTTTTAAGTTCAACATTGATAATGAAATATTGTTTGTTCTCCAAAAACTTTAACCACCAAGGCTTTCTGTAATGCTTTGGTGTTCTCTGACACCTTCTCCTCATACAACTGGGCTGTCATCCCATCTTTAGAAAAGCAATTTCCAAAATCCCAATCTGAATAAAAAATTGTTTTATGGTATTTCTTTTGCCAAACTTTAAGTAAAACATTCCCATTTTACTCTTTAATAGAAGTATCTCCAGCTTCATTAACATCTGAAATAATAGGTCTTCTTTCAGTCGATACACAAAGCCGAACCCTGTTCATGTCTTCAACTTTTGCAGGCTTCCCGTTCCAAAAACTCTTATTAATAATACAGTCTTTATTCAAATTCTCTTGGTTTTCAGCATTCTTCAATCCATTTTACATTGTATCCACCACTATAGACTTGGTGATAAATTTCAGTACTTACGGACTCTTTTTGACATCTTCTGAAATTACAACCCCCTTTCCTTTCCCAATCAGCAGCAAAGGTTTGACATTCGTTAGGCCGCCTTCATTAATCACCAACAGTTTGGCATAAATGGATGAGAACCTTGCTCCATTGCTACCAATTTAAACAAAATTTCTGAATTTGAATCTTCGAACACAAGGGGATATTTGTTATTCAAAAATCATTTTTCCATTTCAGTAGACGATCAACGATCTCTTTTAGGACAACCACCGACATAAAGCCGATGATCATTCGCCGCCATAGATGGATACTTCTCCGACCGCCAAAAGATTTTTGAAAATCAACTTTCTCTCACTAGAATCCCACACCTTCTCTCACTAGAATCTTGCAAGAACATTAGGAACCAAACTTACCACATGATACATCTCCATAATAACCTTCGCAAGACAGAGTAGGAGCACAAAAACGTAATGATAGAATAGTAAATAGCCACTAATGTCAAGGAGAATCAAACTACCAAACCAAATCTCCATATTCAACTGACAAGGGTGCAACAAAGAGAAGACACTAATGTTCCCAACACATAAAATAGAAAGAGTGACCCAGCCAGATAAAATGATAGCCAAAGACCACAAGAACACCCAAACAAACCAATACATTAAACCAATAAGTAAAGAGATGTATAAATATAACAAATAGAAATAAACCGATCCAAAGGCTAGCTAAGAGTAATATCAGCCACCAACATAATAGAAATAATCAGCCTAGATAAGGGCAACAGCCTAGGACGGGGCAACCCCACTCTGTACCCTGCAACAACCAAACTAGTACAAATAAGGGGCAAAAATAACTGCAAACCGAGAGGAGAGAAAGCCATACACAAGATTCCACCCAACGAATATCCAAACCAAACATAAAAAGGCTCTAGTGAAAGCACCTAGGCTCAAAGCGACAATAACAACTATTATCGAGGATACTCAGGGAAATGTTACTCCTAGTTACTCAAGTAATACAGCCACCAATGACAAACTCACCGGGGAGCAACACAAAACTCAAAGCAATCAAAGCTAGTAAATCAAAGCAAACCAGAAAGAGCCGAGCCACCGCCATCGAAATAGCAAGGGAAGCCAACAAAGAGCAGAAGAATAAATACCAAAATAGAAGAGGATAAGATGAAGACACTGGTAAATTCCATAATAGGAACCCGAAGAAATAAAAATCAACTAACCATAAACGAAAGGCATATAGACCACCCCATAGAAGCAATGAAAGACAAAATAGGATGGAGAAACCCTACAGCCACCAGAGAAAAGAAACACCATAAAAACTAGTGCTTAACATAAGATAACCCAATTTTATCCAATCTTAAGAGGCCTTTAACTAGAAATCACAAATTTGAAATCAAAAGGTTAATCATAACTTTAAAATCACAACCCCTACTAGCAATAGACTGTGCACAAGCATTCCCCTCTTCTAGAATGATAGAGAAAGAACAGTTTAAAATACTCAATAGATCCCTAATGTCCCTTTGAATATAAAATAAAGCAGAAGAATAAATACTATCCTCCTTATTATTAAGAAAATGGTAGTCATAGTAGAACCCACCTCCAACACAACATTCATTTAATAATGAATGGAACAAAGACTTGAACTGTGAAGCAAAACATAGGTAATAGCAAAATTTTCATCACCATTAAGAGGTGAACCAGCAAAACCCAACATATAGTTTCCCTTATGATCTCTAATCACACCACTACAGCCAACCATAGAGCCCATTCTCACACTAGCCACGTTCAATTTAATGAAATATGGATGAGGCTTCATCCAAGTAATACACTTAGGAACCATATGAAAATTATCCACCTCCAAGTTAATTCCAAAAGTAGCGAGAGTAAAGGAAAAGTTTAGAAAATTCTTGAAAGAGAGTAAATAAGTAAAGGGTCACCACTTTATCCTTCATGTTATGGATAATTCTCTCGTGGCTCAAAACCATGCCATTCAAATGAGAATTATTCCTCTCCAACCAAAGGAACTAAAGGATAAGAGAGGGAATTACATTTCTGACATGGCCTTTAGAATTAATAAACCAATAGTTTAGAAAAGAATTAATAGACCCTCGGGTAGTGAAATAGTTGAAATGAAAGATGTCCTTAAAATAAGTCCAAACTTTAACAGCTAAAGGGACAAAAATGAAAACAAGATGCATATTATCAACGTGGTAACAGCAAGGAATAAGTCTTCAAGAACAAATAAAAAATTATAGATGTTTGACTTAAGCACTTTCCTCCCTTCAATTTGATTTTTTGTCATTTATGTAATTATTTATATTTTGTAGTTCATTTAACAAGTTTGTTTATATTCCCAATTTTTTTCTTATTAGATTGGGTTTTTCATTTGGTTAAATTTTTATAATAAAATTCTAACAAAAATGAAAACTTTTTTGGAAAGTACATTGGTTACTCCATTATTTTTTTTAATTTTTTTATGTTCTTTTAAAAATAATTTTTATTTTGTTATATATTCGGATTCAAATAAAACTCCATTTGTTAAGATATTATTTTTTAAATAATAAAAATAAGCTATCTGTTAAGAACTAGAAGTGGAAGATTTGATTGAATCAAAACTTGCAAAAACAACAACATCAAGCCTTTATCCCACTATATGTGGTTGGATAGAAGAATCATTTTTCTCCATTGTGTCCTATAAAGAGTCAAATTCTTATCTAAATATAATTAAAAAAAATGTCATTTCTAGTACTTTTTAACTAATTTTTTTTAGGTTTACCTCTATAATTATTCAAATTTGTTTTGTCAAATACATATACTCTCCAAACTAGGTCATTGGAAGGCTGATGTTTCATGTGATAAAATCATCTAAGAAGACTCTTTCTAATCTTATTTTCCATTGGAGCTACTCCAACCTTTTCATGTAAATGCTCATTTCACATTTTGTTTCTAAGAGTGAAGCCACTCATCCACATAAGCATCCTCATTTCTATAGCACTTAACTTAATTTATTTTTTTTAGTTAAAACCCACTGTGGGGCCTACGTGTTAATATCCAAAATTCGGTTACAAAGTCCTTAGAAGGATCATCCAGCTCGGTAATGCTCAAAAGAGCTACAAGAAAAATAGAAAGAAAACCTAGAGCCTGTGGTTCCTTTATCTAAGATTACAAGAAAGATATAAATAAAGACTCGGGCTGTGAGTAGACAGCAACAAAAAAGGAAGATCAGATTAATCCCGTTCAGCACAATCTTCCTGCAAAATTGTTGATGAAAATTGAAGAGCAAAGAAAAAACCTAAAAAAAGAGTACCTTGTAGTCATTGAAGCTCCAGAAATAAAAAGATGAATTTTCCCTGCAAGGAACTCTCCAAAAAGATGTATTATTCAGATAGTAAATAAAACAAAAAAAGTAATTACTCTTATAATTGTAATAACAACTGACACTATAACCAGAAGACAGACCTAGCATATTCCAGCCAAACCCATTGATCACCTGATAAAACTCCTTCCTCATATCCACCAAATTAAGACAATCAGTTCTCATAATAAACCCACTCTTACAGAAAATAAGATTCGAATCACTGTTCAATCACCAGCATGTGCCAGAACTAATATAATAGTTAATCAAAATCAGAGCTTGCCGGAGAAATAAACACCACATAATGACCACCCTCCTCCACCAAAGCAGACAAAAACCCCTAGTAGGATTGCAGCAAATACTAATAAACCAAATCTTGAAAGGGATCATACCCATAACATCAGCCAACATCCAGCTCCACAATTTTATAATCAGAGGGGCAAAGTCTAGCATCCAACAGCCAATAATCAGAAATAAACTTAACATAGCAGGTAAATTAATATCCATGCAAGTGATAAACTGATGCCAAGATAAGATAGAAAAACGAAACCAGCTGAAGAATAAAGACTTTCAACGCCCAGGAAGCCTAGAAGAGAAACAAAAGAAGAAAACACCCTAGAAAACACAACTGACCAACCAGCACAAAAGAAAAACCACCACAACAAACACCATAAGCACCACCCAGAAAAGACTCATCCAGATCTGATATAAGGCAGACCAATCTTATCCAAATTAACAAAACCTTTCAAAATGTGAGGCAAATTATCAGTACCAAATTCCATATCCTCCTCCAACCTACTCCCATGTTTGGCCAGGCAATCAACACATGCATTACCCTGTCTAAAAACATGATTTATCATATAATTAAGAGTAGGGAGGGCCATACAAATTTTCCTAATAAAATAAAAGAACTGAGGACAAAAAACATCCACATTTTTAATAATTTGAATTAAGAGTAAAGCATCCACCTCAATCTCAATGTTAAGAAAACCTCTATTATTACAAATGTAAAGACCTTTAAGTAAACCCATCAGCTCAGCAAAAATGACCTTACACGGAGATAAAGGGCCCGCATAAGCCACAATCACTTGGCCAACATTGTCACGAATAATACCCCCAAAACCCGCAAAAGAAATACCAACAGAACCATCAGCATTAAGCTTCAAATAAGTAGGCATCGGTTTAAACCATCTAACAACCCTTTCACTTCTAATCAGCTCCTCAGCATAATAGGAATACCCAGACTAACATCCAAAGCTTCACAATTTCTAAAATTTTTACTCGAAATAAGTTTAACAATAAATAGTTGAAGCAATTTGTTATTAATATTGGAGATAATAATCTTGGCATCCATCTTAACACCATTATGCTTAGCTTCATTCCGTGCTTTCCAAAGAAACCACAAAATAAGAATAGGAAACAAGTTAAGAACATGACCTTTAGCCATGGTCATCCAATCAGTCAAAAAAGACTGAACATTACTAACAGATATGGGAAAAGTTACAAAAATAGGTTTGTTAACAATCATGGCATAATACCTCCAAACTTTTTGAGCAATACTACCATTGAGGAAAACATGATTAATACTTACAATATTATAACAACAATGGCATTTTGAGGGAAGATAAAAACCTTTATTCCGAAAACGATAATCCACCGACAAAAAACCTTTGATACATCTCCAAGCAAGAATAGAGTAAGACAAAGGAATATTGTTGTGCCAAATAGAACCATAAATAATAGAACTCTTATTCTTGATTCTAAACACATCCCACGCATTTTTTATTTTAAAAAGACCATTAGTAGAACTGTTAAAAAGAATACGGTCAACATCAATAATATGCAAAGGAATGCTCAAAACTTGTTAAAAAACTCATCAGGTAAAATATAACTATGAATATTGACATTCCAATTACCATTCTCAATGTAGTAGCTGACCTTAGTAGAAATAAGAGTCTGAGAAGAGAGAATATTATCAATCGAGCCCTTACCTAACCAGTTGTCTTGTCATAAAAAGACATCCCCTTTACCCAAACCCCATTGGATAAAAAGGATCCGCTTCCCAACTAATCTTACATAAATGTTTCCAAACAAAAGAATCAGTTTTTTTTTGAAATTGCACAAAGAAGGATGCATCACTTTACAGTACTTAGCATGCATGAATTGAGCCCATAAACTAACTTTAGCTCTAAAGAAAAACCAAAGTTTATAAGAAAAAACCCTAACCATGTCCAAAATATTCTTACAACCTAAACCACCTTCTTTAAAAGGTCACACATTTTATACCAGGAAGTCCAAAGGATACAGGAATTATTGTTCTTCGCCCCCAAAAAAAATTTATTGATCATTCTTTCCAATCTAAGGCAAATAGAGGAAGCAGGGTTAAGAGTGTGAAAAATGAAAATGAGGATAGAGTTTAAAACATGTTTAATAAGCACAAGTCTACCACAAAAAGAAAGAAAGTTAGAAGACCAATTGGCAATTTTACTTTGAAAAATCGGGAACATATCTTCAAAAATAAGACTTTTTTTTCTCCACTTGAAAATAAGGGTACATAAATATTTAATAGGCAAAGAGGAGCAATTAAACTCACAAATCCTTTTAATATCATTGATTCTACCTTGATTAGCAGAGTTAGAAACAATAAAATTGCTTTGTTTTTGTTAATCGAAAGCCCACTCATATTCTGAAAGTAATTTAAATGCTTGACAAGAAATTTAATATTAATCAAAGAACTTTTAGCAAAAATGATAAAATCATCAGCAAAACTAAGATGAGTAATAGGGATACCACCCTCCAAACACCTGGACAAATAGTCAACCACAATAATGAACAAAGCAGGGGAAAGAGGATCACCTTGATGCAAACCTTGACTAGATTTAAAAAAACCGTTACTCCTACCATTAATGATAATAGAAAAGTAACTATGCTTAATACTATTTTTAATCAAATAAATGAAACCGTGACTAAAGCCTAATAAAGACAGAAATTTATATAAGAAATCCCAACACAAGTTATCATAATCCTTAGTAATGTTCAATTTAAAAAATAATGTTCCCACCTTTAACTTTAGCATTGATATCATGCGTAATTTCTTGAGCAAACAGAATATTGTCAAAAATACTCCTACCTTTCACAAAGCCAGTTTGGTTCTAGGAAATAATTCTTGGTAAGATATTAACAAGTCTAGTAGCGACGATCTTAGAAGTAAGTTATTGAAAAGAGAACATAAACTAGTCGGTCTAAAGTCATTCATGTTATTGGTAACATCCTTCTTAGGAATTAAAACAATATTAGTAGAAGAGAAGAATTTAATGTAGGGACTACCCGAAAAAAATAAAATTAGAGATAGCATCCATAATATCCCACTTGGTAATATGCCAGGTCTTAACAAAAAACTTAGTAGTAAATCCATCAGGACCAGCAACAGAATCACCATTCATCTTTTGCATAACCTTCCAAACTTCCTCCTCCGACGGAGAAAGAGTGAGCTGGAAATTATCATTCTCCAAAACACAACAAGGAAAATAATATGAGGATTAACAATAGGGGATGGTTTTAAAGCTCTATTAAAAATATTTCAAAAATGTTCCACCCCAGAATTTAAAATAGAATCCTCATCCTCCAAGACTCTACCATCATAACTTAAAATTTTAAAAATATGGTTCCTAATTTTTTTCTTGTTATCCAAAGCATGAAAAAACTTGGTGTTACTATCACCTTCAATAGGAAATTTAGTAGTAGCTTTTTGTTGCCAATAGATCTCTTCCTGTTCATGTAAACCAAAAAGTTTAATCTTAGCATTATTCAGCTCAGAGAAGTTAGAACTATCAGGGTTAAGCAAATACACATTTTCAAGCTCCATCACCTCATATTCAACATTCTTAATATTAAAAAAAATATTTTTAAATACATGTTTGTTCCAACATCTCAACACTTGTTTCAGCCTACTAAGCTTGTTCCATAGCTTAGCCGTACCTGAGATGTTGCTATCAGGGAAAATAGGGGCTTGCCCTGTATGGGTGTTCCCTCTTACACATACGCCATAATTTTCTATCTTCCTACCTTCACACCAAATTTTTGTTTGGAATTTATAACCATTGACCACAAATATTTGATAACATTTTACTAATCTATTTGGTCCCCAAGCTAACTCAAATAACCTTGAGCACTGCGAACTGTCTTCAGTGTGTACCTTTAAATGTACAAGGTGTTATTGTTATTAATATTAATTATAGACATAACTCATTAAGTAAGACTAATTATTCAAAATACACCGTATTTTTAAACCAAGCAGTGAATTCTTTTTCCACTATCTTCTGGTCTTCTCCTTCTTCTGATGTACTAAGACTATCAATGAACCTCCTACAAATTCACATATTGAGTTTAGACCAAATTTTAAAAGAAAACAAAAAATATAAACAACTTAATACTTACTCGAGATACGGCTCAACTTGATCACAAATAAGAAAAATATACAATGTGATAACTGTCATTTCCTTATCAGTCAAATAACGCACTGTGTTAGCGCCTAAAGGTTCCCTAATTCCACTGAATACAGAAATATTAGAGGTTTTACCAACATTTTTAGATGCTGAACTTTCACCTGATTGAGACATTGTTTCAAAATAATACGAGCAAAACTGAGTTGTCTCATACGTTAAATATGCTTCACAGATAGAGCCTTCGGGTCGTGATTTGTTCTTAGCGATCTACTTTAGTTTATTTAAATATCTCTCAAAAGGATACATCCACATATACTGAACATGTCCACCAACCATATCCTCATATGGTAAATGAACAGGTGGATGCTCCATAGAGTCAAAGAAGTCTGGAGGACATATTTTCTCAAGTTGACACAAGATGAATGGAATTTGCTGCTTCATAAAAATCAAATTCTCTATATTTAATTTAGAAGAGCATAAATCTTTGAATAAAACACTTAGCTCGATCAAGGGCTTTAAAATCTGATCTGGCAGATAACTAAAAGCAGTGGATAGTAGACATTGCATGAAGATGTGACAATCATGACTTTTCAATCCGAATATATAATCTCCCTTATCTTATGTCAACACACTTCTTAGATTGAAGTAATATCCATCAGGTACTCGTAGAGTCTTCAACCCATTCATAAATTTGCTCATTTTTCTCTCTAATAAGTTAATGTGAATGGAGCTTTGGTTTGATAAATTTTTTCCGGGCTCCACCATCCTTCAATTCCAAAAGCTTTCCTTCTACAATCTCCTTTAAGTCCATCCTTGCTTTTATATTATCTTCGATTTCTCTTTGATGTCCATAACTGTATAGAAAATATATCAAAAACATTTTTCTCTATATTTCATAAACATCCAAATTATGTCTAATCAAGTTTGTTCTCCAATATGGACAAATGACCAAAAAATACTTTTCTTGGTCCAATTATGGTTGACACATATTCTGGAAAATCTGAACTCAGTCTAATGTGGAGATTCCATTAAGGTGGGCAAGAACCTTTACTCTTCAAAATTTCTTCACTACTTGAATCTTAGAGGAGGCTGAAACATCACCATTTTATTTTTTAGTAAACGCTTTTATTTCGCCTGAAAGGATGACTTTGAGGTAAAAAATTCGATGACAATCGAACCAAGTGTTTCTTCCTACCAACTTTAAAGTGAATTGATTTTTGTATTTTCCATACAATAATGGATAAGCTAACTTGCCTGAAAGTGTTCCAACCTGAGAGCATACCATATGCAGGAAAAATCACCAATTGTCCAAAGTAATTGCTATTCTTAGTGTAAATGCTATTTGGTGGAGATATCATATATACTTACTCCCTCTTCCCATAATAAACTTAAATCATCAATCAAAGGTTGTAAGAATACGTCAATCTTAAATTTTGGATTATGTGGCCCTGAAATTATAAGTGACAGAAACATATAAGGAGTAGTCATCATATTACTCTGGAGGAAGATTGTAAGGAGTGAGTATCACAGGCCAACATGAGTACGGTGTAGCCGACTGACTGAATGGAGTAAAACCATCTGCGCATAAACCTAATCTGACATTTCTTGTTCTTCCAGAATGTGGGAATGTGTACGATCAAAGTGCTCCAAGCCTTTGCTTCTGATGGGATATGTGATAACACCTTCTTGTGAAATGTGATTATTATTTGCCATATCAAATATGTGCAGGTCAGATCTCATAGATTCATAT
>NW_021319411.1:108597-185760 GCF_001605985.2 Dendrobium catenatum
TAATTTACCTTATGTTGTTAACTCATCATTTGTTGATTCACCTTCATCAGATGATACACTCCTAGCACAATCAGATTCATCATCACTTTCCTCTATGTTTAGATCTACCTCCTCTAAACTATGATTTTGTATTTTCCATACAATATGGATAAGCTAACTTGCCTGAAGTGTTCCAACCTGAGAGCATACCATATGCAGGAAAATCACCAATTGTCCAAAGTAATGCTGCTCTTAGTGTAAAATTCTGTTTGGTGGAGATATCATATATACTTACTCCCTCTTCCCATAATAAACTTAAATCATCAATCAAAGGTTGTAAGAATACGTCAATTTTCACTTTTGGATTATGTGGCCCTGGAATTATAAGTGATAGAAACATATAAGGAGTAGTCATACATAACTCTGGAGGAAGATTGTAAGGAGTGAGTATCACAGGCCAACATGAGTACGGTGTAGCCGACTGACTGAATGGAGTAAAACCATCTGCGCATAAACCTAATCTGACATTTCTTGGTTCTTCCACGAATGTGGGATGTGTACGATCAAAGTGCCTCCAAGCCTTTGCTTCTGATGGATATGTGATAACACCTTCTTGTGGAATGTGATTATTATTCCATATCATATGTGCAGCAGATCTCATAGATTCATATAGCCATTTTAGTCTCGAAATTATTGGAAAGTAGAACATCCTACTAAAAGGCACATCCTTCTGCTTCCTTCTATTTCTATATTTTGGTTTAAATCTTGGTGCATTGCAATGACGGCATGTAATTTCTGAGATATCTTCTTTAAAGTATAACATGCATCCATTCACATAATAATCTATCTTTGTGTATGTCAAACCAAGTTTGGAAACTAAATTCTTTGTCCGATATAGATCTGTATGAATTAAATTATCTGTCGGATTGGTTTTGTTAAGCAGCCCAATGAATTGATTAAAACATTCACGAGCAACATTACATTCTGCCTTGATGCTTAACATCTTCACAGCAACAGATAATTCTGAGTGAGTCGTGCACCCTTTCCAAATTGGTTGATGGGCAGCATGTATTAAATCAATAAAATTTTGTGCCTCCGTATTCGGTAACTCTTATATATTTTGTTCAATTTGTATTCAAGTTGCATCATGAACTAATTCCTCAAGATTTGGTCTGATATTTTCAGCCTCAGCAACATTACTACTTGTAGAAGGACCGCAATGATAATCAAATTATGGCTTATACTCATCATGACAAAACCAATATCAATACCATGGCATGAATCCTCTGCGATACTGATCAACAATTACATCATATGGTTTTAGGTGCGTTAGATTTTTATGTTTAGAGCATGGACATCAAAACTTTCCTTCTGATAAAAAGCTGGGTAGTCGCTTCGCTTGCTGAATAAAAAAGTTCACCCTATTAATGAATTCATCTATTAATGTCTTCCGACCTTAAGATAATCGGTTATACATCCAACTTCTTTGATTTCTAATATCCATAACCTACATATAAGAGCAAATCAGTAATGGATTATCACGATTAAGTAGATCTAAAACTGATTATATAGAGACGTAAAAAGATAGGGTGCTTGTAGAAATTTATGATCATTTAGCATTGTCTCTAAGAGTAAAGACACTCATTCACGTACATGAGCATCCTCATCTATGAAATACTTTTATATCATTCACACAATAGGTCTTAAACATTCCTCCACTATATATAACACAATAGGTATGAATCATTGTCTCCATTTAGCATTGTCTATAAGAGTAAAGACACTCAACCACTTTAGCATCCTCATCTCTACAATACTCAACTTAATTTTTTACTTCTCTTTTAATGGACAACATTATGTTACATAAATCATTGCAGGTTTCACCATCATTTATAGAATTTTACCTACAGGTTTAAATAGTCCTTTTCTATCACACAATAGGTTTGATGTATTCCTCAACTTTAACCAACCAACTTGAATTATACTAATAACATGTTTTCTTATTATTGACTTAATCGCCCAAAGCACTTCTCCATAGCATATGTAAATCCTTTCTTTTCTAAAATTAACACTCCATAGCACTTCTCTTTAAACTTTATCATATGTTTTTATCTAATTCAATAAGTATCATATGTAAATCCTTCTTATGCACTCTATATTTCACCATGGATAAAGAAAAAAAAGATATGGGCTATGATCCTTGATGTAATCCAACTGAAATAGAAAATATTTGGTTAAAGCATGCACATTCATGCAATGTGTTTAAACACAACATATGTAGATCCTCCTTACTCTCTTTATAAGTGTCCATAATAGACACTTATTCTCAAAAAATGTATAGCTTCCATAATAGACACTTATTCTCAATATGATTAAGCATTCCAAAGGCTAGTACTACCTTCCCACTACCTAAATCAACACTTGGAGATATCAAGACCATCTATCTTGGAAATGTATGGTAAGAACATCCATGGCTAAAGCAAAAAGCATACAATAGGGTACACCCTCTTGCAAATGTATGGTAAGAACATTCATGGCTAAAGCAAAAAGCATACAATAGGGTACATCCTCTTGTAGATGTATGGTAAGAACATCCACGGCTAAAGAAAAAAGCATACAATAGGGTACATCCTCTTACAAATGTATGGTTAGAACATCCATGGCTAAAGCAAAAAAGAAATTCATGGCTAAAGCAAAAAAGATATGTTCTTAAACCTAATCTATGTAATCCAACTAAAATAAGAAAAAAATTCGTCAAAAGAAATGAAAAAACAAAACCTTCCGTCGGCGAAGATGAACGACCGTCGGCGGTGAAGCGACCACAAAAGCTATGAGACTCATCGGCAAACTCCTCTGACCGTCGGAAATGATGATCTAAGGGCGAGCGACGGCAATCTACGGGCGAGCGACTGAGGGCGACGGCGATCTACAGGCGAGGTGAGAGAACAGAAGGAAAGAAGTGACAGGCCAGAGGGGCTCGGTTTTAGAAAATAGGGCTTTCGGCGGTGGATTTTCCGGCGGATCCGACGCCGGAGATTTTTTTGGTGCACCATTCGTCGGTTTTGTTTCATTGAGTTTAAATAGCCCAGCGCAATATCCGCAGGTGATTTTCCGCCTTAAAGTGCGACAGAAATAGTGAGATATTGGTTTATTCCGACGCATAGACCGGCGCCAATACCGCCAAAACCTTTCCTGCGTCAGTGGCGCTGGAAAATCCATCGTAGGTTATTCGTCGCAGCATGCACCGTTGAAGGCATCGTTTGTTACCGGCGCAAAATGATCTGCCGCAAAGTCCGACGGTAATCGCGTGTTTTCCCGTAGTGTTAGTGGTGACATGTATATATGTGATAATAGGTTTTGAATTTAGAGATATGTTTATACTATCATTTTGATAAATAGTGGTGCTTTTGTAATACTAAATAATTAGTTTTTAAATAAATAAATTCTTTTTGGGTTATCTTACTCCTCTCATTTGCTTCTACTCCAACAAAGTGAAGTTCTACATAAATGAGTGAGTTCACAAACCATAGAAAAGGACTTCCAAAAATGGAAACTAAACAATAATCTATAGATGTTGATTTGAACTAAACACTGCTTCTCCACTAATTACATTTATTCTATCATGGGTTATATTATCTATAACTTTCCCTTATTATCTTCGTATTTATGAATTAGAAATCTATTGAGGTTATCATAAGAATAACTTTAGTTATTTCACCCTCACCAAGCTCATGTTACTATGTTTGCCTTATAGTGGTTACATGTTTTTCATTATTCACTAGTAAATGTTTTAATAAATATTAGTGTTATCATCTAGTTACAATAATTTCATATTAGATTTTAAGTTTCCAAGTTCATTATTTGTATTAGAATAAGTATGTTTTCTTGAGGACATCTTGTTTTGTGATAACTTACATCTTTCAATAATAGTTTGTGTTAATGGATTGGTTAAATTAAATTATCATTACATAATTAAGCTTAGTTGAAAAGATTCAAACCACTATTTTGTTAGGCCATTTAGACACTAAATGTTTGAATATTCAATCTCATTGCAGTTGCATATCATCCACAAAAAAAAAGCATGCCAAAATTCTGCAGTTCTTGTTATATTATATTTATCTTTATTATTTTTTGGTGAAAATTATGTATGATTACATGATTTCTATGAACTTGATAAGATATATGACTTTTTTAATGAACATTTTCTCATATATTTCCATCTAGACCTTAAAAATACCAAAACATAAGAGTAATTAATAACATCCTTCTATTAAGACCATACTATCTTCGTTGTTGTCCATTTCCTTTGAATAACTTTAACAATAATCAAGAGATGGATGATAACTTCATCCATCCAACGTATCAACTGGATCAATAATTAAGAAGATATTATGGATATGCCCCATAAGTGCCTTGTGAATCTCATAATTAAGAAGATATAATACCACAATTTTTTTGGAGGGGTTCTTCTATCAATCCTAAAATACATTGGTCGTCGTGGGATAAGTGTTGTGGGACTAAATCGGAAGGTGATCTTGGTTGCAAGTCCATGAATTATATGGCTTCTATTTTTTCTTTTAAATTGAGGTATAATTTCAGGGCTAATGTTACTTTGTGGGCTAATTTTATGAGGACTAAATATTGTGGGGTCCATCACCCTTCTAATTGTTTTTATTCTAAAGGGCATTCTAAAGTTTGGCAGCGTATGGTTCAAATTAAGTGGAAAGTTGAGCCCTGTTTAGCTTGGGGTCTTGGGGAGGGGAATGTTTACTTCTGTCAGGATTGTTGGATTAAAGGTTTCTCCCTTGATGCTCCGCTTAACACCAATTCTATGACTTCGGTTAAGGTCAACTTCTTTTTTTCTGATAATGGTTGGGATGTGGATAAACTCTCTTCTGTTATCCCTCTTTCCATTATTAATTTGATTTCTAATATTTCTCTTAATCATTTAGCTAAAGATGTTTTACTTTCTACTTTTACTAAAGATGGTCTTTTCAGAACTAAAGATGCTATGCATGTGTTTAGAAATAAAAAGGATCCTGTCAAGCCTTTGAAAATGATGTGGCACAAGAGCATTCCTACCATAGTTTCTATCTTTAATTGGAGAATTCTGAAGAAGTTTATTCCTATGGATGAGCTTCTTAGGAATTGATGTCTGTTTATTACTTCTAAATGTCAATGTTGTTCAAATGCTGAAAGTTTAAAGCATGTTTTCGTTTCTTCTCCTATTGCTGTTAAGGTGTGGAATTACTTTGAGAACCTTTATCGTGTTAATTTTTGGGGTCCTAACTATTCTGTTCAGAACTTGTTTGAGGTTTGGATGGTTGGTGTTAAGGGTCATATTCGGAATGTTATCCCTCTTCTAATTATTTGGTTTATTTGGTTGGCTAGAAATGACACTCGGTTTAATGGTAATTTGATGGATCATCATAGCATTATTTTTAGAATTAAGGAGAAGGTTAAATCTCTTTTTACTGCTCATCTTATTTCTTATGAAAGCTTTGATAAGGTATTGTTTACGTTAGAGGCTTTTGGGATTAATTTTGATTGTTCTCAGATCAATCCGGTGAACAGGATTTTATTTTGGCTTAGACCTCATGTCAACTGTTTTAAACTGAATTTTGATATTGTTTTGGATGGGAATAGTTGGTGCATTGGTGGCTTAATTAGGAATTTCAATGGGGTTTATGTTTTGGGGTTTTCTAGTAGAACTGTTGAAACTGATATGCTTCGTGGTATCCTATTAGCTGTTTTCCGTGGGCTCTATCTTTGTGCTGGTTTGGATATTTAGAGTATTATTTTGGAATGTAATTTTAATGAGGTCCTTAAAGCTTTGCTTGAGGTGGACGGCTACAACTGTGGGTACTCTTTCTACTATACCCCCAGAAACATTAAGTTTTTTCTGGACTCTATGAACTGCTCTTATAATGGTATTACTCTATAAAATGTGCGGATTCAAGGCTTGATTAATTTGGATAAGGATAGTGTGCCTTATGCTAATGGTTGTTAATTTTTTGGTTGGAGGTTTTCTCCAGTGTTCTGTTTGCTATTTTTTGGTTGGCTCTGGTGGTGTTTGGGGTCAGTTGGGGATTGCAGGTTGGTTGACCTTGTTTTCTGGGCCATTTGGTGAGGGTGGTGTTTTCTGGTTGGAGATTTCTTCCAGTGTTTATTTGTGTTCTGATTTTCTATGGGGCTTGCTGCATTGACTGGAAGTTGTTCTGAGTGGTGGGGTTTTGTGGTTATCGTCTTCGCCTTCTCTCTTATGAGTTATCTTTCTTCTGGGACTATGGTTATCCAGGGAGTATTTTCTATTTTTTGGCCTTTAGTTTGCATTATATTTATTGCTGCTTGTTTATTTTTTCTTCTAGTATCATTGTAGGCTTATATTGGAGGTTTTTGGAGCTCCGCGCTCATTTTGTGCAGAGTACGTGTGATGTTCGTAGGGATTTGCTGATAGTGCTTATTTTTTTTTCCCTTTATTTTTTGCTTCTTAGAATGTTACTAGTTTTTTTGTGTAATTTTGCTTAGTAGGGAACTCCGGCTCTTAGGTTTCTTTTTGATTTTCTCTGTAGCTCGTTTGAGCAGTTGTGAGCTTGAGATCCCTTTAAGGACTGTGTATTTTTTTCCTATATTAACTCGTAGGCCCGTAGGTGGGTTTTAACCAAAAAAAAAAAAATCTTAGACTTAGTACTTCACAGAGCCCTTTTATTTTATTTAAAGTTATGCTTCACAATTGTGTACATATGGCAAACTTGATGAAAATATTATTAAGACCACTTTTTTTTAATGGTTTCCTTGACCCAAAAGTTTTCCTTGATTGGTTGGTTGATATAGAAAGAACATTTTAATATAATATTAATGCATGAAAATAAAAAGTTCTTTTTGCTTATATGAAACTAATTAGTCAAAACAAGACATATTAGATTAATCTTATAAAAAATAAGAAAAAGAATTCCAGTGCTCCAGAAAACCACTTATTGCATCATGGGATGAAATGAAAGAAATTTAAGGAATAATTTTCTTTCCTTCAGTTTCCATGGCCAATTGATATATGAGATGATCACACTTTGATAAGGATATATGATTATTATTGAGTAAATGACATAATTTTTTAGTTTATTACCTATTGTGATGTGAGGTAGGATTACAATACTATAATCTAAAGATTTTGGTCGAGTTTACAAACTGATATATTTTTTGAATAATTCTTTTTTTATTTTATTTTTTTTGAAAAAGGTAGAAAGAATGCCGATATTATTAATCAAATGAAATCCTAATTAATACTAATACCATTACTAGATTCCTCTTTTAACCGTTTTGAAAACAAAGGAGGAATATTATTACAAGATAAATCTTCCCCATAAAAGTCCCTTTAATGAGCATAGTGAGTACAAAGATTCACTAACTTATTACACTTTCTATTAACCCAATTAAATAAAATAAACTTTTGATCCTTGAAAAATAAAAGTTCATCTCTCCATTTGCCTCCCAACTATTGTAAAAATTTGATAACATTGAGATTGTCACCTTCTATAATTATACCATGATAATCTTGCGTCCAAACTTTTTTAATTTATTCTATGAATTGAACCACCATGAGCTCCATATTAGAGATATCCTAATGAATACACAAGTGACTATAGCCTAGTGCAAACCTTCCTTTACTGTCCTGAATGAAAGCTCCAATTCCAGCTTTGTATGTTTGTAGCAAGGATGTATCTACATTGATTTTGATCTAATTGGGAGGAGTGTACCAACGATCTATCAGTTCAGCAGATTGATTAGTACCCCAGTGTCAAAAATTCCCATCTAACATTAAAGAAAATGCTTTCAATTCCTAAGTTTTATTTCACTTTCTCATTGGTTCCAAAAAGTATTCTTAGAGAGTTAGACAAGTTATGTAGGGAGTTTATATAGAATAAACAAAATGGGAAATTGGGTTTGCACTATGTAAGCTAGACTAATCTTTATAAATCGATGAACTATGGTGGTAGAGGTCTTCACTCAATTGTTGAGGTTGTGGGTAATTTGACAGTAAAATTAGCTTTGAAGGTTATTAAAGGAATTCTTTACTGTTCCAGTTTTTGAAACCAAAGTATGGTTTGCTACTTGATGAAGTAGCTCATGGCAGAGGAACTTCATTAACCTGTAAAATTATATCAAGTGGTAAGAAAGCATTGGGATTTGTGGTAAGATGGAGAGTTGTAAATGGTTGTTCTATAGGTATCCTTGATGATATTTGGATATTGGATAAAAATTTAAGTAGTTGGCCAACCTTTGTTTCTATTCCAGACTCAGGGGAGGAAATGATAGTGAATTTGATTTTAAATGAGGATTGGAATATTTTGAAGTTATAATAGCTGTTTGGAGAGGAACTTATTAAAATTATTCAATTGGTGGAGATTCATAGGGATCAGAATAATGATTATTTTGAGCTTATTCATCAAAATTTTGGATGTTTAATCTCTTCTCTGGTTTACAATACTTCGGTTATGCAGGAGCTGGAATATGCTTTTAAAAATGCTTGAAGAAGGTCAAGTTATGATTCCGGATAGAAGTATTTTGGTGGAAATTGTTTAACAATTCAATCCCAACCTTTAATTTGCTGTATCAAAGAAGAATTCAAGATGTATATGGCTGTCCAAGAGGTTGTGGTTAAGACTTTGATCATATCACAGAAACTTGTGTGAAGATGAAGGAAGTCATTAATGATTTGAATAAATGGGCTTTTGGATTTTAATTTTTTTGATTCCTTTAAACAATGCTGGGAATCGACGAAGAATTATTATAAAGCTCAAGGTTTTCATATAATTTTTACTATAATGCAGTCTATCTTACATGGAAATCTAGGAACAAACTTATTCATGGCGGTAAGGAGGATTTCTCTATGTTCATACCTTCAAATGATGTAAGTTATGCTTCCATTTCTTATATGTTTGATGGGAAATTGGGACACTAGGGTACAAATCAGTCTTCTAGACTGTTAGATCGTTGGTACCCTCCTCTTAACAATTGGATAAAAATCAACGTTAATGCATCATTGTTACAATCATACAAAGATGGAATTGGTGGTGTGGTCTGTGATAGTAAAGGAAGATTTCTATTGGGCTATGGTCATTCATGTATTCATTGGGATATTGCAAATCTATCGCTTTTTTTGCTTCATTTCATAGGACAAATTAAAAAAAAAAACAATTGGATGCAAGATTACCATGGGATAATCACAGAAGGTGAGAACTACAATGTAATCAAGTTCTTGCAAAACATGGGAAGCAAAAGGAGAGTTGAGCTTTTATTTTTTAAGAATCACAAGTTTTTTTTCTTTAATTGGGTGAATAGGAGGTGTTATAAGTTAGCTAATCTTTGTGCTAGCTATGCTTTGTAGTGATTTTTGTTGGTAAGATTTTTCTTGTAATAAGGTTCCTCCTATATTTTTCGAATTGTTAAGGGAGGAATCAAGTTATGGAAGTGGTTTGTAATTAGTTTTTCTTTGATTAATAATATTTTCATCTCTTTATGCTTTTTCAAAAAAAAAAAAAAAAGAAATGCTGATTATTCTATATTAGAAAAAGTGATGAACCAACTTATCTGTCTCCCTTATAAGTCCTTACATTTTCTTGACCCATTCATCCATAGCATTCTTTACTGTCTTGATTACTTTTACCATGCCTTACACTAAGATGATTAACTTAATTACATTGAATAATATATTTAATTTATTTTTTTCATGATAGAAACAAATTTTCATAATTGATTTTCTTAATGTTGTGGTGAATATTTGGAAAAACGTTCACAAATTTCTTCAAATTAATTATAAATGAACCTTATAATTTTAATGAAAATTTTAACTTTCGTTACTTAAGCTATTTATATAAGATGTATAGTCTACAATTGTTGGTATAATTTTTGTGTTATCGAAGGTTGCATAAAAAATAAAAAATAATAATAAAAAATTTAGCCTTAGGCATGTCATCATTTTATATGATTTATCATCAAAGAAACTTATTTAACATGGATTTAATTATACCTTTCATTATTTTCTCATTCATTATCAGCTATTAGGTTTTCATAAACAGAGAATATAAAAAATCAGCTCTCTGAGTACTCTGGGATATTTTGGCGATCCTAGGGTTTTTTCCGCTCTGCTCTCCGCACCGCCCTCGTTCCTCCGATCGGGAGAGGTTAATCCTCTCCGAGATGGAGACCAACGAATTCCCTCCTCTTCAGAATCCATCAATCCTGGGTCCGATCCCAGCATCTCAGAATGTTTCCTTCGCAAAGAACCTGGGAAATCCTTCTGCGTCTCAAGAAGATTTCCCGGTCTCCTTTGTTCGCCCAAGTCAAAAACTCATTTTTAAAGGAGAAGATCTCTCCGAAGGCATCTCGGTATGGTCTTTTTCGTTGATCGGATACTCTCTAGGGCCAAGGCCGTATTACGAGCGACTTCTCGCAGCCATGAAAAAGGTTTGGATACTGAAAGGTTCGTTTTCCTTACTCTCGTTAGCGGATGGTTTTTTCTTGATCAAATTTTCTAACCAAGAAGATTTTGATCTTGTCTGGTCTGGAGGACCTTGGTTCATGTTAGGGAAACCTTTTATACTCAAAAAATGGTCCCCTAAATTCCAACCGAAGAGGGATGAAGTTTCTTCTATTCCCCTTTGGATAAAAATAGTTGATCTTCCCTTGGCCCTTAGGACCCCAAAGGGAATATCTACTATAGCCAGTTATATTGGTAACCCCTTATCTGTTGATTCTTTTACTGCTAAAAGAGCTAGATTAACCTATGCTAGAGTCTGTGTTTCTATCACTAAAGAATAGACTCTTCCAGATGAAATTCCCATCAACATAGAAGGAGAAGATATCATGCTTAAAGTAATTTACGACTGGAAGCCAAGTCGTTGCGAAGGATGTGGATCTTTGGTTCACAGTTATGCTGCTTACAAGTCGAATCCGAACCCTGAGCCGGTTGTTTTTCCCGCTCCTAAACCCAAAAATTGAGGAAGAAGTCTTAGCAGGAACCCTAGACCCCAAATTCCGACTCCGGCGAAGCCCACTTCTCCGGAAAAGGTGATTTTGGAAGGTAATAACCTGACCGTTAATCTCCTTCCAAAATTAACTCCGCCATTGGAAAAGGAAATTTCTCCCCTGATCCCTAATAATTGCATAGGCAAAGATGCAATTATTCCTAATCTGAATTCTCCTTTTGAAGAAATTTCCTCCTCTGGGCAACCTTCTATTCCTTCTGTAATTCCTCCAGCTAAGGTTATGCTGTCTAACAAATTCTCGGCTCTTTAAATGGATGACCCTCCGGACCAAGAGATGGAGGATACTGGCTCTGTAAGTAATCTGCATGATATTAATTTAGTTACTGAAGTTTCCTCCTTTCCCATCTCTTCTGGAAACAAAAATCAATCATCACCGGTCTCTATGACTACTAGAGCTAAGTCGGCCAGGAAGGGAAAAAACTCTAAGTATTAATGTTTTTATCACATATTGGCTGTTGGAACGTTAGGGGTTTCAATAACCCTAACAAGGTTAAAGCTTGTAGAGAGCTGGTTAGTGCTAATAATCTCGGTTTATTATGCATCTTAGAAGCTAAAGTTAACAATGAGTCTATTGATGACCCTTGGTTTGTCAACTCGCATATGATTTTTATTACGGAAGATAGTATTAATAATTTTGCCATTCCAATCCAGGTGGGATCTGGATTAAATAGAATCCGCATATTATTACTTTCTCTCCTCTCTTTATTGCTTCCCAAATCATTCATGGCACTGTCACTGTTGGTACTCAACCGCCTGTTTTAATTTTTGTTATTTATGCTACTAATAATGTTTATGATAGGAATACTTTATGGTATCAGTTGAGAAATCTGGTGCTGGATCCCTCTATGGCTTGGGTTATAATGGGTGATTTTAACTGCTATAGATCTGATGATGAGAAGTCCGGTGGCCATCAAACCCATAATAGCCAGTTGGGTGAGCTTAACAAAGTTATTTTTGACTGTGGTTTGCTTGATTTAGCATCAGTTGGTCTTTTTTACACTTGGTATAATCGGAGACTTGATTCTCCAATTCATATTAAATTAGATAGGATGCTTACTAATAATGCTATGCTTGAGAGATTTCCTGATGCTTTTTATAAAGTTCTTCCTACTCATAGTTCTAATCATTCGCCATTAATTTTAGCAGTATCCAATTGTGACAAAAATCCGTCTAGATTCATGTTTAAAAACTTCTGGATTAACATGGATGGGTTTTGGGAGGTTGTTTTAAATGCTTTTGATAGGAATTTTAATTGTAGTTCTATTGCTGCTTTTTATAAATCTTTGCAGATTCTTAAAAACTCTCTTAAGAGTAAAAATTGGTCTTCTTCTTGCTACCTATTAGATGCTATGAATAATTTAAAGGATAAACAGCAACAATATATTGTTGATTTGCAGCAGGACCCGTTGAACATGTATTTAAATTTACTGTACAAGCAATCCTGTGACAATCTTAATATTCTTAGCAAAGCTTGGTCCTCATGGTTGTACCAAAGAGCGAAAACAAAATGGCTCAGAAATGGGGAAAATGATCTTGGTTTTTTATATGCTCATATTAGATCTAGAAACAATTTAAACGTCATCAAAGAGATCACCACCTCTGAGGGTAAGTTTGACAGTAAGGCTGGTATTGCTGAAGCAATCATTAAGCATTTCAAAGAGGTTGTTAACTCTCCCAGGCCCGTTAAGGAGAATGATTTCAATATTCTTGTTGGCAACATTATTCCCTCGAATTTGGTTGATTCCTTAACTTTGTCGTTTACTGATTTAGATATTAAAAATGTGGTTTTTAATGGTTCTTCTAGCTCTGCACCTGGTCCTGACGGCTATACGTTTGATTTTTTTAAAAAAATATTGGCATATCATTGGGCATAAGTTATGTAATGCTATTAAAAGTTTTTTCACTTCTTTTCATCTTCCCAAAGGGGTTAAAGCTTCAGCCATTACTCTTATTCCTAAAAGACCGCATGCTTCTAATATAAATGATTATAGGCCTATCTCTTTATGCAATGTTTTTTATAAAATTATTGCTAAACTTTTGGCTAATCGTATGAAAACGGTCTTACCTTTAATTATTCACGAGAGCCAAGATGGGTTCATTCATAATAGGTGCACTTCTGATAACATTTTGCTTGCCTCGAAAGTGCTTAGAGAGTTTAATTTTACTAGCAATCTTTTTTGTGCAAAACTGGATATCAAGAAGGCTTTTGATACTGTTTTTCGTAAATTTCTGATTAATAAGATGAGGCAAAAGGGTTTTCCTGACATGTTTATTAATTGGGTTAATTGTTGTTTTTTCTAATGTGCATTTTTCTATTTGCCTGAATGGGTCTTTAGAGGGGTTTTTTAACACTTCCTCTAGCCTTAGACAAGGATGTCCTTTATCACCACCCCTTCTTTTCTATTTAGTTATGGATGCCCTTTCTTGCAGTCTCACATCAAATTTTTTGGGGAATAATACTCCTATTTTTAATATTAATGGCAAGAATTTTAATCACCTTATGTACGCAGATGATCTTCTTGTTTTTGGGATGGCAAAAACTCAAAATGCTACTAACCTTATGAACATTCTTACTGACTTTGCGGATTCTTCAGGGCTTAGCATCAATCCCACTAAAAGCTCTATTATTTTTTCTAATAATACTTTTGATACTGAACATTTTTGTAGCATTATGGTTATAATTCAGAGAAGTAGTTTCCTTACGTATCTGGGAATTCCTATATCACCAGATAGGATGAATGCAAATCATTTTCAAGTGCTGTTAGATAAAATTATTTCCCTACTTGAAGGATGGAAGGTGAGATTTCTTTCTTTAGCTGGTAGAGTTCAGTTTCTTAAATTCACTATTTCAATTACTCTCGCCTATTGGATCAAAGGGTCCATCATACCTAAAGGCATATGTAAGACTATCAACAAGTTATGTTCAAAAATTTTATTCCATGGGGACATTAATGGTAAGAAAGTGCATATGATTGCTTGGGAGAAAACTGTTATTCCTAAGCAGAATGGCGGTTTAGGTATTGTTTCTATTGAAGCTTTTTATTATAATTATCACTGCACTTTTATTTGGAATTTTCTTACTCAGGATAGTTTGATTTATTCTTGGTTTAAAAACAAATATTATTCCCCCTGGAAGCCTCCGGTTGCAAAAGCCTCTAAATTCTAAAAATTATTTGTTCCACTGCTTATAAAATAAAGAATCATTTATCTTTCAATATTAATTCCTCGTCCAAGTTATCTTTATGCTGGGATCCGTGGATTAATGGGAAAATTTTATCTGAATTTTTTCAGATAAACCAGCGGTTTTCTGGGTTAACTGTTAATAGTTGTATCAGGGATAATGTTTGGGCTCTTCCAGACTCTTTACCCGATAATATGAAACATGTTATTTACGCTATTGAGATTAAAGAGCAACCAACTTTGGCTTGGGACGGCTCTTTAAACCCGAAATTTAAAAATTTTTTGAATTCTTATTATGCTCATTTGGAGGAGGTTACCTGGCACAAGTATGTGTGGCATAAATCTTACTCACTTAGATATTCTATTCTTACCTTGATGGCCATTCTGCAGGAACTAAAATTTGCAGATTTGTTAATCAAAAAATCTATCCAGGTCAATCCGGTTTGCTGCCTTTGGAAAAAAGCCCAGGAAGATCACAACCATCTTTTCTTTAATTGTGATTTTACCTTCAATGTCATTATCAAGCTTATTCCAGACTTAAACTCTTTCTTACTTAGACCTAATTTGATTCAGGTTTTAGATTATCTGGATAACCAGCTGCTTTTGTCCAAGTGGGAAAAGAATTTCTGCTGGCTTACGATTTGCTGCACTGTGTACCATCTCTGGAGAGAAAGGAATAATTGAAAATTTGCTAACAAATGGAATTCTACGGAGAATATTATCATTACTATGAAGAACGCTATACGGGTCAAAATGTGTAGCTGGAAGCATTTTCATCATCTTATTGAGAAATTTCAGTTCTACTGAAACTTCGGTTGTTCAGTAGTCTGGCTAGAGCGGGGTCTTCCTCGGCGCTGTTTTTTTTTTGTTCACATTGCTGTTTTTTGTTTTATACTCTTGTGGATTGTTATGTTTGTTAAGTTTATGTTTTGGCTCTTTGCTAGGTTTAAGTATGAGTTGAACTCTTTGTCTATGTTAGTCTTTGTTTTACTGTTAGTCTTTTTATGTATCCTTTTTCATCTTAATAAAATGGGCTTTGCCCCGGTTCTTCCCAAAAAAAAAACAGAGAATATAAAATTATAACTTTCAAAACAGAGAAATGTTACAGTTTCTATAAATAGGTTTGCAAAGATTTTTTATGAGACAACAACGTTATTAGCATTACCCAATGATTTATATATAAAGTTTGCAATTACTTAAGAATTTATTAATGATTGGTTAATGAATCTTCAAAATACATCTATTAATTTCTTTTCATTCATTTTTTTCCAACACAATCCGTTTTTAAATAAGAGGGATAATAATGTGTTTTACCTTTGGCTTTTAAGAGCCTCTAATGGATTTAATAACTAGGGTGGCTTTAAGAAGATAAACGTATGTATAATGTGAAATTATTTGCATAAATTCTTTTGTAGAAAGGTTGCACATTTAAATACTATCATAATATATGTTATTGTTTGAAGAATATGCACTAAAATATCCTAAAATCTATTATTATTTTATGGCATAAATTTAAAAGAAGATTAGTGTGTTTGATTTTGTTATATAATAAGATAAACAACATAGATAGTCAAGTGATGCTAGTTAAGACAGTAAATGAGATAATATATATATATTAATTTTAATAAATATTATTTTGAGAACAACATTGGCAACACCATGGGCGACACCATTGTTTAAAACTTTATTTTTTGAATGAACATCATATTTTAATTTTTCTATTAAGCTTTTTAGAAATTATAATGGTATAAAAGGGATTTTCATAACAAGTTATTCTAGTAAATGGTAATAATATTTATAAAGGTGTTGTATGACCATCTCATGAAGGGATAATCCTACCAACTCTATTCACTTTTAAATACTCTTTTTTTCAATTGAACAACTCAACAAACAATTTTTAAAATATCTGCATCTCTTACAAATCCAACCTTAAAGATCTCAAAGATGAGTTTTTGCGAGAGCCATTTTCTAGAGTGAGAAAGAGCCGTTTTCTAGAGTTAGAAAGAGCTGTTTTCTAGAGTGAGAAAGCGATGTTCAAATTCCATCGATCCTATTTTTTGTCGCCGATCATTCACATCGGTGATCCATCTCCAATCATTGGAAAATGAAGGATGGGTGACGATCATCATTCTACTGCTATGGCTGGGAGGACTGAACCTCCAAATTCAAATTCTACTGAAAGAATTTCCTCGTTTAATTTCTCATCGGGAAGAAATTGGAATCTGAGTATTAAAGAAAAGCCATTGATTAAGGAGCCTTTTTAAATACTAAAAAGGTAATTCTAGTAGCTGGTAAAGGGAAAAATGTTCTTATTGATGATGGAATGAAAAGTCAAAAAGTTTTTAAAAATTTGAGCTTGAATTCTATGAGTCTGAAAGCTTCAACATCTTCGGATTTTAAATTACATGTGAGGGGAATCTGTAATTCTACTCCTTATAGTCCTGGTGATCAGATTTCAAAATGTGCAAATGCAAATGACTGTGCTGTTGTGATTGAGAAGATTCGTGGAGATGCAGATAAGATATATGTTATTTAGCCGCAACCAGATAAGAAGAATTCATTGGCATTACAAAAAGACTTGGAGCATGTTAGGCATTGTATCTCAGGAGAATTGAAATCTCAAAAACAAACATCCAAAAAGATATATCCTCCTGAGACAGCTTATAAAATGGGCAATCTAAAGGCAAATGCTTAGGCTAGAAGTGCAAATACTAAAGTGGAGAAATTGAACTTAGGTTCATTTTTGGTTGAAGACGGCAAAACAGTGAAACTGCATAAGGAAAATGTGTAGGAGAATTCTAGAAGATTGGGGAATGCTCTTGTCATCAAAGTTTTTCGTGACAATTTACCGTTTTATGTGATCAACATTGAATTAAGAAGACAATGGAGCTGCTTTGGGAGCTTTAGACTTACCATGTTGGGTTCTTTCTTCATATGAGAATGCTGAGACTATAGAATCAATTTTAAGTGAAGGACCTTGGTTAGTTAAAGGTCATATTCAAATGGTCACCTAACTTTTCCACAAACTCTTTGAAGGGTCTTTCGACTCCAGTGTGTATTAGTCTCTCTAATCTACCGTTATATTGCCGGGATGATATCAACATTTGCAGAATTGCTTCTCAAATTGGGAAGCCTTGTTTACTAGATGGAAACATGTATCAATGGAATAGAAGAGAATTTGCTAGGATTTGTTTTCGCATCAATTTAGATTAACAACTTCATTTAGGTGTGTGGGAGGATGGTGAATCTAGCAAATTTTATCAAAAAGTTGAATATGAAAAAGTTTCTAAACTTTGTTTCAAGTGTGGAAATATTGGCCACTTGATAGGAAATTGTCCTGTTTTTATGTTTTTAAGATTGAAGAGATTAAAGACAAATCCAAAGTGCCTTCTTCGGATGTGGCTACTGATGGCCAAAATGCATTTGCTGGTGAGAAGGAAGGAGCTAATGTGGACCTGGAAGAGAAAGGGTATGGACCTTGGGTGCATGTAAGATATGGGAAAAAGGGAAAATTTCCAAACAATGCAAATAAGGTGATGCAACGATCTGCTAGAGAAGTTTGGAGGGTTATTCAAGGTGCTGTTCCAAGTCAAGTTCCAGTCCAGAATACTAATTTAGGAATTTCTTTTCCCAATAAAAAAGCCAAGCCTTTTGTTACTGATCTGAAGATATTTAATTTTGGAAAAGATAAAGATCTTGTTGATGTTGAAGATGCTACTATTGCAATAGTAAATGATATAAGCCTGGAAGATGGAGAAATCCTGGAAGAAATGACAATCAATTTTGCTGATGTTTCTCTGGATGGAAATAGGAATTCATCAAGTAAGAATATTATTGCTTCTCAACCTGTAATTTTGAATAAGAATAAGTTTGATATTGTTAACAATGTTGATGAGGATGTGAACAATGTTGAAATTGTTATGGGAAGAAGTATAGTTATTGATGTTAATGTGTCATCTCCTAATGTGAAGGATATGGCCTTAACAGTAGAGAATGTTAGAGTGGAAAAAGGAAATTGGGAATGGAGCTCAAAACTCTTGGACCAATTAAACTAATGACTAGAAACATAAGATTGGAGATGGGAAATAAAGGCAAGAGGATTGGGGCTAGTCCCCCTTATAATCAATGAATTCCATTGTTTTTGGAATTGTAGAGGAGCTAGGAAAGTTCATGCTTTTCTATATCTTAAAGAATTTGTTAGAGAAAATGGCGTGGGTTTTGTTGGTTTGTTAGAAACCAAAGTTTCTTCTATGAATTAAAAAGATATCAATGCTCTAATTAGGATGGATTGGAATTTTTTTCATTATCCTTCTGAGGGTTTGTCAGGAGGGATTTTAAGTCTTTGGAATACAAGGTTTTCTTCTTTTAATACCTTGTTCTCTTCTTGTCAATGTATTATTGGCGATTAAGAAATTTTGAATAAAGGGAGTTGGAGGATTTCTACTATTTATGAAAACAAAGATACTTGCAAAAGGCAGGATCTTTGGAATCAATTGGAGAAGTATATCCTTGTTCATAGTCTCTCTGTGGTGGGTGGCAATTTTAATTACCTTTTATCCAAAAGTGATAAAAAAGGAGGAAGAGGATTTGATTTTTCATGAAATGAAATCATTCTTTGCTAACCTTGATTATCATGAATTAAATTTTATTGGTCCAAGGTTTACTTGGTGCAATAACAAATCAGGTGGAGCTCGGATCTTAGAAAGACTAGAGTGGTGCTTTGTTAATTCATCTGCTCTTGAGTCTAATCCTTTATTGGTGGTTCATCATCTCCCTCGTGTGGATTCAGATCATTGCCCCATTATGATGAAATTATCGGAAGGTCAACTGAAATCAAATGGATACATCAAGTTTGAAGATACTTGGGCTTCTCACTATACTTCGGCTGCTATTGTTAAAAAGGCTTGGAACAGAAAAATTAATAATCACCATTCAGATAGTCTTGATATCAAATTTAAAAGGGCTATGAAATCTCTTTTTTTTTGGAGTAAAGAAAAATTGAAAGACCTCAATCTTGTGAAGGACAATCTTATCAAAGATATTCTTGACCTGTAAATGGAAGAGTCTATGGTTGGAAGCCTTTCCGAAAGAAAATATCTTTCCTCTCAGATAAAAAACTAATGAAAAAAATTGCACTTTGGCTCGCCTAAACTATTGGTGGAGACAAAGAGCAAAGGTAAGATGGATAAAGGATGGAGACTTGAATACAAAGATTTTTCATTCCTTCGCAAATGCCAGAAGAAATGCAAATTATATTTTCAATATTAAAGATGAGAATGGAGATTTGGTGGAGGATCAAGCTCAAATTGAAAATATTTTTTTCAAATTCTTCCAAACCAAGTGGAATTATAGATCTTGTTCTTTGAATAATTGGCCAAGACTGAGAGAGACATTGATAGATTCTGATAGAGAGACACTTAATTCTGAGCTCAAGTTAGAGGAAGTTCAAGCTGATGTTAGCCAAATGGAGGGAGGTGTATCACCGGGTGTTGATGGTATTACTCATTCATTTATTAAAGTTTATTGGCACATCATTAAACTAGATGTCTGGAATGCTTTGAAAAGGTTTTTCTCTATGGATATGATGGAATCTAGTTAGAAAGATACATTGATTGTGCTCATTCCAAAGGTGGAGTCGCCAATGATACCTTCAAATTTTAGGCCTATAAGTTTATGTAAAACAATTTATAAACTTGTGGCTAAGATACTTCTCAACATATTTGTTAATCTACTTCCAAAACTTATTTCAGAAAATCAATCAGCTTTCATTAAAGGTTGGTGTCTATCAGATAATGTATTAATTGCTCAAGAAGTTTTCCATAAATTCAGGTTTTCAAAATCTTTAAAAGGATTAGTTTCCTTCAAAATAGACATGGAGCAAGCCTATGATAGCATGTCTTGGGAAACTTTGGAGTAGATTTTGATTTATTTTGGCTTCCCTTGACACTTTTCAAAGCTTATTTTGGAATGTGTATGTTATCAAAGGTTCTCTATATTGATCAATGGCAAATCTTCTAATTGGATCAATACTTATAGTGGTTTTCTCCAAGGTTGTACCTTATCTCCTTTTCTCTTTGTTTTATGTTCTCAACTATTATCTAATTCTCTAATTCAAGAAGAGATGGAGATAGGGATTAAGATTCATCATAATGCTCCTAGGATATCTTATCTGCTTTTTGCAAATGATATCTTGATTTTTTCTGAAGCTAACATGAAGATGGTCAAGAGGATTAGGAGTATTTTATTGGACTATTGTAATTGGTCTGGTCAAAAAATCAATTACAAAAAGTCTTCTATTTTATGTGGGAAAGCCGTTAGTAGAAGAAGAAAGAAGAGGATTGCTCGGGTAATGGGATTCAAGAATGTGAAGGAATTCTATTACTTAGGAGTTAAAATTGTATTAAGAAGATTGATGGCTTCATATTTCAATTTTTTGTTGGAAAAATTGCTTGGGAAGCTAGATACTTGGTAAAGCAAGTTTATTTCTCTTGCGGGGAGATTTACTCTTGCTAGATCGACGATCCTTTCTATTCCAATTTTTTATTGCACTCACTCTTTGGTTCCAGTTGAAATCTTGGATGAAATAGACAAAGCTTGTATAGAATTTATTTGGCACAAGGAGAAGAATGAAGTTTGTTTACATTTTGTTAGTTGGGAGAATTTGTGTAAACAGTTGCATTTAGGGGGACGTGGTCTTCACTCTTGTGTGCAAATGGTGGACACTTTAACAGCTAAAATTGCATGGAAATATGTGAATGAAGAACATTCCTTTTTGCATAAATGCTTGAAGCTGAAGTATGGGAATTCATGTTGGTTACTTGATTGGAAGCAAAATATATCAAGTGCATGGAAACTTATAAGGTGTGGTGCAAAGGCTCTTAAACCGATTATAAGTTGGAAAATTACTAATAGTGAAAATGTGAATGTCATGGAGGATGTATGGATACTAGACAAAGCGTTATGTAAATGGCCTACTTTCCTTGATAATCTACAAATCAATGATTTATCTGTAGATTACTTTATTGAAAAAGGCAGTTGGGACATGGTTAAACTGTAGTATACATTTAGAAAGGAGCTACTTCAGATTATTTGCAACATTAAGATTGAATAGGAGGCCGGTAGAGATCAAATAAAGTTGATTTTTCATAATTCTGGAAAAACTTTGGCAGGCTTATCACCTGAAGCTCTGTTAAATGATTCAAATGGGGGAAGATATTGGACTTGGATGAAGAAAATATATCTTAATCCAGGAACTGAAGTTTTTGGTGGAGATTATACCATAGAGCTATTCCAACTTTTCATTTTCTGGAATGTAGAAGACTCAAGGAAGGATGCTTATGTCCTTGAGGCAATTTGGAAATTGAAGATATTAAGCATGTGGCGGTGAGTTGTGATAAACTCATTCAAACTATAAAATTTTTTAATCAATGGGGCTTTCAAATTCCTATTTTTCATACATATGCTGAGTTAATTTCTTGGTTGGAGTACAATGCTATCAAAAAAATATTTGTCACAAATGTTTATTGTACATTGATATTTCTTTGTTGGAAGTCTAGAAATAGACTTATTCATGAAGGAAAGGAGGATAACAATTTAAATATTGCATGTAATGCTCTTAGTATGACTTCAATTTTTATTTCTAATGGAAATAAATCAGGCCTATGGGATGCTAATCAACCATCTCGGATGTTAAATAAGTCTTGGCATCCTCCTCCACCTGATTGGATCAAAATAAATGTTGATGCTTCATTGTTACCTTCTTATAAAACTAGAATAGGTGCTGTTTGCCATGATCATCAAGGAAGGTTTCTTTCTGCTTTTGGGAAAAAAGGAATTCATTGGGATATTGCTCTGCTTGAATTGGATACAATTTTCTCTCTACATGGTATTATCAAGGATTGGATCACTCAATACAAAGGTATTATCATTGAAGGAGAAAAAGAAAATGTGATTACAAGTTTTCAAAATAATATCAACAAGAAGGGATTGCAAAAATCGGAGATTGATGTAAGGTTCTCTTCCTTTGTCAAAGAGTTTAATCTTGTTATTTTCAAATATGTTAGCAGGGAAAGCAATAAGTTAGCTGATATGTGTGCTAACTATGCTCCTAATGGAGATTTTGCTTGGGATAATCTTAGTATGGAACACATTTCGCCTCCTTTTTTTTCTTTTTATTAAAGGAGGAATGTGAAGCTATTAGATTGTATTAGCTTCTTTCCAGTTTAATGCCATTTTTCAAAAAAAAATCCAACCCTCTTTTAGAGCTTAAAAAGGATTGTAAAATTTTTTGTTCAATAAGCTTATTGACTAAATTTTCCTTAAAGGAAAGATAAATAATTACGGTAGGGGAAAGTAGAGATGCCTTGTTATTGAATAATATTTGTGGTATAATGTCTATTTAACGTAAAGATTAAATTGTTCCTACAATGGGGCATTTGTCTTTGAAAATTTTTTATAGATATGTATATCTTGCAAATACAAGTGAAAATGAGAACAAAAACTTTGACTCTTTTAAAACTTCTTGTTTTTTCTTGAGAGCCAAAACAAATCATGTGCAAATAAAATTGAAGCATAAGAATTTTTAATAATAACTAGTAATTGATGGCCTTGAAATAGAAACAAGAAGAGATTATACTCCAAGAAATTAGACCAATGAGCATAAATATTTCTTAATAGGATAGCTTCTTAATCCTCAAAATAGATAATTTTGTTCAATGCCATAAAGCTAAAAAGATTAATCTAATAAATTGAAGAGTAAGCCAAGTATACATGATGTCAGTACCATTGATAATTTTAGAGGATTTGATAATCTTAGAAGCTCATCAAAAGGTTTAAAGAAACTGGGGTTTCCATTATAAGATGAAGGTGCTAAAGGTTATTTATTGGAGGGAAAAAAGTTGATGTTCCCTCACTTTTATTTAATTGTAAGGAAAAATTATGGATGCATTGAAAAAGGAACCACCAAAGGAGAACATATGGTGGTTGATATTGTTGTATGATAAGGACATTCTCTTATTAATTCATTTTCAAAGGAACCATAAAAGGGCATTTGGAAAAGTATGTTATAGTATTTTAAGAACAAATAAACCCTAGAGGGCTTATAAAGAGGACATCTAGTGCCAATAAAAGAGATGGTGGTGGCTTAACCAGGCCAAAAATACCCAAGGATAGGAGGCCACTTGTTACTTTGCTATAAAAAAAATTGTATGGAGTAGTTCTATTATGTAAATTTACCTAAGTTAAAGTAGAGATGGTTAAAAAAAATGGATTGAGGTAAACTAGGGCTAAAATTCAATATAATACGTCACACTACCACTTCTAGGTTGAACAAACAACAAATAACGACAGAAGGCTAAGGTATTAGTATGATCCTTAGTTGATATTAATAAGCTAAGCAAGGGCTAGTGCATAAAACTCAATATGAAGGAATGCTATGGGAAGAAGGGCTAGGTTGAGTGGATGAAGTTTGTAGTTGCCAATGTTGATGATCTGGGTTTACGAGAGAGCGAAAAATGTACATAAAATTTATTGAATGTGTGACTTCTACAAACATCAAGATAGCATATAAGGACAACTAATATTTGGGTACTTGCATAATATGTGCTTTAATACTTCTAATATGATTGTTGTGATAGTAGCGTTTGATGCATTTTCATGAACCAAAAGCATGGTGGCATTTTTTATTCCGTATGCCATATTATGACCCTATTTTATTATGATATGTATGCTTATTTTGTGAAATATTTTAAAATAAAGCTATGATCTTACATATATTAGTGTGTTAGCATGCGTAGCCCTTAATAGTCGTATCTATTCAACGAATAGTAAGTGTAGCTTCTTTGCAATCAATTTTTTTTTTGACATATTACAATGGTACATTAGAAATTGAAGTTAAAAAAAAAATTAAAATATTTTATTCAATTTTATTTTCAATTATTTAATTTTTTATGTAATTTGTTATATGGAGAAGTCAATTTTTAAATGATACATTTAGTTTTTTATAATTTGGGAGATTTGTATATATGCGCTTAAAATGTAACTTTTGCTAAATAATTCATCTTACTAACTTCAAAGTTTCAATTAAAATTTTGAAGTAGACTGTGATGCCTCTTATGCCACTAATTTTGACATGGTATTGGGTCCAGGGGGCCACCCTATGGAATATTTTAGTGAGAAGCTTAATGAATCTCTTCAATTGTATTTAACCTATAACAAAGAAAAGTTCTTCCCTAGTTCAACATTTATATCATTAGACTTACTATTTGCTAGCAGAAGAAATTTTTTTTTCTAATCACAAAACCATTAAATATATTCATAATAAAAACAAATTCAATGTTAAATATTATAAATGGATGGAGTATTTGACCTCATTCCATTATAAACTACGACAAAAGTTGGATTGTTCAACCGAGTGGTTGATATATTAACTAGACGATCGGGCTAGATCACCACCCTACAAATAGAGGAAATAATGTTTGTATACTTCTATAATGCCTTGCACACAGTTGATTTTGAATTTTCAATAGTTGGCAATGAAATTAGTTGGACATTTAAATGACAAACTAAGAGGAGGGGATGAATTTGAAGGTTTAAAACTTTTTAAATTTTTTTTTTAAAAACTAAAATAATTTTTTAATATGGAAGCTTTTTAATAAAAGAAATCAGAACTCACAATAAGAACCAAAAGAAAATACTAATCTTTTTGTGGTATTGATTTTTAGAAAAAGGAAATAATAATTTTTTGTTAATTTTTTCAAGTTTTTTATTTTTTTATATAAATATCAATCCCAATAAAACACAAATATTTTTGTATTATAATGATGATAAAATTTAACCCAAAAAGTAAGTTAAAAGAAAAAGAAAAAAAACCTATTTTTATAGTTATTTTGTCAACATGACCAATGTACACTCCATGAAGGTCCTTTCTACAAATATTTCACTAATAAAGAGTGACTCTCTATCAACCAATGGTTGGTCGAGGAGCCCATAGAAACTCTTATCTCTAAAATAAACTCTCCTTTCACCTTCTTAGTACAATGGAGTCATGGAATCCATTTCACCTTCTTTTTGAAATAGAATATAAATATTTCCTTTCACCTCTTCAATACATTATAGTAACAAAAAACCTATTTCACTTACTCGGTGTGGTGGAGTAATTGAAATACCATTCACTTCTTTGATACAGCAAAGTATCCAAAATCTCTCTCACTTCTTTGGTGTTGTGGAATAGAAAAAATCTCTTTCATCTCCTCAGTGCAGTAAAGAAGCTGATAACCTTTGACACCAAAGACTTATTTGCAAGGCTTCTCTCAAGGAAAATATTGACACACTCGATGGAACTCATATGCATGTTGGCTAAAGCAATTCTATGAAAATCTCTCTCATACAACCTTGAATCGCACAAGGCTCTTTTCCCTCTCACTCAACCTCATCCATATCTCTCCCTTGCTTAGTGATCTCTTTTTAAATATTCTATTAGAAGAAACAACCCTCTAACTTGATGAAGGGAATGTTTGTGCTCAAATGATTGCCAGGTGGGGCAGTGCGTTGAATGATATGACCAAGTTCTCAGTTTTTAATTTTTCTTCTCTTGTGAAGGCCTCTTAAGATTGGATAAAATTGGTTTACCTTATGTTAATTCCTAATGGTGTTCTGGGTGTTTGTTTTCGGTGGTATAACTAACAATGTTTTGTCAATCTTTCATGTTTTTGCTATTTGGAGTTTGGGTTTTCCATTCTCTTGTGGCAGTGGAATTTTCTCGGCCCTCTTAGCCTGCTTGGAATTTTAGGGTTGGTTTTTTTCAATTCAAGGTTGTTTGATCCCATCTGTTGCAGTCTAAGAGATTTTATATGATTTTTTGGATGGTTTAACTTTTTTTCCTGAGAGTGTTTTTATATAAAATGTTGGATTAGATTCTATGCTACTTATTGGTGCCAGTGTTTAACTATCTTATGGTTAACCTTTGTGTGTGGTTGGTGAATTCCTGGATCAATATTTTTGGACCTGTTTATTTTCCTTATTGGATTTCTATTAGAGGTATTGATATAAATGAATTAGGTGCATTTCTCACTTTTTTATTCCTTTGTTTTTTTTAATGTCTCTCAGGTATATTACTGGTGGTGCATGATAATGGGTGGTTCTGAGGTGTGTTCCCTTCATCAATTTTAGGTGCCCTATTTTGTTTCAGTTATTGGCCTTTATGTTTTCCTATACTGCAGCTCTTGTCTTTATTCTCTTCTTACTTGGAATTTTACCTAGAGCCATAGCATGGATGTTTGGTTGGTTATCCTCTATATCGAGAGATGGCGTTGTCTCTTTCCCCTCTCAAGTTTTTGGTATTCTATTCTCCCCAGTTGCTATTTTTTATATTAGTCTATCATTGGCCTAGTTTATTAGATGTGGACAGTGTAAATAATCCTTCTTACATTAATATTGTTAATGATATCTCTTTTTATTTGGAGGATGTGGTTTTCTTGGGTTTTTTTATTGATGGTGTCTGGACTGATGTTTCAATTTTTCGCTTACATATTTTTATCAATAATAACCATTTCTCTTGGAATTCCCATCTTGCTAGATATACTATTTTTTGTATTACTTTTCTTATGGGTTTTACCTTTTTTTGCAGGATTTTATTAGTGCAGGTACTCATGCTGATGTATTTTTGGATGTGAAGATGGAGTTCAAAGATATTTTTGGTTGTCCTCCTGCTTTTTGTGTGCTCTTACTTGTGCACCATAGAATGTATCTATGTTCTTATGTATTTTTCACTAGTATGGACCTTGAGGTCGTAGATTTTTTTTAGTTTTAATTTTGTATCTTTTTTATGCATTGGTGAGCTCGAGGTCCTTTTAAGGACTTGGTAATTTTTTTCCTATATTAACGCGTAGGCAAGTCCTTGGTTTTTCCTTAAAAAAAAAAACTCTAACTTCCAAAGACTTTAGTTAAAGTTATAACAATAATATATTTATAGAGTTTCAAAAACCCTAATTTTTAATTCTACTACTAACTCATATTGTATAGTATGATTTCTTTTCGTGTAGAATGATTAGTTCAATATCGTCATAGATCATACTATATGATTACACATCATGTAGTACAATTAGTTAAAATTAAACATTAGATTATAAAGGATGAACCAAAGTTCATTCAGAGAGTTCTTGGGTGTTTTGCACTGTATGATATATGATTGTACACTATGATCTGTATCTTATATTAATCTTATTTGACTCCATAACCCATAAACTTAAACTAGGCATCATTAACTTAGGATTATACAGTACGAATTGGTTTGTATAGTATGAACTGTTCAATTTTAAAATTTCCAATTTGCCTATATTAAATAAGTTGTATTTAATGGTGAGGTATCTAAAAATAGTTGATAATCCTGTATAATTTACTATTCAAATAGTATAATTAGTCATAAATCAAATTTATTTCCCCCTTTTAAATTAAAAATTTTAATTACTTTTTGTTTGAACTGATTATAAAGTAGGTTATGGATCATATAATACGATTACCAAAAGAATCAAAATACGTATTCTTCACTTTCTCTTGTGTGTGTATCGATTGTTACTTAGCAAACATACACTTTTTTACAAATAATATCTCAAGGAAAAAAATAAAATTATAGATTCTTTAAATATAAGTATAACCTTTGTAAAATTTTCTTGAGCTGTAATTCATTGATAATGTTTGTTGTATGTTGTACTTGAAATACTAGTTAGGCTTACAAAAAAATATGCAGTATATAAAGAGGGAGAAAATAAATAGAAATTTAATAATATTTGTAATCATCAAATTAAAAGGTCAGGCTACCATATTGGTACAATAATACCTCCCTTTTTATGATGACTAACATTATTCGCTAGAATTTCAAGTTAATTTAAACTTCCTACTAAGCACTCACTTTTACTAAGTTACTTCTTTTGAAAATATTTAAAATACTTTATTTTATTTATTATTATTATTATTATTATTATTACTACAATTATTACTATTTTTTATTTTATTTTTTATTACCAAATAAAAATTAGAGTCACAATAAGCACTAAAATAACATAACATAAACTACACTGATGAAAATGAAAAAGTATAAGAAACAGACTAACTGCTCTCCATTTCGACATCACCAAAAGTGGATCTATCGACAAATGATAGTACAAAGTAAAGAAAGGAAGAATGAAAACTGAATGAACAATCAAACACATACTTAAAACTTTAATGGACCTAGTATAGTCCTATGTGTATTCAATGTATCAAAATTTAAGGGTTTGGAAAATATTTCAGACAAGTAATCTTTAGTATTCACATGTTGTAATTTTATATGGTCCTTTGCTACATTATCCCAAATTAAATGGTGTCTAATGTAACTAAAAACTGTCCTATCAATTGGAATTTTCCAGATATATTTTTCTTGTCTACTATACACCCAACAAATATGTAATTCTAAGATCCTACAAGATCAAATGTGAAACTATTTTAGGACAACATATGCTAAGTTTTGGGTGCCTATTGTATGTATGAATATTTTTTTAATATCATTTGTTCGACTAAGAAAGGAACCATTTTCTCTTTATTTTACAAAACCCATGAAAGTAATTTGTCTCATCCATCATGCTCATTTTTGACTCCCTACTCATAATGTAGAAAGCTCTCTTCATATATTAAGATCTATGGATCCTAAGAGTTTATAATTAAAAAAAATATCTACTATCAGTATATCCTCTCAAACATAATTAAGAAATAAGATGGTGTCTACACTACACTTTACAAAATGCTTTTCTAAATGAAAGTTAAACAATTGTCCGTATTATGGCCTAGGTGCATTTTCAATCCATATAATACTTTTTTTATGCTTATAAATATGATTTTGAAATGAAGAATTCTCAATGTTTTGGATCATTTTACATACACAACCCTTTTTTATAACAACATTTAAAAAAGAAGTTTAGACATCCATTTGGTACAACTTAAAGCCTCTAAAATATGAAAATATAAATAAAACTCTTATAGCATCTTACCTTACTATCTAGTAAAAGTCTCTTTAACATTTATACCCTCTGCTTAATTATGCTCAATAGCTACTAAATTATTTTTTTTACTACCAACCCTGAGTCATTCAACTTATTATTCAAAATCAATTTAGTGCCAACTACACTATGATCGGTCGAACTTTTAACTAATTCCCATACATCATTTCTAAAGAACTACTTGGGCTCTTTGCACGTGAATACTATCTAGAATTCATCACTTAAGGCTTAATCTACTGTAGTGAATTTAAACAAAAAAAGAAATATAGTATGGCTAACCTTTTTCCTAAAACCTTATCTAGCCTTAACTCCTATAAATGAATCTCCTAAGATAAGTTCCCTATCGCCAATCTCTAGGCAAAGGATCTTAAGGTTCTTCTCTTTTTCTTGGTCAATACTTATAACTCAATGGTAATTGCAACATCATCATCATCATCATCTATCGTAGTCTCAGAAGTTCTATATGTGTCATCATAGACCATGTGGGTGTATTCCTCCATAACTAATGATCTTTTATTGAAAATCTTATAGGCTTAACTTATTGAGGAATAACCTAAGGAAATTCCTTCATCTACATTATAATCATTCTTTGCAAATCAAGAATTATAATTAACATCAAAAAATATTTACAATTAAATACATGCAGATGGGATAAATTTAGTGTCCTACATTTTAGTAGTTCATAGTATTCATATTTAGAGTTAACCTAATTTTCAATCACTTGATTCACCACTTACCAAAAAATTTACATCGCCATTGGCCAAAAATATTTAGGTAGGTAATATTCTTTCAACATTACCCTTACTTCCTCTAATATTTTTCTTTTCATCCTTTAGGTATTGCCTTTTTGTTGTGGGGCCTAAGGTATAAAAAAATATGATCTATCTCAGATTTCTTATGGAATAATTTATATTTCTCATTTTTAAATTCTCCACAAAGATCATTATGAACTGTAACAACTAAGCATCATAACTTCTTCTGAATCCAAGCCAAAATGGTCTAAAATTCATTAAAGGGTTTTCTCTAATGTATAAACATCTTACACATGAAAATCTTCAGTAGTTATTAATGGTTACGATTCCAAACATTTTTCCACATAAACTAGCTTTGCCAAGAGGTCCAAATAAATCCAGATGAAGGATCTATAGTGGTTTAGTGATTACCATATATTTGTTTGTTAGACTATTTTCCTATTTGACAAGCATTACACAAATGATCTTCTATGAATTCTAATCTTAGGATGCCTCTAACCAGATCCAATTGAGTTCTCACTATAATAATAATGGCTGTTTAGCCGTCGGTTAATACTGGTGGCCTACCTCGATGATTATTCAAGCATAGGCCGCCGGAACTACCGGCGGTCACAACACTGTCGGGTTAACCTCCAGACTTAAATATGACCGGCGGTATACCGACGGCTAAAATGGCCGGTGTTAAGTCATTTTAATACCGGAGGCTTGAGCCACCGAAAAGCCGCCAGTTAAAGCCCTAAAATAAAATAGCCTGACCCTCCCATTTCATTTCATCTTCTTCATTTTCTCTCTTCGACCTTTGCTCCCCCATCGCCTCCGCCTGCCTCTCGTGCGATCGAGTGGCTTGACAACAACCGCTGACGACCTGTCTCTGGCCACCGACTCCACACCGGCCGCTCTCGAACTCCAACTACAAGGCCGCTGATGAACACACTGATCGGATCCTGTGCGTGATGCCGCCTCTGAATTGAGCTTTTTTATATGCTTTTTGGTGATTATATGTTCTCAGTAGACATTTGCAAGAGGTTGTACTCTAGTTTATGCTTTTTGGTGATTATATTCTTCTTATTGATAAGACTATAGAGGGAGTTGAAGGTAAACTTGAATTATGGAGGTCAACCTTAGAGTCTAAATACTTTCATTTGAGTAGATCTAAAATTGAATATATTAAGTGTAATTTTAGTAATAATAGATATAGTGTGTGGATTGTGACTTTGGGTGATTAAGTCATTAATTAGAGTACATGTTCTAGATATATGTGGGCATTGTGCAGAGTGATGGTGAAATAAATGGGATATAATTAGTAGAACTCAAGTGGGGAGGAATGCATTAAGTTAGTTATGTGATCGAAAAGTCCCTCCCAAACTTAGGAAAAATACTATAAGATGGTAGTGAGACTTGAATTAAAAGAGAAGCATAATGTTAAGTGTTGCAGAGATGAGGATGCTCAGGTGGATGAGTGGCTTTACTCTTAGAGACATGATAAGAAATGAAAATATATGTCAAAATATTGGAGTAGCTTTAGTGGAAGATATGATAGTCGCCTTAGATGATTTGGTCACATAAAATAACGCCCTTCCGATGACCCACTTAGGAGAGTAGATGTATTATATTTAACCTATATTAAGAAAGGTAGAGATAGACTTAAAAAGACTTGGTTAGAACATATTAGAAATGACATTCTTAGATGGTTTGGTCACATTAATCGGAGGCCTTCCGATGACCCGGTTAGGAAAGTTGAGGTATTAGATTTGGCTTATATTAAGAAAAGTAGTGGTAGACCTTAAAATACTTGATTAGAAAACATTAGAAATGATATTTCTTTATAAGATTTAGATGAGAATTTAACTTTTACCATGACACAAGGTGGTTTGCCCAAGTACTTTCCTTATTCAGTTGGATCACGTCAAGGATCAGCCTTAAGTCCATATATTTTTTTATTTAGTCATGGATGTTCTCACTAGACATTTGCAAAAGGATATACCTTGGTGAATGCTTTTTGCTGATGATATTCTTCTTGTTGATAAGACTAGAGAGGGAGTTGAAGGTAAACTTGAATTATGAAGGTCTACTTTAGAGTCTAATGGTTTTCGCTTGAGTAGATCTAAAATTGAATATATGGAGTATAATTTTAGTGGAAATAAACATAGTGAGGGGATTGTGACTTTGGGCGATCAAGTCATTAATAAGATACATGTTTTAGATATTTTGGATCTTTTGTTTAGAGTGATGGTGAAATAGAAGGGGATATTATCAGCACAATTCAAGTTTGATGGTTGAAATAGAGGAATGAATCGGGCTTGTTATTGTGAGATAGAATAGTCCCCCTCAAACTTTAGTAAAAATTCTATAAGATGATGGCGAGATCTACAATGCTTTATGGTTCCATATCATGGTCAATAAATTAAAGAGAAGGATGAGTGGCTTAACTCTTAGAGATAGGATACAAAGTGAGCATATACGTGATAAGGTTGGAGTTGTTCCAGTGGAAGATAAGATTAGAGAGAGTCGCTTTACATGGTTTTGTCACATTAAACAGAGGCCTTTTGATGACCTAGTAAGGAAAGTTGAGGTATTAGATTTAACTTATGTTAGTAAAGGTAGAGGTAGATAATGTATTCCTATTCAAGTAAAGTATACTTGTTCGAAAGTACAGCACATACACTTGTTAAGGTTGACACACATTTTCTAATAAATGTTTTCATAACTATGTAGGGGGAGGTTTGTTTCAACATCCAAATGACTATCCAAGAATAGAGATATTAGATGTATAACAGATTGTTACCGGGTAAAAAAGGATTGACAGATGAATTTATACAAGGAGTTGAGACTTTCATTCAAATTATATATCAACTGCCTTCCTTTGAGTTTGATGAAATGTTTAAATGTCCATGTTTGAAGCATAAAAATCAAGCATTCCTTAAGCCCGATGATGTGAAGCTTGATTTATATCGTAGGGGATTTATTCCAAACTATTAGATTTGGACATCACATGGCAAGTACGAGCCACACAGAGATGCTCATGCTGGTTCATATACAGCTTATGAAATATTTGATGATGATCAAATGAGTAGACCCTATGAAGAACTTATTTTTGATGTAGCAGGTCTTAATTTAAGGGCTAGTGTGGAAGAGCCGCCAAATGCAGAAACCCAAAAATTCTGAGTTATTACATGCAGCTCAAAAACCAATTTGGGACGGTTGCAGTACCCATTCAGAAATATCCATTGCAGTGAGAATGCTAAGTATTAAAACTGAGTATAATATTCCCAGTGATTATTTCAATGACTGTATTAGTCTTCTCAAGGAAACTAATCTAACAGATAATTTAATTCCCTCAGACTTGTACCGAATGAAGAAATTAGTATTCAAGTTGAGTCACACTTCTAAAAAAATTGATTATTGTATCAATGGATGTATGGTATACTATAAGGATTTTTTTTTAGCAAAAGTTTATTGTCGCACCTGTAATGCTCCTAGGTTTAAGCCAAACTCAAGAAAACAACGTTGTCAAAAGAAAGATGTTCCATATTCCTGTTTATTTTATTTACCAATCATTCCAAAACTTCAGCGACTCTATGCATCAATGAGTTTAGCAGGTCATATGAGATGGCATAAGGAGAAAATAGCAAAAAGTGGTGTTCTTTCTCATCCATTAGATGCTAAAGCGTAGAAATATTTTGATCAAGTGCATGCTTCATTTGCTGTTGAACCCCGCAACATAAGATTGGGATTATGTGCCGATGGTTTTACCCCATATAGTCAAACAACTACACCGTACTCTTGTTGGCCAGTTATATTAACACCATATAACCTTCCACCAGAGATGTGTATAACTACTCTGCACATATTCTTAACTCTTATAATACTTGGATCATATAATTTGAAAACAAAAATTGTCATTTTTTTGCAACCATTAATTGATGACCTCAAGTTATTATGGGAAGAATGAGTGTTCACATATGACATATTAAGAAAATAAAATTTTCTCCTTTGTGCTGCATTATTGTGGACCATTGGTGATTTTCTAGCTTATGGTATATTGTCTGGTTGGAGCACAGCGGGAAAATTAGCATGTCCTTACTGCATGGAGAATAGTAAAGCTTTCACACTTAAACATGGAGGGAAAAATACTTAGTTTGATTGTCATCATATGTTTCTACATGCTAATCATCAGTTTCGGAGGAATAAGGAAGCATTCATTAAAAACAGAGTTGAGCGGTCGCCTCCTCAACCCAGATTAAGTGGTGATGATGTACTACAAAGACTTTCTGACATTCCAACAATTATTGATTTTTCAATGCTATCAGAGTTTAAATATTCGGGATATGGTGTTGAACATAATTGGATTAAAAAAAGTATTTTCTAGACATTACCATATTGTAGAACTAATTTGATAAGGTATAATCTAAATGTTTTGCACATTGAGAAAAACTTCTTGGACAATTTTTTTAATACAATTATGGATGTTAAAGTTAAGAGTAAAGATAATGTCAAAGCAAGGATGGACATTAAAGAGTACTACCTACGAAAAAATCTGTAGTTAGTAACAACAACCGACAGTAAAATAATGAAGCCCAAAGCACCGTACTCTTTCATGTTAGAGCAAAAATGATCAATATGTCAGTGGTTTAAAGGTTTAAAAATTTTTGATGGCTATGGATCAAATATAAGTCGATGTGTTGACTTGAAATCTGCAAGATTATTTGGACTAAAAAATCATGATTGTCACATAATTATGGAGGTTCTTCTTTCGATCATAGTATGCATGTTACCCGATTACATATCAAATCCTTAAATTGAGCTTAGCATTATCTTCAAAGACCTATGTTCATATAAACATAGCAAAGATGTTTTATGGTGGAGCGAGGATAAGATACCAATCCTCCTCTGTACGTTAGAAAGAATATTTCCCCCGAGTGTTTTTGATTCTATGGAACACTTCCCGTCCATCTACCTTACAAAGCTAGAGTTGGTTGACCTGTACAATATCATTGGATGTACCCTTTCGAGAGGTAAAACATTTTTTTTATTAAGTCTCCAATATTTTTTAATAAATTGAGATAACATATTTTTATTAACTTGATAATTATAATTGTTTAATAGATATTTCAGCAAGTTTAAGAAATATGTTATGAATAAAGAACGATTAGAAGGATCGATATGTGAAGCATATTTGTCTCAAGAAACCACTCACTTTTGCTCCTACTACTTTGAGCCTCAAGTGAGGAGTACAAGAACAAAGATTGGTCGTAATATGAACATGTATGTAGAAGAACAATCACATACTGCACTATCAGTATTTAGATGTCATGGAAAGCCCAGTGGCAAATGTGTTGAAAGATAGCTCAATAATTTAGAAATCAAAACAACAAATTTGTATGTGCAACTGAACTGTGAAGAAGTTGAGTCAATCTTAGAGTAAGTTCTTGCATAATGTCAGTAATGAGTAATGTTTATTTAAAATACTAAAGTATTATTTATCACCAGGTATTTCGTAAGCAATTTTTCTTTGACAAATTCAAGGGATATTGAGCAAGTTGTTGCAAAAGAAATTCCAAGTTGGTTCGAATCATATGTGAGCTTATAAATTTTAAAAATTTAATTTGAATTACATCTTATTTATTACAAAAAAAATACTAATATTTGAAAATATTTCTAAGTACGAAACCCTGATAATAAATGTTTCGACAAAGGTTTGCAAGCACTAGACTGGGGTCCAAGGCGAAGATTAAAATCTTGGCCAATATATGTAGTGAATGGAGTGAAGTAAGAGGCAACACTCATAAAGAAGATGAGTGTGATTATTATGGTGTTCTAAATGAGGTTCTTGACCTGGAATACCCAGGAGAAGATGAGAACTTTATGCTTGTTTAACTATCAATGGTATGATCCAGTAAAGAATAGAGGCACAAGGGTTCATCCTGCGTATGGTTTAGTCGATGAAAAACATAGTAGAAGATACAGGAAGTTTAATCCATTTGTGTTAGCAAGTAAAGATATTCAAGTTTTTTTTCAGCAAATATCCCAGTGGTCGTAGAGATAAACAAGATTGGCTAGCTGTCATAAAAACAAAAGCACGAGGAATAATTGATCAACAATACATTGCAGCAACTGCACATAAAGAGGGTGAGATGTCAAGTTAAAGGCTAGTTGAAATTGTGGAGATTCCAACTACAACTTCTAGTATTGAAATACAATTAGAAGACATGAATTGTTCAACTAGCTCAGGCGAAGATGAGAATGAGGATGAAAGTGAGGATACCCTGGAGAGCAATGAAAATAGTTCTGATTATGAGTAGTTTTTGTAATTTAGAATTGTAGTTTTTATAATTTAGAATTGTAGAACTCTACTTTTTGTAATATTTAGAATTGTACTTTTTGAATTATAAGCAATGAATATGTAAATTATTTATTTGTATTTTGGCATTCTTTTTTTGGTAATTCATTAATTACTATTTTTATTTGTATTCTGTAATATTTAGAATTGTAGAATTGTATTTTTTTATTAATTGCATCTTTTATTTGTACTTTTAATATATTACAATGCTTACTAATTGCTTCTTTTAATGCAGATGGCTTCAGGTGACGGTCCTCCTCATTAATCATTTGCCTCAAAATTCCACTGAAAGAAGTTGAGTGTTACTCCCAGTATAGCCAAGCAGCCTGATGAAGGTGAGGGACCTTCAGTTCCAGCGGTTCTACCTACACCACCACCGCCACCAAGGAGCCAGCAGTAATCCTTGAGTGAGCAGGGTCAGGGTCTGTCAAATCCACCTGCTGTTGTACCACCACCCTTACCTAGCTACTTCCATCCTTCCTCGACGAGTTCTGACTTTCCATCTCTAGATCAGGCATATGCTGCTCCATTCTATCCTTATTACCCCCCACCATCATCACAGGAAACAGGTTCATCCACTAGTCCTCACCCTCCTTACCCCTACCCATATTATTACCCATATCCGGTGCAGCCAGAACATAGTGGACCATCTAGACCAGCAGAGGTTGGCACTGGGGATCATGCAGCTACAGCAGATAAGCATCAATACATTGAGCCTGAGGGGGATAAGTAAGTTCAGTTTATGTTACTAAGTTGATTATATTTTGATATATTATATGTTATTGACAAAAAACATTAACCTACAGCTTCAATCCTTCCAGGCCACCTACACATAAGATCCGAGAAATTAAAAAGAACAAATTTGATGCTCCTTGGTTATCTTGGAAGAAGATCCCAAAGGAGGTTAGAGATATGTGATTTGGAGAATTTCATGTATACTTATTTGGTATGAATTCAAATATTTGATTTAATTTGTATTAATACTTTCGGTTATGCCTAAATTTTTACAGAAAGATTTTAGGTGGTTGCCTGAGCATAGCACGAGGATCAAAACCAATTTTGAGAGGAGCGGATTGACACGTCTCAGGGACATGTTCACAGACATTAGAAAGGCCTGGCAGCATCCAATATGGATTGGATTGAAGAGGGCGTATGGGCTTATCTAAGTAGATCTTGGGCGATCCCTTAGTTTAGAAAAATAAGAGAGCAGAATAAGCAGAACAGTGCCTCTAATTATGGGGGGTTAGGAAGCTCTATTTATACTGGTGGATATGTTCCTCATACGAAACATAAATAATGACTGGTTAGAGTTTTAAATTAGTTTATTAAATATATATATGTTATTACAACTATATCTTATATTTTCAGAAAGAGTACCTTGGTCGGGAGCCAACACTGTTAGAGTTGCATACAAGAACTCATCAACATCAAGCTGACCATCAGTGGGTTGATGAAAAGGCTAAGAAGGCTATGTGAGTATAATTTTTTAGAGTTTGAGAATAGAAATTTATTTTAATAAAACTAATTATAATATTAATATATTTTATGGATTTATTCTCATTGGATGATTTTGTACGAGCTCGAAAAAGTTGGTAGTCCACTGGTGAGGGATCATCTTTAGGATCGACCCAGATTTTTGAGTATCATACTAGGTTAGTTGTTGTTGGTGGAAGACAGAGGGGGAGGGTATATGGCTTGGGTTCATAGGGGTATGCTTATGAGGGCAGTTCATCCACCTCAATATTTTTTGATCCAAGTGGAGCTGAAGAAACTGTAAGCCAGAGGGTTGCAATGCTAACTAGAGAGATTGAAGAGATAGTGGCGTGTTTCCCAAAATTGTTATTATTTTCTGTGCAGGTTTAGAGTTTAGGGTGAACCTCCCTCAAATAGAGGGGAGGTTGTCAAATTTTTTTCTGATGCTACAGGTTTCTGCCTGCCAAATGGAAGTTTGGCCTCCAGAAATAACGATACTGGACGGCTGATTGATGCTGCCGAAAATCTCTTTTAACTGCCAATATATTACCGAGGGTTTACCGATGCTGGCCGGCGGTTGTTTGGCGACACACTGGCGGCTATGACTGCTGGCAATGTCATCGGCTCAGACCTTCGGTTAGCCTCCGGTATTAAGTATGTCGGTCTACTGGTGGTTATTCATCGAGATCCCGACTGCTACAATCGTCGGCAATTACATTGGCACGGCCCGGTGGCTAACCGGCAATAGATTTTTCGGGCAGTTCGATGGCAGGAACGCCGCCGGTAATAACTCCATCGATAGCCGGTGGGATAGGCCGCCGGAAAGCTATCGTGGAAATAAACTGCCAGAAAAAATCCATCGACAATGGTTACTGACACCGTTTTTATCGGCGGCTCAACTACCACTGAAAAGCCATTGGTTTATTTCCAAACTGTCGGTAAAACCAGGTAAACCGCAGGTAAAAACCGCCGGTAAAAACTACCGGTACTAGTTGAATTTCCTGTAGTGTATCTTCCTAAGTGTTTTCATGTTGGCATGACAAAGTCACTTATGACATAGCTAAGATTGATTTATAATACTTTTTAAATAATAGATATTAAGAGATGTATCGATAAAATCAAATATTTTTCCTTCTAAAATAGTTTTTTTTTTATTTTAAATCAACTATTCATTTATAAGAAAGAATTTTTTTATCAAAGCCTTTGTCACACAATTGCGTAAACAAAGCAAGTTATGTTTTAAGAATTTTACAAAAAGAATATCATCAATAGTAAACCTCCTAGTCCTTCTAATTACTCACACAACTACTACCTTCCTCAATGTATTATCTTTGAAGGTGACTTTGCATGCTCTCACGGCCTCTAACATAATAAAACAATTCAAATCTCCTATCATTTTCCATAAGCATATGTAGACTAGATACCATATGTTCTCTCTGGAACTCTTGTGCGAGCTTACCTACAAAATAATCACAGTTTATGTTTGGGAACCTTAGTGGGTTTGGGTCCATCTTTATGCCATAATATAAGAATGATTTGTTGTGATCATAATGTTTGGGCCTCAAAACTAAATGTATTCCATGGTGTAGTGCGCAAGCACATGTAATATGTAATACCATACAATGTGAATAACACCTAGCACCTTGAAATGTAATAACCTAAAGTGTGATATGGCCCCTTCCTAGGTATGTATGATGCAAATTATTCCCTGGGTTGTGGCTTTAATACACTTATTGTTCCGAGTGTTTTATTTTGAAGTGCACTTATTTTCTTTCTTATATGCTCATTTTCATTGTTATACTTACAAACTTCTACCTTAAATATTTTTTTTTATTTATTTCCAATTTTAATTCAAGTTCTTCTAGTTTCTTAAATGAAAATTCTAGTTCAATATGTTCATCATTCAATGATTGATGTGTCTTTAATAATTAATTATTATTTTTTATTCAATAAAGGATATTCATCCATTTGTGATGCATGCTCCATTTCTAATGTAATGTGTTCAATTTTAAGAATTGAATGCTCTTTAGCTAAACATTCATGGACCATTATTTTTTTTATTATTCTTTCTTCATGTGAGAATGTTGCCTTTTTAACTTTGTATGAGACATAAATTCATTTAGATATAGAAAATAAACCTTTATAAAAAAGCCTACATACCTCATCATTATTGAAGTTCCCAACATTAGTAATAACCATTAAATTAAGGGTATCACCACCTCTTTTAGTTCATCTTCTAAGGAATCAAACCACAAGTTTGACCTTAATGCCTTTTATAATTTTTTCTTACCCATTTTAGAGTTTGATTTTTTTTTTCACTCTTTCCATGGTAGAGTGACCCATGAGGTCAGCAATATCTATTTTCAATTTTCTAGGCTTTATACACTCAAAACAAACTATATCAAAAGTGAAATTATTGAACATTCAATTTTTATATTTACTCTTATAAAAATGTCACTTACGTTTGCATTTTAGGAGGATTTTAAATTGGAGAGTCTCCAATGTTATTTTAAATTGGAGAGTCTCCAATGTTAAGTCCTCACCCATCAACTATTGAATCACGTATCATGGGGTCATCAATCTTCAATGTTTTTATTATTTCATTCTTCTTGTCACCTGGATCTAAATGACTTTGTCTCATATTTGCACATTAAAAATAAGAGAGCCGAGAAGATAGTCAATAGTACTCACATTATGATCTTTTCATTTGGATATTACAGTGACATTAGCATTCCAGAAATCTGGAAAATATTGTAATATCTTATATTGCAGTTTTTTAAGAATTAATAGTTTCCCTACCTAAGGCAAAGAACAAAGTAATTATTTTTCTAACCAAATATAAATGTTAGAAGTTGTCTCAATAGGGTTCACTTAAAATAGTTCATTCTCATGTAATAATAAATTTAAATGTGATTATTTATTGACATTAGTGCCCATATAGGTGATACATAATCTATCTCATATCTCTTTTCCACTGCTGCACATAGATACATGCATATAATCTTTTAATTTAAATACATGGAAAATTTTATTTTATCTCTTTATATTATGTTGGGCTAAATCTCTATCCTCTGTGGACCATTTAGAAAAGAGAATATCAACTTTCAGTCTAATAACAAAATGAGATGGTAACATATCCAATTTGAATCATATTTCACTATAGATTGTAAGAACAAAAACATGAATATTTTCTAAAAATCAAATAGCATGTTATCAAATAATGGTAAATGGGCAATAGAGTACCCTTTAGAAGTATTAGAATTTCCAAAATGTGCCACTAGTTAAAGCTGTAGGTTTTCAAAACTTAATTGCAAGAGAACCTTCTTTGATAAAAATTAAATGTTTAATAATTTGTTATAATATCAATTGAACATTGAAATGACATACCAAGAAGAGGGGAGGAGGATTAATTTATGATTTTAAAAAAATATTAATCTTTTTTATTAAGAAATAAAATAAAATTTTAATGCAGAAGCATTTTAATAAATTAAAGCATAACCCACAATAATAGCCCAAAATAAATATTAATCTTTATGGGTTTTACATTTTATATAAAATGCAAATAACAAATTTTTTGTTCATTTTACTTTTCAATTTTTTTTAAATAAATTAAAATCCCAATCAATCATAATAATTTTAGTATCATAATGATAATATATCTCAATCTATGTAGTAGAAAAATAAATTTACATGAAAGTAAAACTGCATAAAGTAAGTGTGAAAAGAAAAAAGAATGTGAACTAATATTTAAAGTGGTTCGATCAACATGACCTATGTCCACCCCCAAGGGACTTTTCATCAAATATTACACTAATAAATAGTAACTTTCTTCTAGCCAATGTAAGGTAAAGAAGCTTATACAAATTCCTCTCTCTTATAGAATCTCTATTTTTTCCTCATCAGTTGGGCATAATCACCAAAATCCATTTCAACTCTTTGGTGTGGAAGAGTAGCCTAAATCCCTTTACCTCCTCGAAGAGATAGGGTAGCCAAAATTCTTTTAACCTGCTCTATCCAGCTGAGTATTCAAAATCCATTTCATCTCATATGTGCAATGGAGTAACAAAAATCCATTTCATCTCTTCAATGTGGTGGAGCAGACAAAATCCTTTTCACCTCCTAAGTGTACAGGATTATTCAAAATCCCTTTCACCTCCTGAATGCAACACAGTAGTTGAAATCCCTTCCACTTCCTTGGTATGCTTGAGGAGCCAAAATCCCTTTCACCTCCTCAATGTGGTAGTGTAGGTGATGGCCTTTAACAAAAAAGGCTTCTTCATAGAGCTTCCCTTGAGATAAACACCAAAACACCAGAAGCAACTCAAGTGCATGTTGGCCGGAACAACCATCTCAAAATAACTCTCGAACTCCCTTGAAGCTCGTAAGGCTGTTCTTCCTCACACAATCTCACCATCTATCTTTTGCTCAGTTGTCTCTATTAAAACACACTAACATAGAAAGCAAAACTCTGACTGCCAAAGACTCTTTCTAAGGTCCTAATAAGAGTATGTATAAACATTTTTAGACAACCATAATTTTTGATTTTGTCAACTCAAATTATACAATATAAATTTTTTATCATATAATAAGATTAATTCAATGCCTTTATAGATCATCTTACTCGTTTAAAAATCATTTAGTTTAGCAAGTTCAAATTAAGTAATGGATCATAAGCTTGGACTAAGGTTTATTGATAGAGTTCTTAACTGGTTCCAACTATCCAATCATGATAGTGTAGTACAATTAATTTAATTTTAAAATTTTAAAATTTTCCTATTTTAAGTAAGTTGTACTTGATGAGAGAGTATCAAAAAATTGTTGATCATCCTAATTTTTTTGTTTTTTATACTGTGTGATTAGTTATAACTCCAAATTATTACTCTCGTTTAAAATAAATATTTTAACTACTTTCAGTTTGAACTTATTGTGTTGTATGATTTGAATCATCGAGTATTATTAATAAAAAAATAAAAATATTTTTTTTTCATTTGTTCTTATGTTTGTGTTGACAATTGCTAAGTTAACATACACCTTATTACAAACATTGACACAAGAAATAAAATTATAGACTCTTTCGCCACCGCCAAGGCGATTTTAGGGTTCCTCACTTTTCGCCTCCATCCGATCAATCTCCTCCTCTGGTTTTCGATTTCCTCACCTGTTTCTCTACTGATTTGGTGGTCTGGTGTCTCCTCAACTCTTTTTCCCCATTTTGGAGCCTTTTATTTGGCTGGTATGTCTTCTTCCAATCCTTGGGTGAAGGTATCCAACCCAATCCATGGGAAAAGCAAAGGTTTTTTCAACCTGGATGGTGATGTGCAGACCAAATCACCATCTTGTTCCTTCAAAGATGTTTTGTCTGGTAAGCCTATGCAAGGTGAAAATGTTCCTAAATTTACTCAATTGGTTGTTAATGGTGTGTCGACTGTTTTGATCTCTGATGAGTATATTCTTAAGCTTGCTTCCCCTTTCCAGTTTACGTTAGTTGGAAAGTTCACTTTACGTAGACCTAATCTTGATACTATTCATCTTTTCTTTACAAATCTCAAAATTTTTGGTTTTTACTTCGTTAGTTTACTGGATTCCAGACATGTTGCAATTCAACTTTTGAACGATTTGGATTATAGTTGAATTTTTGTGAGAAGATCTTACTTTATTAGTAATTGTCAGATGAAAGTTTTAAAATGGACCCCTTTTTTTTTATATTCAAGAGGAATCCCCAGTTGTTCCAATCTGGATTTCTTTCCCAAATCTATGTTTACATTTTTTTTAATCCTAAAGTGTTACCTGATCTTGGTTCTGTTTTTGGAAGGCCGTTGCAAACCAATCAAAAAAATGCTTCCAGGACTTGGCCATCTGGTGGAAGTTGTTATCTCAAAAAAACATGCTAAAGAGATCTAGGTTGGATCCAAGGATTTTGGGTATATGCAGAAGGTGGAGTTCGATAAAGTTTCATAATTTTGTTCTCACTGTAAGATGCATGGACACAGTTTATCAGAATGTTTTAAACTACATCCTGAGTTAAAAAAAAATTGTGAATGATAATGTTAAGAAGGTTGAATTGCCTGTTAAGATACCTATTGCTTTGGAGGTTAAGGTTGGACCAGTTTTGGGTCCTGCTAATAAAATTCGGACAAATACTGAGGAAATTCATTTAGTTATGCTGGATATTTCTACTACTATTGTAGAGAAATCTTTTCTGGAAAGTGATGTTTTAGGGAAGGAGAAAGAAAAACATTCTAATTTATATGTTTCTATTGACTCTATGCTTCAAAATACTAATTTAATCCAAGATAAAAATTCTAGTGACCCTCATTTAACTGCTACTATTGTGAATTTAGTTGTTAATGTTGATTCTAAAATTAGTGTGAAGGAGGATTGTGAAGAAGGGGAATTCATTCCTTTTGCGGGTATGGAAAGTAGTAAGGAGAATCAGTTAAATACTGGTGATAAAGGTGAATCTAGTTTTGAGCAGTGTGAGGAGGAAGCTTCCAACTCTAATAATTTTGAGGAGGAAATTTTTATAAAGATTAATAGAAAGAAAGGGAAAAAATAATAAAGAAATTATACCATCCATGCCCCATTCCGCTAAAGCTCAAGCTACTTCAAAAGGTTGTAATGTTTAAGTCTCTTATTTGAAATGTGAGAGGGGTTGGGGGATAAGGTGTATAGAACTAGAGTTAGGAATCTATGTAGAATTCATAACATTCACTTGTTGGTTTTACTTGAACCTATGATTAATTCGGATAAACTTGATGGTACTGCTACTAAATTGGGTTTTCTAATAAATTTGCTAACTTCTCTAATAATATTTGGATTATGTGGAATAATGCTATTAATATTAATATTATTAAAAATTATTTTCAAGTTGTTCATGTTCAAATTGAGATGTTTAATTTCAAGAGTAATGCTTCTTTTTTTATGCTGCTTGTTCTAGAGTGGGTCGGCTTTCTCTTTGGGAGCAACTTAGCAACTTTGCTTCCAATTCTATTGGGCCGTGGTGTGTGGGAGGTGACTTCAATATTATTTCTAATGCTAATGAGATATTGGGTGGGAGTCAACCAAATACTAAAGCTATGGAATACTTCAATTCCATGATCACTCAGTGTGATTTACATGACATTGGTTTCTTTGGAGGTGCTTTTACTTGGAGTAGAGGTAATCTTTTGCAACGTCTTGATAGAATTTTATTTAATAATGATTAGATTGCTAATTTTCATATGATGAATGTTGAACATTTAAGTAGAACGGCTTCTGATCTTGCTCCTTTACTCTTAACTATAAATGCTAATAGGGAGTTTGTTCCTTCTACTTTTAAATTTTAGAATATGTGGTTATCTCATCATAATTTTTTAAATGTGGTGCACAATAATTGGCATGCCCATGTTTTCCATGATAACAATATTTATGGTATGACTAAGTTATGGAACAAGATCAGTAGGCTGACACAAGTGCATAGATGGTGGAATAAAAATGTTTTCAAAAATCTTTTTTCTAATATTAAAGAGGCAGAAAATGATGTGATGGAGTTGGAAAGGAGGGTTGCTCTTAATCCTGATAATATAAACCTTTCTGAGCTCAATAATGCTAAAATCAAACTCTTTGTTCTTTGTGATCAAGAAGAAATTTATTGGCAGCAGAAAGCTACAACCAAATTTATGGTTGAGGGTGATAGAAATACTCGGTTCTTCCATGCTATGTCTAATAAGAAAAAAATTAGGAACCATATTTTTAAAATTATGGATAAAGAGGGTATGAATTTGGAGGATGAGGATTCTATTATTAACTCGGGGGTTGAGCATTTCATGAACATTTTTAATAAAAATTGTCACACTTCTCCCATTATTAATCCTCATATTATTCCTTCTTGTATTTCTGATAGTGATAATATCATGTTAACTAAACCTCTATTAGAGGAGGAAGTTTGGAATATTATGCAAACGATGAATGCTGACTTTGTTGTGGGTCTAGTTTTACTACTAAATTCTTTGTTAAAACTTGGTATAACACCAAGTTGGATATCTTGGAAGCTGTCAATGAATTCTTTTCGGGTAAGCCTTACATCAAGTATTTTTCTTCTACTAATATTGTGTTAATTACCAAAAAGGATCTTACTAATGAGTGGAATTATTTTAGACTTATTAGTTCATGTTCTTTCTTTAACAAGCTGATTTCTAAAATCATTTCTTCTTGATTGGTTAATATTTTATCTAGAATCATTTCTCAAAACCAAACTGGTTTTGTGAAAGGTAGAAGTATTTTTGATAATGTTATGCTTACCAAGAGATTACTCATGACATTAATGCTAAAGTCCAAGGTGGTAACATTATCTTTAAACTGGACATTACTAAAGCTTATGATAACCTAAGTTGGAATTTTTTATATAAGGTGTTATCCTTTTTTGGTTTTAGTCAAGATTTTATTTTAATTGTTAAAAACAGTATTGAAAATTATTTCTTTTCTGTTATTATTAATGGGAGGAATCATGGTTTCTTTAAATCCTCTCAAGGTTTACGGCAAGGTAACCATTTGTCGCCAGCATTGTTCATTAGTGTTGTTGATTACTTATCCAGGGTTTTGGAGGAATTATATAAAAGGCATCCGTCTCTGCTTTACCATAGGATGGGTGGTATTCTTATTACTCATCTCATTTTTGCTGATGATTTTATCATTTTCTCTAATGGCTATTTAAATAATATTAAAATCTTAGCCAAATTTCTTGATGGTTTTCAAAATATGAGTGGGCTTTCGATAAACAAGAATAAAAGTAATTTTATTATCTCTAATTCTGCTAAAATGTCTTGAGTAATTTTATTATCTCTTTCGAAAAAAGCTAGTATTTTTGAGGGAGTGTTCATGACTTTTCAAAGTAAAATTTCTAATTGGACTATGAACTTTCTTTCTTTTGGTGGTAGACTGTTGTTGATTAAACATGTGTTAAACTCTAATCCTATCTTTTTATTTCATACTCTTCACCCTAATCCTACTAATTGTTTGAGATTGGAGAGATTGATTAGTAAGTTTTTTTTAGGTGCTAAAAGTGATCATTCTTGCATTTATTGGGCTTCGTGGCATAAAATGTGTGGTCCTTTAAATGAAGGTGGTTTAGGTTGCAAGAGTATTTTGGGTATGGTTCATGCTTTTTCTCATAAATTATAGTTTTCGTTTAGAGCTAATAATAGCTTATGGAATAAGTTTATGCTTGTTAAGTACTACAAATATGCGCATCTGATGTTCTGTAGGTTCAAAAATACTAATTCTTTAGTTTGGAAAAGGTTGTGCAACATTAGTTGGGAAGTTGATCAATTTATTCAATGGGGCATGGGCAAAGGTGATATTTTTTCTGGCAAGATAACTGGTTGGGCAAGGGTTCTATTGATAGTTTACTTAACACGCATACTTTGATCAACACTAAAGTTAATAACTATATTGAGAATGGTAACTGGAATATTACTAAACTTAGTGAAATTTTACCCAATGAGCTTTTGCACCAAATCCTGAGCATTCCTTTACAGCTGGATGATAATGATTGTATTCTTTTTAATAGATCTTTGAATGGGCTTTTTAAGCTTAAAATCGTGTGGGATGTGACTAGAGTTAAGGTTGTTAGCTCTACTATTTACAAGGCTATGTTGCACAATAATATTATGAATTCTTATTCAAATCTTGTTTGGAGATGTATTAAGGGTTATTAGCAGGTTGAGAATCATCTCTGGAATAAAGGTTTTTCTATCCCTTCTAAATGTCAGTGCTGTTTCAATATTGATAGTATTGATCATGTCTTTAAAAATTGTTCTATTGCTCAAACAGTTTGGAGGTATTTTTCTAATTTTGTTAATAAGGTGCTTTCTGTTTCTGGTGATTGCAATATTATTTCTATTCTTAGTGAGTGGATGATTAGTTCTAAAGGCCACATTCTTAATTTATTGCCCATTCTTATTTTTTTGGTTCATTTGAAGGGCTAGAAATGATGCTAAGCACAATGGTGTTAAGATGAATGCCAATGTCATTATTTCTAATGTGATTAACAAAATTATTCAAAGCTTCTCTGCCAATCTTATGAAAGGTATAAATTTCAAGAATTGTGAATGTTTTACCATTTTTCTCGCTATTCCTATGGATGCTGATAATTTTGTGGGAAGTGAGAGGGTGGTCAGGTGGTTAAAACCTATAAAGCCTTTGCTTAAACTTAACACGGATGGTTCTGTGGGTGCCTCTACTACGGGTATGGGGGTATTATTCGTGATAGTTCTAGTGAAGTGATGATGGCTTATGCGGGCCCTTTATATCCGTGTAAAGTCATTTTGCTGAGCTTATGGGGTTAGCTAAGGGTCTGGATATTTGTTAGATTAATGTTGAAATTGAGGTGGATGCTATGTTATTAATTCAGATTATTAAGAATGATAGTGTTTTCTATCCTCAGTTTTTCTATCTTATTAGAAGGATTCATATGGCTATTTCTAATCTGAATTGTTCAGTTAATCATGTTTTGAGGAAAGGAAATGTGTGTGCTGATTGGTTAGCCAAATTTGGCCATAATATGAATAATGAGGTGGATTTTGGTAATGATAATTTGCCTCGTTTGTTAACTGGTTTGATTAAGCCTGATAAAATTTGTCTTCCCTATGTCAGGTTGGGTTGAGGTGTGCCTGTTTTGTCTGGTGCTGAGTGCTTTTTTTGCTGTTCTATTTTTTATGTTATTTAGTTTGTTTGCTTGGGTTGGCAGTGCTTGGTTTACTTTGAGTTGGTTGCTGGGTTTTAATGATGTTGTCTCTGTTTTGCTGGATGCTGGTGGTGCTAATTATCGGTGGTGGATTAGTTTCTGGGGCTTTTTCACTATGGTTAATCCTGAGCCTTACTTCAAGGCTCTCGATTTACTGGATGGAAATTCATCTATGTTGCATCAGGTTTGTCCTATTATTTCTTTAAACAATTTTTGTGGTATTTCTAATTGGATTGAGGTGATTTGTTTTGTTAGATTGTACATCATTAGTCAAGCTAGGGAATATTTGCATATCTGCTGCACTGGTAAGGTCTTGAATCAACTTTCTTTTATTACTGCAGTATTTTTTAGTTTCTATGTGTTTTTTTGCATAATTTTTGTAACTTTCAAGCTGGGTTTTTGTAGAAAGACTGGGCTGAACGTGTATGATTTGGTCTTTCCTTTTTGGACGCTTCTTCAGCATCGCCTTAGATTGTATCCAGGCAATTTTGTAATTGATATAGATGGGGATAATTGGCTCTTTGGTTTTTGTTTCTCTTTAAATTTTGTAGCTCTTTCGAGCATTAGTGAGGTGAATGTCCCCTTAAGAACTTGTAATTTTGAATTATATCAACGCGTAGGCCCCACCGTGGGTTTCCCCTAAAAAAATTATAGACTCTTTAAGAATAAGTTTAACATAAACAACACTTCATTAAGCTCTATTTTTTTAAATTTGTTTTCCATGTGCATGTTAAACCTTAGATTTTAGTGATGAGCACAAAAAAAAACAAATGCAATATATAAAATAGGAGAAACTAAATTACAAACATCCAGTAGTATTTGTAATCATCAAAACACATGGTCGGGTCCCACATTATAAAAAATTTATTTAATTACATTTAATATTATATTCATTTAATTTTTTATAATTTTAGAAGAAATATTTGAATTCCGATTGTCTTAGTGTTGTAGTTTATATTTGACCAAATTTTAACACATTTCATTATCTTAATTAAAGATTTACTTTAATATATTAATGATAATTTTTATATTCTTAAGCTATATGCATAAGATGAATAATGTAAACTTTTAGGTCAACATTGGTTTGAGTTGTAGTCAAGGATGCGATGGGCTGTTAACACAACTTCTTTGTTTCATTCGATCACTCCCCTCCATCTTTCATCAATTGACTATTAGCTTTCTATCACATCAATAAATTTTAGTGAACCACATAATCTGCTCAATCATAAAGAGTTTTCCTTACTTGTTCAGGAAATATTTTTATGAGTTGAAAATCTACATTTTGAACACTCATGTATTAATAAAAGATTATTTGATTTCATGCATCAAATTTTCTCAAAGGAATGACTTTAACCACTAGACTTAATAAAAGAATTGATAAACCAAGATGTAAAAACCTTGATGATATTGTAATGATGGATGCTTCTCAAAGCATTTCATTTAGTTATGAAGCTCTTGTTTGTACCTTGTGTTACACATTTGAAAATCATGACTACCATAATAAGTTTTTTTATTTCTAAGTTTACTTCTATGTGTTATCCAAATCTTCATACAAAAAAATTATAACTTCTGGCATGCCAACGTTTTTATATGATATATCATCAATATAATTTTTATGACAAGGAGTACTTATACCATTCATTATTTTACTCTTTGATTATTTGATATTAGGCTTTTAATCACCAAAAATATAATATTATTCTTTGCAAGGGATAAATGTTTTAATCTGTAAGAAAAATTATGCAAAAATATTGAGAATACAATAACATCATTAACATTACTGAACTTTTTAGATGTAAAGCTCAAAAGAAATTTTTTTAAAAGTTTTTAATGATTGCCTGACTGATATATCAAATACTTTAATCTTTATTGTTCTTATCTACCCTTTTTCTCCTACAACATAATGTATTAAATCATTCTAAAAAATATATGTCATCTTATACATGCCACATGATTCATCATAGGTTTTAGTGGCTTTAAAAACTCTTTCACTAAAGTTTTGTGTTGTAGTCATTTTAATATGATATGAATATATGTTATTGAGCCTTTTTAGTGTCTTAAAGAAATAAATAAATAAAATTATACTTTATATGATATTTTATGAAACAATTCTTTTTTATTAGTGATGCACATGTAAATAATATAATCAATTTATTCCACATTATTTTTGCGTTAGGGTTTCCCCGTGCACTGGAGGCTTTCTTGGCGATTTGGCGGCTCTGTGCTTTATTGCATCCCGATCGATCTCCTGTAGATCTGCTTCCATTCTCTGTGTGCTTGGCTCGGGTAACTTGCTCTGTCCTGGCCTCTTGGCCTTTGGTGTTCTCTTCTCCTCATGGAAAAGAGTACGACTTCTCCATCGAATGATTTGTTGGGTGCTCCGCCATCTAATACTTGTGTCCCGATGAAAGGTTTGCCTGGATCTTCCATTTCCCCCTCTTCATCTCCGTCTTTCTGTGATGTTCTTGCGGGTGCTTCTATATCTAAACCTCCGGTAATCTCTTTCACTAAATCTATTGTTAAAGGTGTCCCATCTCTCTTAATGTCTGAAGATGATATCCTTAAACTGGCTAGTCCGTATCAATTTGCGTTGGCTGGTAAGTTTTCCGTGAGGCGTCCGAATCTGGATGCGATCAGAAACTTTTTTGCTAAACTTAAGTTATCCGGAAACTTTTTGATTGCATTGCTTGATGCTAGACATGTTTCTATACAGTTATCGAACGATCTTGACTACAGTCGTGTTTTTTCTAGGAGAGCTTATTATATTTTGAATTGCCAAATGAGGTTACTAAAATGGACTCCTTTCTTTGATGTCAAAGAAGAGTCACCCATTGTTCCCATATGGATCTCTTTCCCTAATTTACGGCTGCATGTTTTTAATACTCATGTTCTTCATGCGTTAGGATCCATTTTTGGTCGCCCTTTGTAAAATGATCAGGCTACTGCTAATCGGTCAAGACCCTCTATTGCTAGGGTTCTTGTGGAAATTGATATCACTATGAAACACCCAAAAGATATATGGAATGGATCTGAAAATTTTGGTTATTTACAAAAAGTTGACTTTGAAAAAGTCCATGATTTTTGTATTTATTGTAAGATCCATGGACATGCTATGCACGATTGTTTTTTTGCTCATCCTCAAATGAAAAAAAACATTACTGGAAATAGAAATAAGGATGATTTGGTCGGTGGAGAGAATATAATACAGGAAAATAATGTTTTGTTGGAGGGACATGAACTTAATCCTCTGATTTCTAAACCTTATAACAAGGAAAATGACACAGAATCTACTTCTTTAGAAATCAATAATGACAGCCTATTTTTGTCGGAAAAGAATATGGAGGCATTGGATGGTGAGAAAAGAGAGGATGAGGATATACAGGAAAATGAAAACTCTGGTAATAAGGATGATTTGGCTAATGAGAAAAGAGAGGATGGGTTTTCTTCTTCTAGGATTAAAACCTCTCCTTTGGAGGGAAACAGGGAATGTGGTTCTCTAAACAATTGTCCTATTGATGTTGGCAATTCTCAAGAGAAATGTGTTATTAAAGATAGTGAAAAGGATTCTAATTTGAAGGAAAGGGTGGGGAAGGATTTGGAAGGGAAAAAGGTTGATATAGAAGAAGGGGAAATTGGTTCAATCGAAATTGTGCTACCCATGGATACTTTAAGTGATTAGAATGTGTATTCTGTGTCTTATCCGAATTATAAGGGGAAGAAGGTGGAGGATGACTTCATTGTTCGGTCCAAAAAGAAAGGTAAAAATAAAAAAGTTGCTCCTCCATATTTCCCTAGGGCCACTAGAGCTTCTAATATTGTTATTAATGGTTAAAGTTCTTCTTTGGAACATTAGGGGGGTGGGTGCTCCCATCTCTAAAGATCGTGTGAAGAATCTTTGTAGAATTAATGACACTCAGCTTCTTGTCTTACTTGAACCTTTTGTTTCTGCTACTAAACTGGAATCGAATTGTAAAATTTTGGGTTTTGATTTTGCTTTTGCTAATTGTGCTAACAAGATTTGGATCTTTTGGAAAGGTTTCATTACTTTAGATATTATTTATGACTTTCCTCAAGTTATTCATGCTAATGTTACTATCAATCATATTTCCAGTTTTGCTTCTATTGCTTATGCCTCGTGTACTAGATCGTGTAGAAAAATCCTTTGGGACTAGCTATCCTATTTTTCCACCTCTGTTAATGCTCCTTGGATTTTGGGTGCTGATTTTAACTGCTTACTAATAGCTCCGAGAGAATTGGTGGTAAACCTCCTAATTTCTTGGCTATAGAGGATTTTAATGACATGATTTTAAATTGTAACTTGCACGACATTGGTTTTTTGGGTAGTGGTTTTACCTGGAATAGAGGTACCATGTGGCAAAGGTCTGATCGTATCCTTTTCAATGATCAATGGATTTCCACTTTTCATAATACCCATATTGAACATTTATCCAGAACCTTATCTGATCACTCTCCTCTGTTACTTAATGTTTTTAATATTAACAACTCCTCCTCTCAACCTTTTCGGTTTCAGAATATGTGGCTTCTGGACAACAGGTTCGAGAACATTATTAAATGCAATTGGGAAGCTCCTCTGTATCCTGATGACACTATGACTGGTATGACTAGACTTTGGCTCAAACTCAAGAGGCTTAAGCAACCTCTTAGATGGTGGTATAAGTACATCTTTAAAAATGTTTTTACTAATATTAAACTTGCTGAAAATGAGGTGGACAAGGCTAATCAGGCCAATATGCAAGAAGCTAATACTACCAATCTTTCTACTCTTAACAATGCCAAGCACACTTTGTTTAGTTTGTAGAAAAAAGAGGAAGCCTTTTGGAGACAAAAAGCTTCTGCTAAGTTCCTTGTGGAGGGGGATAGGAATACTTCCTATTTTCACAACATTGCTAATCATAATAGAACAAGTAGGAATATTCATAAGCTTGTTACTCCTTATGGGGATGATATTACTAATTCTAATATGATTGCTTCTTCGGGGTCTAGTTTCTTTGAGAAAATTTTTAATGACAATTTCAGGCCTGATTTAAATACTTTTTCTATTTTATGCCTTCCATTACTTCCAATATGGATAATATGATGTTGACTAATATTCCGAATGAAGAGGAAATTTTGAAAATTCTTAAAGAGATGAACATGAATCTGTGGTCGGTCCAGATGGGTTCACGAGTAAATTTTTTCAAAAAACTTGGCCGATTATCAAAGATGACATTATCAATGCCATGGTGGAATTTTTTGAAGGTGCCCCTATGACGAAATTTTTTACTTCCACTTCTATTATTTTAATTCCCAAAACAAATGGTGTTACTTATTGGAATGATTTTCGCCCCATTAGCTTATGTACCTTTTTTAACAAACTTATTGCTAAAATTATTGTTGGTAGACTTGCTGCTATCCTTCCTAAAATTATTTCATTAGAGAAAACTGGGTTTGTTAAAGGTAGATTTATTTTTGATAATGTCTTACTTGCTAAAGAACTTATTCATGATCTTAATGCTAAAATTTATGGTGGTAATGTTATTTTTAAGTGGATATTTCTAAGGCTTACGATAATTTGAACTGGATGTTTCTTTACAAAATCCTTCATCTTTTTGGTTTTAATTTGCAATTCAGGAATCTAATCAAGAATTGTATTGAAAATTGCTAATTTTCTATTATTATCAATGGTAAGTCTCATGGTTTTTTTAAGTCTTCCAATGGTATCAGACAAGGTGACCCCTTATCCCCTGCTCTTTTTATCATTGCTGTTGAATTTTTATACCGTGGTATTAATAATCCGTTTCGGTGTCATTTTAGTCTCTATTACAAAATGAATGGGGTTGTGCCCATTACACATTTGAGCTTTGCTGATGACTTTATTACATTTTATATGGCTCCATGAAAATGCTTAAATTTCTTTTTAAGTTTCTTAATACCTTTCAACAAGCTAGTGGTTTAATCTTTAATCCTACTAAATGTTGTTTTATTCTGGCTAAGTCTATTTATGTTTCTCGTATTGCTGATATTGAAAGGAAGTTTGGTGTTAATGTGACTGTTCTACCTATCAAATATCTTGGTGTTCCTCTTTATAAAGGGAAGAAACGGTCTCATTTTTTTGATGGGGTTTTCAAGATTATCCACAAGAAATTGTCTTCTTGGGCTTATAATTTTCTGTCTTATGGGGGTAGAATGGTTCTCATTAAACATGTGCTTAGTTCCATTCCGATCTATCTCATGCATACTTTAAGCCCTACTAAGCATATCTGCAACAAAATGGAAATTATTTTTAACAAGTTTCTTTGGGGTTCTAAAGATGGTAATCGTTCTATTATCTGGAGCTCTTGGACTAATTGTGCTGGGGCTAAGGACGAAGGCAGACTTGGTTTTCGTACCCTTACGGAGATGACCAAGTCTTTTAGCCATAAAATTTGGTTTTCTTTCAGATCTAATAAAAGTTTATGGGCTAATTCATGAAGGCCAAATATTGTTAGGACAATCATCCCCTGATTTGCTGCTTCAAAACTGGTGATTCCGTCAATTGGAAAAGACTATGCAATATCAAATGGGAAGTTGAAGAATTCATCCAATGGGGCTTGGGTGATGGGAACATCTATTTTTTGCAAGATAAGTGGTTGGGTAATTTTTCTATTAATATGTAAAAAATAGAATCATATATATTAGTTTGTGAAAATTATTCTTAAGGTATTAGAAAATCTATTATTTTTTATGACAACAGTTTTAAAGAACTTTATTATGTGAGATTTTGTATATGATATGAATAATTTGAACATTCGATTGGCATTGGTTAATAAGTAGTATTAATTGAATTTTATTTTTAACTTTTTGAGAACAACACTATAATAAAACAAATATACAAATTACATTAGTAAGAAGAATCTAAGTAGCAAGCCTAACGTGCTCTTAAAATTTTTAAGTAAAATTATTTTTAGTATTTTAATATGAATATATGAATTGATATGTACAAATTGAGATAATTTGAATAATTTAGACTAACATGTGATATTTATATATTAGCATGCATTTAAATGTAAGAATTTAGTTGAATATTTTGTGTAGTTATTCAAGCAAGTCATTTTGCAAGAAAAAGAATAATATTTTTTTTTATTTGAGAAAATTGAAAAGTGGAGCCTTAATTCCAAAGAATATAAAATAAAACATTGACAACAACAACTATAACAAGCCTTTATCTGACTACATGGGGTCAATTACATATATCCTTCTTCTCCTTTAGGTTCTATTAAGATTCAAATTTTGATTTAATAAAGAAGGCCATTTCTAATACTTTCTAATCAAGTCTTTCCAAAGTTTATCTCTACGTTTATAACATAAACAACATCTAATACATCTACTATCCTAATAGAATCCTATAAAGGCCAACATTTTATGTGACCAAGCCATCTAAAGTGACTCTCTATAAATTTATTTTCAACTAGAGCTTCTCTAGCCATTTTACATATATACTCACCTTACATTTTATCCCTAAGTGTAAACCCACATATCCACTTTATTATTTTTTTTATCTTTTTTTAGTTTAATTTTTATTTTTATTTTTATTTTTTTAGCGGATACCCACAAGAGGGGCCTACGCATTAATATAATGGAAAAATTACAAAGTCCTTAAGGGAAACTCAATCTCACTACCGCTCGAAGAACTACAATCCTAAAGAGAGAAAGAAACCTAAGAGATCGAGTTTCCCACCTAATAAATAATACATTGCAAACTAGTAAAATTATACGGTGCTTACGAATAAGAACCCAAAAAATGGGAGAACGCAAAAAACAACCAAAAAACTCCCATCAGCAGGACTCCACCAGAAAGATCAACATCAACACTACCTCCAGCAACCGCCAAAAAAAAACAAGAAACACAATATAGAGGAAAAAAATTGAAAATAGACAAAAAGTAAATTAAAGAATTGCAAATAAAAGGATATATTCAGCTTTAATCCTTCCAATAAAGCTCCATGAACTCCCTGCAAACTGAGAAGCTCATCAAAATTATAAACCAATACAAAGAGAGGGTCACATCAAGTGAAAATCCGCACGGGAAACACCACCAGGGATAGAACATCCAAACACCACCCTTCCAGGTATAACAGAAACCAAAAATTTAGAAGGCACAAACTGGAGCCAACACGAAGCCCCCAGGCAATCGGGGAAGCCAAAACACACACCAGAGACCAAAAAAACAAAGAACAGGAGGCAAAGAACTCCCAGAACCCGCAGATCAATTAACATAAGGCATACCGATTTGATCCAACTTAATCATACCTTGAGTCCAGACAGTAAGCAGCTGAAGAGATAAATCAGTAATATTGTTAAACAAACTATCGAACTCAGCCAGAGCCTGGGCACAAGAATTAGTCGCACTAGGCACATAAACAAAAGACTAGTTAACAGAAACGAACAGATCCCTAATATTTCTACGAATATAAAACAAAGGATAGAAGCAATTGCTGCCATCCAGATCCAGTAAAGATTTTAAATCAATATAAAGTTTATTTTCCAGAATAATATTATAAATATCTAAACCGATGCAAATGTTCAACCCATGCAAAATAGCCATTAAAAGCCCCCCAATCTTATCATTTTCACTGGTTTTACCAGCAAAGCCCTAAACAAATTCACCATTGAAATCTCTAAAGATACCACCCACACACCAGTTATTCCCCTCAAGAACACGGTTAAAATTCAGCTTAAAAAAATTAACTTGAGGTTTCAGCTAGTAAGAATATCTGTTCACCGCAGAGTGATGAACCACATCTAGCAAAATCCCAAAACCCTCTAGCGTGAAAAAAGCCTTCTCAAAATTCTTAATAGAAAGTAAATAAGCAGAGAACAGGGCTTTAACCTTCACCTTAACTTTATGAATAATACTTTGGTGATCCATCATAATGCCATTATAATGGGAGTCGTTTATAGCCAACAAAATGAACCAAACAATGAGAGCAGGGACCACATTGCGAATGTGACCCTTAGATCTCACAAACCAATCCTCAAACAAAATCTGTATAGAAATATAGGGATTTAAAAAGCTAAACTGAAATAAATTCTCAAAGTAGTTCCAGATAGGAGAAGAAATAAAAACATGATGCAAGTTTTCACCATTCGAGCAGCATTGACATTTAGAAGTGATAAACATCCCTCTTTTCCTAAGAAGGTCATCCGTAGAAATGAACTTATAAAGAAGCCTCCAATTAAAAACAGAAATCATAGTAGGGATACACTTATGCCAGATCATTTTAAAAAGTTTAAAAGTATCCTTCTTACTTCTAAGAACATGCCAAGCATCTTTAGTTCTTAAAAACCCATCTTTAGTAAAGGTACAAAGTAAAACATCTTTAGAGTTACGGTTAAGGAAAATGTTAGTAATCAAATGGATTAAAGAAACATGAATAAAATTAGAAAGCTTACCCAAATCCCAACCATTGGCAGTAAAGAAGAAATTAACCTTCATAGAATCAATAGAATTAGTGTTAAGTAAAGACTCAAGAGACTAACCATTAATCCACCTGTCTATCCCAAAGAACACATTACCCTCACCAAGCCCCCAAGCAACAAAAGGCTCAACTTGCCATTTAACTAAACAAAGGTGATGCAAAACTTTAGACTGAACTTTAGAAAAGTAGCACGTGGAACGGTGATTACCTCCACAATACTTAGCCCTCATAAAACTAGACCAAAGAGACACATTCTCCCTGAAATTAAACCATAATTTTAAAAAAAAAATCATAAGCCAAATCAGCCATAGACTTACACCCAAGAGCACCTTCATGTAAAGGACCACAACACTTCTCCCACGAAAACCAGTGAATTTTGAAATTAATAGCAAAACCCCTCCAAAAAAATTTGTTAAAGATTATATTAATCCTAGAGCAAACCATCTTAGTAGGATAAAGAACTTGAAAGTTATAAAAAGGAATCGAAGCCAGAACACTTTTAATAAGAACAACATGACCACCATAACTCAAAAACATGGAATCCCAAGTAGCCAAATGATTGTGCACCATCGAAATAAGTCCATCAAAGAGAAACAACTTCTTCCTACCCTTAAACAAAGGAATACCTAAATATTTAATAAGTAAAAAAGCTTAGAAAAAGCCAGTACGATTCTTAATATCCAAAATCCTGTTAGAAGAAATATTTTTAGAAATAACAAAACAACTTTTCTCTTTGTTAAGAACAAGACCACTTACCGCCTCAAACTGATCGAAAAAGCTCAAAATTTTGGAAACCATGTTCTTCGAAGAGTTCAAGAAAATAATGAAGTCGTCCTCAAAGCATAAGTGTGAAATATTGATACCACTCATAGTTCTAAAATAAAGACTAGGATATTTACAAAACAAACTAGAATGCCCCCTAGACAAGTATTCCGCCGCAATTATAAAGATAGTCGGAGAGATAGGATCCCCTTATCTCAAACCATGAGAAGCTTTAAAGAAACCATGACACTTACCATTAACAATAATAGAGAAAAAAGGGCTTTCAATGCACAGGCTAATAAGAGAAATGAACTTATCATCAAAACCAAAAAGTCTAAGCCTATTATAAATAAAAGTCCAATTAATGTTATCTTACGACTTGGAAATGTCAAGTTTTATAATCATATTTCCCCCTCTAGCCTTCACCTCTAAATCCTCGTAAAACTCCTTAGCCAACAAGATATTATTAACAATGGCATGACCTTTAACAAACCCCATTTGGTTAGGGGAAATAAGCTTAGGTAAAAGTAAAGCAAGACGATTAGCCAAAATTTTGGAAAGTAATTTATGAAAAATAGAACACAAACTAATGGGTCTAAAGTCATTCAAAGAGTTATCCTCATAATTATTAGGAATCAAAATAATAGACGTAGAAGAAAAGAACTTAGGAATAGGATTACCATTAAAGAAGTCAACAACAGCCGAATAAAAATCATCAGAAATAATATGCCACGCATGCTAAAAAAATTTATCATTGAAACCATCCAAGCCAGCAACAGAATCCGCATTTATATCAAATAAGGTAGACTTAATCTCCTCCAAAAGGGGACAAATGGATAACCCCCAATTATCCACTTCAGAAATAACTTTAGGAATAAAAGAAATCTCTTCAACAGGATTAGGAATGAAAGCCTTATTAAGGTGGTTTTGAAAAAATAAACAGTCAGATTAGCATTCTCATCACTATTATCCGTAACAGATCCATAAGGATGAGCATTGTTCTGAATACCGTTAATAGCTCGCTTCTTGTTAACAAGAGCATGAAAATATTTAGTATTATTGCCCCCCTCCGCCAAATGCTTAATAGCAGCCTTTTGCATCCAAAAAATCTCTTCCTGACATTGAAGTTTGCAAAGATCCCCTTTAGCCTCAATAAGAAGGGCAAGATTAGAGGTTATGGGGTCTAATTGACACCTATCCTCAAGGGAATTAATCCTCTCTTCCGCCAGCATAATATTGGAAAAAATATTCTTAAAGATATTGTGATTCCACCAAATCAAAACAAGTTTTAACCTTTTCAACTTAAACCAAAGTCTAACCATACCAGAAATAGAATCAGTAGGAAAAATAGGGGCGCTCCAATTATTATGCACAACATTAAGAAAGGACTCATGAGTTAACCTCATATTCTGAAATCTAAATTGAGAATGCAAGCCCAAAGTCTTAACCTTAACATTAATAAGCAAAGGGGAATGATCAGAGAGAGTATGACTAAGATGCTCCACCTTAGTAGAATAAAAAACATTAATCCACGCATTATTAAAAAGTACTCTATCTAACCGTTGCCATAAATGACCCCGATGCCAAGTAAATTTGTTACCCGAGAAACCAACGTCAATAAGATTACAATTCATAATCATATCATTAAAGTCCTCCATAGACTAATAAATAGGGAGAGAAAATCCAACACGCTTAGCCGAGTTAGTAATGGTGTTAAAGTCCCCACCAACCAACCAAGCAAGGGCGCACACAGTGTGAAAATTCTTAATTTGCTCCCATAAGATTTTCCTAGAAAAACGAGAGGAAGAAGCATAAACAAAAGAAGCAACACATTAAAACTTCAATGATTCAATATTACAATGAAGAACATGAGAATAATCACCAATAATATCAATTCTTACAAAATCTTTCCAAAAACTCAAATCTTATTGGCCACATTAGCAAAAGCATGCTTAAAACCCAAAACTTTAGCAGTACCTAAAAGTTTATACATAGAAATAAGAGGTTCCAGCAAAACAAGTAAAGAGATATTATGAATACGGCACAAATTTTTAACTTTAAGTTTCGAGGAAGGACACCCAATCCCCCTTACATTCCAAATAATAGCGTTAAGCTTAAAAAACCAAATTAATGAAAAGTATGCAATCGAGTAGTCCCAGGGGACTGTAAAATAATGTTTATAGGCTTTCTACCTCTCTTGCCATGGCCTTTAGAAAAGCTCAAATCATTGTCCTCTCTAACATAACATTTTGCAAGAATATCAACTTCCGTGTCAATAATGGCATCATAGTGATAATGGTCAGATAAAAGTAATTCATCATTATTCTCAATACCTAACGGATCCCAGTAAGACTTACCACCTTCCAAATAAAGCACACCATCTTCCACTGTAGAGATGTTCCGATGTATTGGAAGATGATATGTCAAAGCATTAGAAAAATCATCATTAATAAGTTGAAGATCAACTTGATTAATCGTGGAATGAATAGCATCATTAGCAATAACAAAATTTTGCTTTGTTTCTAAAGGCTTGGATGACTCAACATCCCTGATGACAAGAACAACAACCAAATTGTCTGAACTGTTGACAGTTTTCGCATTTAGCTACTTTTCTTGTTCCAAAAGATTAGGAACTTCCTCTATAGCAATATTAGAAGAGATTTCTGGTTCATTAGTAGCATTCTCACGTATAATAGGAACAGAAAAACTAAAAGCAGGATTGGGCTCGTTAAGTAAGGAAACATCAAGTATAACATTCTCTTTCCCCCCATTATCACAATTTAGAGCCCCCACATCCAAAGTAGCAGCAACAACATTAACCTCCTTTTGACCCAATGGCAAATGCGAATTCTCACAAACAACATTAACATTGGCTTTTGATGTATTTTTCTCCTTACAAAGATTCGAGTGTAAACAAAAACATTCATTAATCGCATGACCAGGCATCTTACAATGAGAACAAAAAATAGGTAAATTTTCAATTTCAACCTTTTGAAAGTAACCATTCACTTCAGAGCCTAACCAAATTTCATGCGGTTGTTTTCTCGTAACATCCATTTCAACTAGAACTCTAGCCACAGATGGCCTAGATAGAGAGGCAGTAGCTTGGTCTATCTGTAAAGGTCTACCAAACACAGATGTAAGACCAAATAAAATTTGCGTGTTAAAAAAATGCAAGCGAAGGTTCGGAAAATTTATCCACAACGTGGCAATGGGAGATTCCTCCCTCACATCAAAATATTGTGACCATTTAAGCAACCTCATTTGACAGCCTTGAATATAGTAAGATCGACGGGAAAAGATACAGCTATAATCTAATTATTTAGATAATTGTATCGCTATATGCCTAGGATCCAACAATCCCACATTAAAAGAACCAGACAGTTTAAGGGAATGGAAAAATTTACGAATCACATCCAAATTCGACCTTCTTAAAACAAATTTTCCAACAAGAATGAAAGTAAATAGAGTAGCAAGTTGATTAACAACAGCATCTTCAAACAAAAGAGCCAGACAACCTTTAAACGACGAATGCAAAAAGTGGACTCTCGGAGTAGCAGAAGACGCACCTCCCGAAATAACATCCTTAAAAGATCTAGATTTACTAGTGAAGGCAGGAGGAACAGCTGGGCTAGACGACGTCAGAGAAGTCATTGTCCCCCCATTAACCGACACCATAAAGAAACCTCAAAACCCCAAAAAAGAACAAACCAAAAATAGGGCAAAAAAATGGGGGGAAAAACCTTAAAAGCAATATCCATAGAGAGGAACGAAGTTACCATAGCTCCTAAATAAGGAGATGAGGAAGAAAACCCCGATCGAAAGATGATCAAACCACTCCTGTAGGAGGAGTAAGAAGATCGCCACAGAATTGCCCTAAAAACGCAGACGCAACGGCTAGGGAAGAGCTTTGAGTGTTTCTTAAGTATTATATATACATATCGACTTATGTATTTTCATCTTTGTAATACTTAAACATAATTTTATGCTACTTTTTTAATGGCCAACATTTTGTGCCGCAAAGCATTCTAGGTCTCACTACCATCTTATAAAATATTCTCTTTAGTTTGAGCAGAACTATTCTATCATACATTTGGCCTGATGCATTGCTCCGCTTTAACCATCTAATGTGAATTTTACAAACATATCTCTATCTTTTTCACCATCGCTTTGAATAATGAGCATGAAATAACTTAGACAAGCACTCTTTCTAATGTCATAATCACCCAATGACACAATCCCATCACTAGATGGTTCCCTACTAAAGTTACACTCCATATATTTGATTGTTTTATCTAGTCAAATGAAAGCATTTTTACTCTTATTTTTATCTGAATAATTCATGTTTTTGTTTTTCATCAGCTTCCTATCTTTTTTTTTTGAAGGAAATGCAAAAAATTCCATTAAAAGAACATAAATAAAACAATTACAAAACCCTCAAGTCACACCTTGAATACTACTTTCCTCCTTCAAACCATACAAGAAAGAAGAAGGAACAAAATCAAAATGAAGATCCTCCCAAAAAAACGACCCATTCAAATCCAAATTAGCGCATATATCCGCTAATTTTATGCCATATCTACTAGAGCAAGAAAAAATAACTTGCTTAAAATTCAGTAAAAAAGCCAAGTCATCCTCAATTACTTTACTAACCTTCCATCTCTTGATCAACCTCTGAAGAATTTTAATGATATTGAAGTTGTCTCCTTCTATGATAACCCCTTGCGCTTCAAACATCCAATCTTGGATCACATTCCTCAGATACAACACAGCTAGCATCTCCAATTGAGCTGAATCCCAGTGCAAAAGCTGATAGCCGAAGGCTATTAGAAATCTCCCATTGCCATCTCTAGCCACACCACCAATACTAGCAACATTGTTCTTCTTGATAGCTGCATCAACATTAATTTTTATCCAGCCGGGGGGAGAAGGATGCCAATGTAAAGACAGCAATTGCTGGTTAGCATTCCAGTTATCTGGCTAAAAGTTTAAGAAATTGCTTCTTAAAGCATAGGAAACTGCATTAGCAGCTATATAGTTCTCGGAATCTTTTTTGTCACCATGTACCAATCTACATCTGCTCTTCCATACAAGCCATACAACTGTACAATACATATTAGCCACCAAAGCATTCTTACCCAGCAACCTCTGAAGTCCTAACATACAGTCAGTCAGACTATTAAAAACCAGAACATTAAATCCCCAGTTATTTAGTAACAAAATAACTTTCTTTAGTTTAGAACAATTGCTCACAATATGGTTACTATTTTCCTCCTCCTCACATCCCCTTGGACAATTAAACAAAGTACTCAACATTCTACTCACAAGAAATGAATAAGTTTGTAATGAATTGTTACAGACTCTCCACCAAAACAAATCAATAATTGGTTTCAACTTCAGCTTCCTCATCCAATTCCATTGAGTAATCTTCTCCTCATGATCCATAGCTGCTAAAGAAGCCAATGCAGTGATAGACTTACCGAAAAACTTCCCGATAAGTTCCAACCAATCACTTTGCCTGTTGTCATCAATCAGGATACTAGAGATGGTTTCAATCAGATGAACTCCAAAAACTTCTCTCAACTTGTCAAAATTCCACTGGCCATCAGAAATGAAGGAGCTAAGAGAGAATTCAGAAAAATTCTGAACATTAACAAAGGTAGGCCACTTAGCAATACATCTATCCAATATCCACGAATCATACATCCAATTGATTGAATCTCCATTGGAAATCCTCCATCTAACGACATTTCTAAGAAACTTAGCACCCAAAGAATGATTTTCCAAGCCGGTGAGCACCCAGTCTTAACGGAAGAGGACCAGATATCTTCTCCATATTTAGCTCTTAAAATCTGGTTCAAAATAGAATTAGGATTGCTAAGGAAATTCCAAGCAAATTTGGCCCGAAGTGGACCAAATTTTGAAACAGCCGAGAATAAACCTCTACCCCCTTCACATTTGGGCTTACAAAGCATGCCCCAAGAAACGTAGTGAATTCCAGCATTACCATCCCCTTTACTCCATAAGAATCCTCTACACATCTTATCAAATTCCTTCAAAATGCTTAAAGGAACAAGAGAAAGAGATAACAAGAATAGTGGTAATGATAAAAAAGTAGATTTTACTAGGATGAATCTACCTTCCAGAGAGTTGTTTTTCGAACCCCATGTATTCAGCCTTCCAGCCGTTGAATCTAAAGATTCTGGAAATCCGATGGCCTCAACCTCCTCAAAGCCATTTTAATACCAAGATAACTGATCTCCTTAACCTGTTTAAAGTTAAGAAGCTTAATTATTTTCTTATGAACTCTTTTCCTTGTATATTTCCCAAACAAAATCATGGGCTTAGAGTAATTAACTTTCTGTCTAGTCCAATAACAGTAATTGTTTATAATCCTCCTCAACTTCTTAACCTCCTTCACCTTGGCTTCTGAGAAGATTAGAATATCATCCGCAAATAGTAAATGAGAAACTCTATGGGCTAACCGAGAGACAGAGATACCCCTACTAATCCTTCAACATAAAGCATCAGACAGAATTTGTGAGCACAAAATGAAAAGAAAAGGGGATAAAGGGAAACCTTGCCTAAATCCACACTTTCCATCAATCCAATCCATCTTCTTCCCATTAATCAAAATGCAAAATTTTGGATTGAACACACAATGCAATAAGAGTTCCATAAACTTAGGAGGAAACTTAAAATGAAGGAAAACTTTCCTTAAAGAATCCCATCCCATGCTATCGTACGCCTACTCCACATCCAACTTGATTGCTAACAAACCAGCTTTAGATTTGGACCATTTGAACTTATCAAAAACCTCTTGTGCCACCAGCACATGATCAGACAAGGAGTGGCCTCTAACAAAAGCCGCTTGATCCACCGATATGATTTTATGAATAACCTTTTCCAACCTGTTTAGTAACATTTTAGCTATAACTTTGTATATAGTCATGCAAAGACTAATAGGCCAGAAATGGGATGGTTCTTAAGGACATTTGATCTTTGGAAAAAGCACAATCAAAGTTTCTTTCCAAGACTGTTCCATAACACAAGAGGACAAGAATTGAAAAACTGCAGCCCACACATCATCCTTAATCACATTCCAAAAATCTTTCATGAATGAGAAGGTTATCCCATCTAAACCCAGAGAGATATTTCTTTCAGAATTATTCACCACCAATTGAAGTTCTTCCCTAGTAAAATTAGCATCCAACATACATTGATCATCTTTGCTAATCATCTTAGACGGGTCCAGCCACCCATCCAAAGAGAAAACTCTATGCTGCCACTTAAACTTAAAAAAATCAGAAAAAGTTTTCGAAGTAATAGATTCCTCTTCCGAGATAACTCCATCCATATTCTTGATTTGATGAATCCAATTGCTATTCCTTCTTGCATTAGCAAAGGCATGAAAAAAGGAAGAATTACAATCACCTTCTTCCATCCACCTTATTTAGCTCTTTGCTTCCACCAAGCGTTGAGACGAGCTAAAGTGACATAAAGTTCATTTATTTTGAATCTAAGCAATTGAAGACTTTCCACTGAAATACCTTTCTCCAATTCCTCTAACTGAATTTCCAGAATTTCTCTTTTTAACTTATCTCTCAGCTCATTTAAATTCCTGTGTTTTTCCCTACTCCAGAAAAAAAAAGACCTCTTAGAGCTTTTTTAAATTTCCAATTAAGAACCGAATCTAGTTTACCAACAGATTTCCTGTTCCAGATCTTCCTTACTAAAGCTGTTGCACCATGATAAGAAGCCCAAACTTCCTCATAACGTATATCTCTTTTAATGATTTCCACTCATTTAAACATCTCAAAAAGAATCGGACAATGGTCTGAAGCAATGCGAGATAAATGTTTGACAAGAGCAATCTGTAAAGTGTTCAGCCAAGGAGTTAATTAGACATCTGTCTAATTTTTCAAAAATCCGAGCACTACCAGATTTATTGTTGCACCAGGTAAACCTTGGATCCGAAGCTTTGACCTCAAGAAGATCACTATTATTCAAAAATTGCTGAAAATCCTTGGAACCTTGTGACATGCTGAATTTCCTCCCACCTCTCTTCTCATCTTGAGAAAGAATGCAGTTGAAGTCACCACCAACCACCATAGGTAGATCAACCGAACAATGCTTCTCCAGACTCTCCCAAAGCAATTTACATTCTTGACTATCAGTACTTCCATATACAGAAGCAACAATCCAGCTCCCCTTCTCCAGACTCTCCCAAAGCAATTTCCTTTCTTGACTATCAGCTTCCTATCTAATCCTTTTAATTAGAAAAATATTAGCAACAAAAAGTAACTAGCAAGGAGAATTCTCTTGAAAATGTCTAGTTGGAACATCCATGACTAAAGCAAAGTATCTTAACAAATGTATTGTTTATAATAAAGACCTACTTAGCATGAATCAATACAAATTTGGGTAAGCATTTGTATCACATCATAACCTATGCTCAATTACTCTCTCCTTTAATTTTACTGTATGACATATTAATTTAAATCATTTATAATTCACATACTTATGCATCTCCTTTATTCTTAAAATTAAAAACCAATACACTCCTTCACTTATCTGGCACCTTTTTAGTCTTCAAAAAAATATTAAAAAGTTTAGTAAACCAAAGAAATTTCTCTATATAATAAATATTTTCACATATATATTAGAATACATTAGGTCCTACTACTTCTACATGCTTTATTTTTTTAATAGACGTTCCAACCTTAAATTTATTAATATGGTGATAAAGTAAAAATCTATTTCTTTTATTAGGATGCTATGTCACTAAAGCCATTCATATTTTCAAGACCATCTTAAAAAAGTTTATCAAAATATCTCATTCAAACTATCTTTTTGTTTTAATAAATTATACATACATCTTTCACCATCCATAGTTTCTAATCTAGTATATAAATCACCTAATGCTTAATTTTGTACACCTCATATTACTTTCATAGACTCCTTGTGTGCCGCTTTAAATCTTTCATAATTTATGGACCTTTTTCATATAAACTATTTATTATTAAAAGTTTCTTTTTTAAATATTTTCTTATACATTTTGATTTCTCAGACACCAATTTAAATATTTAATTTTTTTTCCTTTTACTTCCTCAAGCACATGCTTCATAACATTCTTAATATTATTTGTTACTTTTTCTCATATAAAATTAGCTTCCTCATAAACAAACAAATATATTTTTTCTTATCTTTACCCTAAAAAAAATTATTATTACTATTTATAAGTTATCCCATCTAATTCTATGATAATATTATTTTTTAATTTTCATTTTGATGCCATCATCTTAAATATCAAAACTAATAATCATTATTGCTTAAAAAATATACTTTTGTTTGGAATTAATCATTATTGCTTAAATAATGTACATTTGTTTGGAATTGCTTGTTAATCTTTGCAATCTAAGTTGTCTTTTTTTAGTAAAAAATTAATCAATTTCAATTTTGTTGAATACATTATTATTAGTGAAGAGATGCTCCTATCTTTTCTTAAATAAAGTACTCACAATTACAAATCATAAGCTAGAGAAAATTTTAATATGGTCCAATCACTTCCATTAGTTGTTCCTAACCCATAGCAACCATGAATCCTTTTAAAATCTTCTATTACTCTATTAATATGTTCATTTAAATCTTGATCAATAAAAACTCTTTCTTCAAGATATAATTTAACATTAATTCTTCTAAGTCTTTTCAAAATTTTTTATTTTTGAACACATATTTAAACATGGTTTAAGGAGCATAAGAACTTACAACATTAATAATTTTAGCACCAATAACAATCTTTGAAATTATAATCCTATCTCTAGTTCTATAGATTTCTACATTATTATTCTTAAAACGCATATTTATAATTATACCTACATCATTTGTAGTACAACTTCTACTTGAATACAGTAGTATAACTCAAAAGCTATCATTATCTTTAGCCTTATCACCAACTCATTCATTTTCTTCAATATTTGGAATATTTATCTTCTAATAAATAATAATATCTATTAATTCCAATAAATTTAAAGTAAGAAAAACTATATTCAAAATTCCTATCATAATTCTCGTTTCTTGGACTAGTTTTTTAGCAAACATCCATCCATGATGTGAGAACCATCATATTTAATACTACACCTAGGAAACAGTGCACCAACCTTTATAAAACTTCCATTATATTCAAGTCATACAACATGTTTATTTTAGAGAACTTCCTAGCTTTAGCACAAAATATTAAATCATTCATGTTATGATTTTTCGACTAATTTTATGCTCCTCTCAATAAGGATCCTTTTTCTCTTGATCAAGGATCTTTTAGTTTATACTTCCTAGTTTGTATTAGGTTGTTTTTTCTTTCATTTTAATGCAACTTTTGCATTTCTTAAAAAAAAAAAGACTAATTTTATGCTACTTTTTTTTTTTTTGAAGTAATGCAAATTGCATTAAAAAGAAGAAACAACTTTTACAAACTAGAAATAAAAAACAAGCCCTTTAAAGCTATCATAATGGATATGCGATTTACTAAATTCCATTTAAAATCCATTGGGGTGATGGGGACACCAAATTTTAAAATATCCTAAAAGGTTGGTTACTAAATTTTATGCTACTGTTGACTACCTAATACAACCCTCCACTTTTCTAATCTATTGCTTAGGATACATCAACCATAGGATTAAATAAAATAAAAGAATATAAATAAGAAAATAGGGTAGAAATTTAGTTAGGTCCAAGGCATGTAATGATACAAAATTGGCACAATGCCATTTAAAGATATAAGATAGGAAAAAAAGTAATTATAAATATTAAGGTATCACGGATCTTTGCAAATTCATTATATGATGTTAGATGTGATTGATGTCTAAATCTCCTAAGTTAAAAGTCAAGCATATTAAATTCTTAAGACGAGGTGGAGGAGCTTAATTCTACTCTTGATAGAATTGAGACTTGTTGGAGACAAAGAGCAAAGGTAAAGTGGATGATGGAAGGGGACCAAAATTCAAAGCTTTTTCAGACTTTTGCTTCAGCCAGAAGAAATTCTAATTTCATAACAAAAATAAAAAATGAAGAAGGGGAGATCTGGAAGATTAGCATAGTATTGAAAATGTGATTTTCAATTTCTTTAAAGTAAAGTGGAAGAGTAGAGATTGCAGCATGGAAGACTTGCCAAATCCGTGGACATCCCTTGATGATGGAGATAGAGATTTTTTGTACAAAGCTTTCACTTTGAATGAAGTGGAGGAAGTGATCAAGATCGGTGGCACCGATGTATCTCCAGGTAATGATGTAATTACCTTTTTCTTTTTTAAAAGCTTATTGGGAGATTATTAAAATTGATTTTTGGAATGCTATCAATGCTTTTCTGGTTTCTTCGGTTATGGATCCTAATTGGAAGGAAATAATTATTGTGCTTGTTCCTAAAGTCTCTAACCCCTTGGTTCTTCTAACTTTAGACTGATAAGCTTATGTACTATGGTTTATAAGGTCATTTTGAACAGGATGTCCTTGATTATTCCTAAATTGATCTCAGAAGTACAAGCTGCATTCTTGAAAGGTAGATCTCTTTCATATCATGTGTTAATTTCTCAAGAGGTTATGCATAGACTCAAACATTCTAAATCTTTAAAAGGACTGGTAACTTTCAAAATAGATATGGAGCAGGCCTATGATTTAATGGGATGGACTACTTTAAGGAAATCCTTGGAGTATTTTGGATTTCCTTCTAAATTCTCTAGCCTTTTTTTGGAATGTGTCCAAGATTCAAAATTCTCTATTCTTCTCAATGGTAATCAATCTAATTGGATAGAGGGGAAGAGTGGTTTTAGGCAGGGATGTCCCTTGTCTCCTTTTCTTTTTATTCTTTGTGCTCAATTTCTTTCTAATGCATTGAAACAAAGAGAGGACACTATTGGTATTCTATTGTATTCAAGTGGTTCAAGGCTTCTAAAGAACTGAATTATCTTAGTATAAAGTTAACCACAAGAAGACTTGTTAAAGAAGAATTCCATTTTATTATTTATAAAGCTTTGAAGATGACAATTAGTTGGGGAGGAAGGATGATTTCATTGGAAGGAAGGATTTTGTTGGCTAAATCTATCCTTTTATCTTTTATAATTTTTTATTGTACAAATTCTATGGTGCCTAAAAGTATTCTTAAAGAAGTTGACAAGATATGCAGAAATTATATTTGGAACAAATCTAATGGTAAACATGGCATTCATTATGTCAATTGGAATGTCATGTGCTTTCCTTTGGAGCGGGCAGGAAGAGGGCTGCACTCTTGCTCAAATATTGTAGGCCCCTTGAGAACAAAATTGGCTTGGAGATACATGGTTGATAAGGATTCTCTGGTTCACAAAGCTCTTTTCCCGAGATATGGGAATGTACTGAAAGAAGGAGTTATAAGGAGGATGGGATCTTCAGCTTGGAAGATCATTGCTGAAGGAAGTCTCTTAGCATAATTATTAGATGGAATGTAGCCAATGGAGTGGACATTCATGTATTTAATGATACATGGATTCTGGACAAAAGTTTCAACAAATGGCCAACGTTTATAATTCCAAACGATGGCTGCAATTTTCCGGTTTCCAATATTATCATTGATGGAAGATGGAATGAGGAAGCAATGAGATAACATATGGGAAATGATCTTGTTAACTTAGTTGCTCAAATTAATATTAATAATGAGTCAATTGAAGACAAGATAGAATTATTACGTCAGCTAAATGGCAAATCTATTTCTGCAATGATCTCTGAAATTTCTAATATTCATATTGGTAGAAAGCAATACTGGAGTTGGATTAAAAATTCAAAACTGAACCCAAGGGTTGATACATTGTGATGGAGAATTTTCAATGATTCTATTCCCATTAACAAACTGCTAGAACATAGAAGATTACATAATTGTAACCTCTGTTCAAGAAATTGTCTAGAAGATGAAGACATAGATCATGTTGTGGCTAGATGCTCAAAGCTGAAAGAAGTTATTCTTCAAATTGGGAAATGGGGATTTCAATTTCCTATATTTGATTCCTTGACAGAGTGCAGCAACTGGATGTCTAAACAAAGATCATTTATGATCAATTTATATTGTAACGTGGTGTTCTTCTCTTAGAAATCCAGGAACAACTTGATTCATAATGGTAAAGAAGAAATTTCTTCAGTTATTGGAGCTAAAGCAGTGAGTTTTTCCTCATTTATGGCTCAAGGTTCTAGTAAAATCTCGGGTATATGGGATATTAATCGTTCATCTAGGTTGCCTAACATTCATTGGTATCCCCCTCCATCCGATTGGCTTAAGGTCAATGTGGATGCATCCTTACTACCTTCCTATAAAGTTGGAATAGGAGGGGTAGTACGTGATTACAAAAGTAGATTTCTCTTGGCTTCTGGTGAACTGTATGTAAATTGTGATATTTCTACATTGGAGTTTCTTGCTACTCAATCTGTCAAGGAGGTGATCAAGGAATGGATGTTCAAATATAAGGGCATTATTATTGAAGGAGACAATGCTAATGTGATGAAGCTCTTGCAAAAATCTCAACAAAAGGGGACTACAAAGCATGGTAATATGGAACTTTTTTATGGTTTTGATCAAATTATTTTCAATTGTGTTGATAAAAGACGTAATAAGTTACCGGATTTATGTGCTAATTATGGCATTTTGAGTTTTTTTTATGTGGGAAGATATCAGCATAAAAAAAGGTTCCTCCTCTTTTTTTGTCAATTTTAAAGGAGGAATCTAGTAATGATAGTGTTTAGTTGTTCCTTTTTTCTTTTCTTATTATTAATGCAATCTTATGCATTTCTTTAAAAAAAAAGTAACACTATCTGATTATTAGACCCACAATATGACCCCATGTTAACTAACGGTTAATTTTGATTAGTGTAAATAGTTAAAAATAATAGTTTTTTTAAAACTTAATTTATGTTTCAAAAAAAAAAAATTTAAGAATTTTGATTTTTTAGTGTCTAAAATTAATTTTAATTCCTAACTAAATTAAATAATTGACTTAATTAAATAAATCCATACTTTTTAAAAAATATGCAATTTAATTACAAAAATCTTTTTGAGCCACAAAGGGTAGTGACTTGGATTTTTTGATGAAAATTATACTTTTTGATCAATAACTTTCATTTATTTAAATAATTTTTTTATTAAGTTATATGTTTTATTTTGCTTAAATATGGGAATCATGTTTTGAGAAAAATGGATTACTTCTGTGAGAAGTGTTTTCTATTGGTAGCATCCTAGTACAACCATTTAGATTTTATAATTATGGTAGAATTTTTAGTCATTATTTAAACTAGTTCAATTTTGAATGTATCGGAGTTAGGGGTGTAAACGGCACGTGTCGAGCTTGTGTCACCGCTGGCTTTGAGCTTGAGCTTGATTAAATATTCAACTTCAAGCTCAAATTAGTACTTAACTTATCAAGTTTGATTTGGTTAATGAACTCATTCATTGATTATGAAAGGGAGAAAATGAGTCTTGCTCAAGCTATTGCTATAATAAAATTGTAAGAAAAAAGAAAAATTAAAAATTAGAAGAAAAATGATAAGAAATCAGTTTCATAAAGATGTTCGATATAATTTTTAAATATTTTTAACAACTATGTACTTAAATTCTTAAAAGGTTATATATTTAAAGAAAATTTATGTTAATATTTTTAACAAGCTATCTCTTGAGCTAATGAGTTTAGAGTAGGTAGACTCATGCTTAGCTCTTTAGGTCATTAAGCTTGGACAATGAGGTTTCTATTATCCTGAGTAGAAGCTGACTCAAGAGCCTGCTTGACTTACACAACTTATGGAGGATAGGAGTGGGATGACAAAGAAGAGATGGATGGTGGTGACAAAGAGGACTGGAGAAGTACAAAATTGCAAATGCCTTAAATATGTAACAACCTTCATCTATTTTAACTAACTAATTCTTTTTAAATAATTTTAATATTATTTGAAATATTTTCAAAGAATAAGAATTCACTTAATGAATCATAATACATCGATATCTCTTGAATTTATTTTAGGATGCTTATTAAGAACTAATCTAGCCACCACTTTCAATTTTCTACAATCTAATCCTATGGTTTTAATGGAATTGTATAATAGGGAATCCAACTTTCTCAATTTTAATCACATTTAAATCAAAATTCTCTAAAGATATATTAGAACAACTACCTCTATATTCCCAACACAACACTTATTGCCTATGAATTCCTCAATCCAATCAGAGTGATCAACAGGGTCATGAATGTGCAAATCCATATGCAACACACCATCCAAGTTAATAAACACAGCATCCGACATGGGCGGAATAGGTAAATCAATAATAGGGACACTATTAGAAACATCTAGTCCTTCAATAGGAATATTAGAATCAATGATAGGATTATAACTAGAAGCCACCATATTACACACAACATAACATCCATCATTCAACAAACTCTTACCAACAAAGAAAGAAATTAAATTCTGACCAAAAATATCAAAAATAAGATTAATTTTAACCATTTTATCAAAGATTTTTAAATAATTAGTACTAGAGGAAGTAATTAGAGGTGAATCAACGTTTGTGTTAACAAAAACATATTCAAAAGGAGGTTTAATAGAACAAATCAAGGAGCCATTCATAAATGCACATTATTAAGAGTAGAATTATGATAATTCAAAAACATCTTATCATAATCCTCAAAAGGAACATGGCCATTATCTGTGTTCAGACTTGGTTCAGGAATAACAAATTTCCTTTAGAGGTGTAAAATAAGATATTCAACTTTTTTATGACCCAACGCTATGGAATGATAAGAAAGCTAGGTAAATCTTAAAAAATCACCTTCTAAATATATCCATATTTCTTCAATCCAAGCAAAACTGATTCGGGATACTTTTTTATAATTTCCTGTTTAACAAGAATGCTAGCAACCAATGGTCTAGAACCCATAGCAATTGAATTAACCATTTGGATTGGATTGCCATACAAAGTATCCAGATCGAGGAGAATGCAATTGGAAAAAAAGGGAGTTGAAGATCAACAAAGGAAATCTAAAAGAAAATGATTGGGGATTCCTCTTAAATATAAAAAAGGGAGACCATTTAATTAGCTTCATAAAATAATTGCTAACGTAATACATGCTATGTATAAAAACCATTCCATACTCACAATCATTTGATAACTTGATTAACACTGATCATTAATCCAACAAGGTTACCCAAAAATCACAATTAAGCTTAAGGGTAAAAAAAATTCTAAATAGTATCAAGCACATGTCTGCTCAAAGGAAACATACCAAATAAGGTAAAATCAAAAGTCTTTTCAAGCTATTTCACTTCTTCCTCTAAGATCCGTAAAGCCATCTAACCTTGAAGAGTAGATACTTTGAGATCCAAAAAAGCATTTGAGGGAGTCAACCAAAAATTTGTAAACTCTTTCATTCAATTTTTTTCTAATTATTCAATTTTTAAGGTATTTTTGTTTGATCGGAAAGCTTGATTAAAAATAACACATTAAGTTTGTCTTAATTAAGACATTTGTGAAATTAGTTTCTATACTGCTTCAAAGTAACTCCTATTTATTAATTCTTCTTATTGACTATTTAGGAAAAAAATTAAGTTTATCAATAGTAAAACTAATAATTAAAAACTAATCTATCACTAACCCTATAAATATTTTTTCCTCATTTGATATGAGGCTATATAGTATAATGTAGATTTTTTTTTCTTTACATTTTATTTTATCGGTATTTTGAATGCAAGAAAAAGGGTCTAAATAAAGGCATAGCATTAGAAGAATATTGTTAAACAAAAGGTAAGAATTGAATATTCATTCAGGAGGGCTTAAATAGGATCATTGAAGAGCAACAATCAAAGTTATCTAGAGAGCGTGGCACCATAATTAGAAACTTTGCACCCATGCATGATGGGATCAAGTTAGTGGCACTAATAAAAAAATGTTTTGAAAAAAATTAATGGAAAGAACTTTATTTATGTATTTTATTTTGATTGATCTCTAATGCAATTTCAAATTTGAATAGTTTATAAATTTATGTGTTTGTGAGTATTCTATTTTGAGATATTTAAAATTAACAAATTTTGTTAATTTGATTTATTGACCAATTTTTTTAACTTTTAAACATTTGAGTTACCTCTTTAGATTAAAAGAAACTATTTGCTTACTAATTTACTTCTATTCTAATTAATAACAAAGATGAATCTTTTTATCATGTAATGAATTTATGAGAAAAAAATACAAATCCAGCTAATACAATCTTGAACCACGGGCAAAAGAGAGAAGCTCCACAAATCAAGGAAGGATTTTGAAGAAGAACTTGAAGATTTCAGTTGCTTCAATTGGAGATGGTAGAAGGTGGCCGATCATCTACGGATGATCGGAACACCAAAGCCATTTTATCTACCGTGAGTCCAATCATGTTGTACTCAAAAGGTAGATTCTCCTTCAAATGCATATCCCCTCACAATTTTCGTGTTTTAGAATCTCCTCTTGTGATCAAAGAAGGAGGCTTGTTGGCAAAACATAAGGCCTTGCCAGATTTGAGTAAAGGAAAAGAGGTAATTTCTAACAATTTACCTATATCTCCTTCACTGAATTCTTTGTTTGGTGCAAATGACAAAGAAGCTTCTTCTTCAAAGAGTACTTTTGTTGATATCATGAAGAACAACAAGGATATTGACCTCAATATCAATAATCCTAATTCTTCTTCAAATTTGGATAATTCAAATGTGTGGATCAAAAAACCACACATTAAAATTACTTGGAATAAAAATAAGGATGAGAATGAAGATACAAATGTGGTTAAATTGGATATGGAGAAAGAAAAATCCAATATTCAAGTTTTAAATAAATCTTTGGTGGTTAAAATTCTTGCAAAAGATGTTCCTTTCTCAAAATGTTCCATTGAATTAAGAAAGCAATGGAAGAAATATGGAGGATTTCACATAACCCTGCTTGGCCTAGATTGGCTATTATGTTCCTTTCAATCTCATGAAGCTATAGAAGAAGTCCTCAATGGAGGACTTTGGTTCGTAGGAGGTTTTGCAATTGGGTTAGACAAATGGTCTCCCAATTTCTCTTCTAATTCATTGGAGGGCGTTTCTTCCCCATTATGGGTTCGTCTTCCTCACTTACCCCTTCACTGTTGGGATGAGTCCAATATCACTATAATTGTCTCTAGGATTGGAACTCCATTACTATTAGATGGTAATATGTTTAGGTGGGGAAGAAGAGAGTTTGATAGAGCATCTATCCGAGTTAATTTGAACTCTAAACTTCCTACTGGAATATGGTTTGAAGGGTTGCATGGTAGATTTTTTAAAAAATTTGAATATGAGAATCTATCTTCAATTTGTTACAAATGTGGGAGAATAGGATGTTAAGATAGTTTCTATTTGAATGCTTTACATTT